>NW_019154091.1:37123147-37348313 GCF_002288905.1 Enhydra lutris kenyoni
GGTATGTGCTATGGTGAGTGCTGTGAAGTGTGTAAACCTGGCAATTCACAGACCTGTACCCCTGGGGATAAAAATATATTATATGTTTATAAAAAATAAAATTAAAAAAAAAAAAAAGTAGGACTGCATTAAACTAAGGAGCTTCTGAACAGCAAAGGAAACAATAAAAAAAGAATTGAAAGAACAATGCACAGAACAGGAGAGAATAATTATCAACTATAAATCAGATAAAGGACTAATATCCAAAATATATAAAGAACTCACACAATGTGGTAAAAACAAAGAAAATAATGCAATTTTAAAAATGGGCAAAAAAAAAAAAAAATGGGCAAGAGACCTGAGAAGACATTTTTCTGAAGACATACAAAAGGTCAAAAGATATGTGAAAGGTGCTCTAAATCACTAATCATCAGGTAAATGCCAATAAACCACAATAAAATATCTCCTCACCCTGGTTAGGATTTTTTTTTAAAAAAGATAAGAATTATCTAATTTTGGTGAGCATGTCAAGAAAAGGAAGTCCTTTGAAGGAAATGTAAATTTGTACTGCCAAATGGATAATAGTGTGGTGGTTTTTAAGAAATTAAAAATAAAACTGCCATAAGAATCAGTAATGCCACTCTTATGTATATATTTAAAAAAACTGAAATCATCTCAAAGTTATATCTGCATATCCATTCTCATTGCAACATTAGTCACAATAGCCAGTTATGGAAGGAACCTAAGCATCTGTCAACAGATAAATAATTAAAGAATGTACAATATATATACACATACACAAGCATGCACAAATATATTTATGCATGTTGAAATATTATTCAGACATGAGGAAGTAGAAAATCATGCCATTTGTGGCAAATTGATAGATCTTGAAGACATTATAGTAAGTGACGAAAGTCGGACGAAGATAGATAAACACTGTCGTCTCACTTATATGGAGATTCTAAAAAAATGAACTTGTAAAAGCAAAGAACAGAATGTTGTTTAGCAGAGGCTGTGAAGTAGGGGGAATTGGGGAGATGTTTAAGAATACAAAGTAGCGGGGCGCCTGGGTGGCTCAGTGGGTTGGGCCGCTGCCTTCGGCTCGGGTCATGATCTCAGGGTCCTGGGATCGAGTCCCGCGTCGGGCTCTCTGCTCAGCAGGGAGCCTGCTTCCCTCTCTCTCTCTCTGCCTGCCTCTCTGTCTACTTGTGATCTCTGTCTGTCAAATAAATAAATAAAATCTTTAAAAAAAAAAAAAGAATACAAAGTAGCTAGTAGATAATAAGTTCTGGAAGTCTAATGCACAATGTAGTGATTATAGTCAGCATTACTGTATTATAAACTTCAAAGTTGGTAAGACTAAATCTTTGCTGCTCTCAATACCCACAAAAATGATAAATACATAACATGAGAAAAGTGTTATCTAGCATTATCTTAGTAATCATATTCTAATACATAAGTGTATCAAATGAACACATTGTATGGTTAAATTTATACAATGCTATATGTCTATTTTAGCTATTAAAAACAAACAACAGATATATTTGTAATACCTACAGCTTCTACAAAGGAAATAACTTAAGAATATAGCTAAGACAAAAATAGAGGAATTAAAATGGAACACTAAAATAACACACTTAATACAAAAGTTGTCGGGCAACATGGAAAAAGAAATAAAGACACAGACATAGAATAAGTAGCAAAATGACAGATCCAACCCCAACTATTCCATTAAAGATATTCAAGTGAATTAAATAAATATTTCAATCAAAAGATAGAAATTGTCTCCCAAGTGAAAAGGTAAGATCTACATGCTTTCTGTAACAGACACACATTAGACTCAAAAGCACAAATAGGTGTAAAAAATGGGTAACAAAAGATCTACCCTACAACAATCAGCCCATAAATGAGCAGAAATAGCTATTCTAGTGTCAGACAAGGTAACTGTAAAAATAAGATATATTATTAGAAATTAAAAGAAACATTTCAACATGTTAAGGCTCTCAATATAAGAGGAAAATAAAACAATTAAAAAACATATATTATTCACTTTGCAACAGAACCTTCAAACACCATGAAATAGAAAATGATGGATTTGGAAGGATAAATAAACAATTTAATGGTATAGTTGGAGATTTAAAAGCTGTTCCATTAGTAGGGAGAGAACAGCTAGTCACAAAATCAGGAGGCCTATGGAAGACTATCCAAGCAGTAGGAACAAGCCTGACATAACTGATATATGGAGAAAGAGGTCTAGGTCATAAATAGGGATCACATTTTTGAAGAATGGAGATATTCAAAGTAATAGACAAAGGATTAAATTATAAGCAACAATGGAAAGACATGTGGACAATTTTCAAACTTGTGGAAAAGTGGTATACTACTGAAAAATGTATAGTTCCAAGATGAAATCTGTGAATATACCTTGTAGTGGATGATACTAAACTGAGGCTCTATTGAAACTTTTAGAGTGGAACTAAAGTGGCGTTTAGAGACAATGTGAAGCTTTGTCACTTATACTCAAAAGGAAGAATGTTATAAAATGCATGACCTGATAACCTTCTCAAGAAGCTATGCAGAGAAGAGCCAATTAGAGTTAGAGAACAAGGAAATGATAAACATATATTTAGCCGAAAGCTGATTCTGAATTATGTATAGTAGAATAACTCACAGTAGCCCCAAATGGATCAATTCCCAAATATCCAAGAGCATCAGCAGTAGTATGGATGAATAAATTTAAGTAGAATCAGACAATGGAACAGAAATGAGTTTGGAGGGATGCCTGGGTGGCTCAGTCAGTTGAGCCGCTGCCTTTGGCTCAGGTCGCAATAACCAGGGTCATTGGATCGAGTCCCGCATTGGGCTCCTTGCTCGGCGGGGACCCTGCTTCTCTCTCCGCCTCTGCCTGCCACTCTGCCCGCTTATGTGCATGCTCTCTCTCTCTCTCTCTCTCTGACAAATAAATAAATAAGTAAAATCTTAAAAAAAAAAAAAAAAGAAATGAGTTTGGACAATTGAACACCTCATGCAACTGTATAGGTGAATTGCACAAGTTTTGCTTTCCCTGAAAGAGCCAAGAAAGAAAGAATACATACTGTATGATTCCATTTACATAAAGTGTTTTTTAAATGCAGATTAGAACATGAAAGGGGCATTTTGTAGTGATGGCAATATTCGTATTCTCATTCCACATGATGGTGAGTCTTGAAAATGCAGCCATCTATTGGCATCTTTTGGCATGTAAAATTGCATCCATCTGTATGTATATTATACCACAGTAAAATTATCATAAGAGAATATTTTGAAAATATGCAAACATATTTAAAACTAGACATAAAATTGAAAAAATCCTACCAAATTCAACTTTGTGAAAACAAAAACAAAAAGAAATGAAAAGAAGGGCCATCTGTACCCCAATGTTTATAGCAGCAATGGCCACGGTTGCCAAACTGTGGAAAGAACCAAGATGCCCTTCAACGGATGAATGGATAAGGAAGGTGTGGTCCATATACACTATGGAGTATTATGCCTCCATCAGAAAGGATGAATACCGAACTTTTGTAGCAACATGGACGGGACTGGAAGAGATTATGCTGAGTGAAATAAGTCAAGCAGAGAGAGTCAATTATCATATGGTTTCACTTATTTGTGGAGCATAACAAATAGCATGGAGGACATGGGGAGTTAGGAGAAGGCATTTGGGGGAAATTGGAAGGGGAGGTGAACACTGACAGACTATGGACTCTGAAAAACAATCTGAAGGGTTTGAAGAGGTGGGGGGGTGGGAGGTTGGGGGAACATGGGGTGGGTATTAGAGAGGGCATGGACTGCATGGAGCACTGGGTGTGGTACAAAAACAATGAATACTGTTATGCTGAAAATAAATAAAAAAATGATAAAAAAATAAAATTTGAGATCCTTATACAAAAAAAAAAAAAAAAAGAGGGGCGCCTGGGTGGCTCAGTGGGTTAAGCCTCTGCCTTCGGCTCAGGTCATGATCCCAGAGTCGTGGGATCGAGCCCCACATCGGGCTCTCTGCTCGGCAGGGAGCCTGCTTCCCCCGCCCTCTCTCTGCCTGCCTCTCTGCCTGCTTGTGATCTCTCTCTCTCTGTCAAATAAATAAATTAAATCTTTGAAAAAAAAAAAGAAATGAAAATATCAGAAGTGTTGTTACAACTTCTAATACAATTTAATCTGTCATTCAGAAAGCTTTTCACACTCAGTTACAGAATATTTAGATGTTTATGAATAAGGAAAAATGTAATGCTAATTGAACAGTAAAAAGAAACCCTTGAGGGTAGAAAAAGGGGCTAATAAAATATGTGTTATGTGCATTTTGATGGGAATGCTAAAAAAAAGGAAATTACATGTTTGTGGCATTCATAAATAGATTTGGACAATGTGTAAAAATAAAGGACTATGACATAAGTAGATTTATTGGAACAATACAATGTTGGATTTACGTTTGAAATTCCGTAGTCATACTTCATCATATTAGCAGAGTAAAGAAGATCAAATGATATGATTTCCCTGATACAGAAGGCAATTAATAAAATTAACATTCACTCTTATTTTAAAAAATATCTTTAGCAAGATAGAAATAAGTAGGAAACATTCATGCAAAGATCTAGAATAGATATAACTCTGGAAAGAATGAGTATAAACTCAATGTTTAAAAAAGGTTGGTTTTTAAAGTATGAAATTGACATAAAAATACATGAGGAGGTTAATGAAACAGAAGTGCAAAGTTTATATCCACACATACGGAATGTAGATTTCAACAAAGATATGAATAATTCAGTGGAGGAAGTATAGTCTTTTTAAAAAATATTGTGGAAAGAATGGAGTATCAAATATTTTTAATAAATATATACTTTATACTATGTACAAAACTAAAATTAATCATACATAAATGTAAATGATAAGATTTCAGGAAGATGTATTAGAAAAAAATGCATGACCTAATGTTGGGCAGACAATAGAACAAGAAAAACATGATCCATAAAAGAAAAAATTGGTGAAGTGTAGTTTGACAAGATAATTTCTACTCTTTGAAGAGAAAAGAGAGGTAAATCATAGACTTCAGAGGAAATATTTACAAATCATAATCTCATAAATGACTGGCTGTCAGGATACATAAAGAATTCTCAAAGTATAATTACAAAAATTAAAAATGTAACCAAAACATTTCAATAGTCAACTTCTTCAAAAAACATTATATGGATGGTAAATGAGTATAGGAAAAGATGTTCAACACTATTAGTCTTAGGAACATACAAATTAAAACCACTACAAATCAGACTTCTGGTTCTGGAAAGATAGAGAAGAAAAACTTTTCACTATTTTTCCCACCAAATACAGCTAAAACCCTGGACAGTATATAAAGACAACATAAGAAGATTCAGATAGGTGATAAGAAAGCTGACAGAACCAGGTACTCTAGACCCGAGGAATGACATTGTGGTGAGTTCCCTGGAATTTCTCTTTCCCTCACCTGTCCCAGACTGGTGACAGAGAGGCTGCCAACCCACGGCCACCAATGGGGACAGACAAAAGCCCCAAGATGTTTTTTGTCTCCAGTCAAAATAGTGGAAAAAAGGCATGCTAGAAAGAGAAAATGTTTAGACACTAACTGCATTATTCATCAAAAATCTATTATCTCACAGTATGACAAACACAGCATCACAAAAAATAAATTCCCAATGGGTTATAAACCCTATTTAAGAATGAAAAAATAAAGAAATAAAAAAATAAAACTGTAAATCCTGGAAAATAACATAGGCAATTATATTAATTAATTTAGACTAATTTCTGAAATAAGTCCAAAACAATCACTAACACCCAAATGATAAGTTGAACTAGAGTTACATTAATAAATTTTTGTACTTGGGGCATGTCGGTGGTTCAGTTGGTTAAGTGGCTGCCTTCAATTCAGGTCATGATCAGGGTCCTGAGATCCAGCACCCTGTTGGGCTCCCTGCTCAGCCCAGGAGTCTGCTTCTCCCTCTCCTCCTGCCCCTCCCCCTGCTCATGCTTGCTCCCACTGTCTGTGTGTCTCTCTCAAATAAATAAATAAAATATTAAATAAATAAATAATAAACAAATAAATAAATATTGGTGATTAAAAACTCCAATATGATAGTAAAAATGTAAGTCACTGCATCAAAATGTATTTGTATCTTATAAACTCAAAAAAGAGCTCATATCTAAAATATGACAAGGACTTCTAAGAAGGGAAAAGAAGACATCATCTAGGAGAAATGGGCAAGAGACACACTAGAGGACTTCTCATCCTCACAAAAGATAACATCCTAATGATTCATGGCCCAGAAAAATAGTACTGTTATAGAACCACCAGATCTTATTGAATTATTTTTTCTGAGACTACTGAATTAATTTTTCTAAGACTATAGAATTTCGGACCAAGGTTCTATTTGATAAAGTATATATTTACACAATACATTAGAAAAAACATTGGAATAATTTAATAAATTGAAAACACACAACTATGACCATGCAATTTCATTCTAATCCTTAAATAAAAAGGTATTATAATTAAACATAAATACAATTATAATGCTATAGTTCTATGTTTGTATTTTATGATGATAAATGTAATATTTATATACCTAAATATTTACTACTATACTTATATGCCTAAATATATTACTACTATTTTTATAGGCTTTTTATATTTATATGCCTAAGTATATGACTACTACATAGTCATGCATAAATTACTATACATACAATGTGTGAAAATAGACAAGGAAAGGTTTTCCATAAAATAATTGTTAATGATACCCACACACTAAAAGGACTAAATTTCTAAGAATAGATTTTAAAAGGTCATATTCATGTAAGACAGGGCAGTGAACATTCACAAACAATAGACTAATTGATAATAGAGATGGATTACAAATATGTGAGTGAAAGGTGACACATTTAAATTGCACACTGCATGAGTCCATTGGTATGAAGTCCAAAAATAAGCAAAGATATTTCACAATATGAAAATTAGCAGGGCTAATAAAGGCTCTAAGCTTCTATTTCAGGATCTGATTTGTAATTATGTGGTTCTAGCTCCTTTGTGATCAATTTCACAATCATAGACTTAGTTTCTTTGATGTGTGGTAAGATTAAATAGTAAAGGTTAATTTAGGCAAAATGGCATATATAGAAGCACAGTTTTCTATGAAAAGCTAGACTGAAATTTATCAAATGTACATTAACAGTATAAAATATAAATAAAATATTTAGAGTCAAACTATGGAACATTAGCAGACTTTAAAACAATAACAATTACCTATAAATACAAACACAAACATAAAACTATGGATGAACTCTACAAGTATAATATTATAATATTAACTGATAAGATCTTAATAAAATGGAAACATTTGAATCTTACCATTTCCTCTTCATCAACTATGGAAAGTAGGTTAGAGTTCTTAGAAGCACAGGATACTGAACTCTCATTCCATGATTTTCTTTCAGTGCTAATATAATAGCAATTGTTAGAATATGTAAGCCACTCTTTCGGACAACAGTGATAAGCTGGAGAAAGGTTATGAGATGTCATCCAAAAGAATTTTGAATGCTAACAAATTCAAATTAATTTACATGCTCACCTATGTGTACATATATGTGTGCATAACATATCCATGTATACCTAGGAAGGTATAAATAGGACAAAATATGCTTATGCACACTCAACAGAGAATGGTTAGCCAATCATTCCCTAACTTATGTGTTTATATAGAGCAAACACCCCAAAATTTCCATCTCTCCATGTCATGAGAGTCACTGGAGGAAACCATTATTTTAGATTTATCCCTTATCCCTGGTATAGCAGGAGGAAATTTGAGGTAATGGGTAACAATGGATATGGGAATTTGAGTATTTCTTCAGATTGTTACATTAGAAGTAATACTCTCCTATAGTCATTATTTCTGAAACTTTATTACATGATTTTCTAATTTATTTTCCCCAAAAGAAGCTACTATCATCTTTTCCTTGTTTAAAATAGAGATAAAATAGAAAACTATGTTAATATCAGAGTTTGGAAAATGATTGTACCTTTTTGGATCCTTGTTTCCAGGAGTGTTTTGTTCTGCTCTGTTCCTTCAGTAACTAGAAAAATTAAAGTAATCCTCACAAAAACTTATTAAAGTAAATAAATCATAATGATGTGAGTTTCTTAATTTGAAACTTGGTCTATTATTTAGAATGAGAAAGTTCTGCAATAAAGTTGACTTACCAAAAAAAGTAAATAAAATAATGAAGGTGTGGAGGAAAATATTTCAAAAACATAAAGAACAAACCTCTCTATATCTTACAGTATTTGATTTAACCAGTCTCATGAATTAACTTGTATATCTCCATAAGGTCTCTCCTATAACTTGTCTTTGAGCTATGAAATCTGAATATGTGTGTAATACTCTCTACAATTATTCTGTTATTTATATTTTGACAAATTCAGAATAGCCATTCCGCAGAGAGCATACGTGCATTAAAATGAGATAATACAATTCCATAATATTATGCAGTATTTCAAGGCACTGATAATCATTAAAGTGAAAAATTCCCTTGTAGTCATTCAAACACTTACAGGGAATAACAGCTATTCTGACCACAGTGGACATCAAGACAAGGCAAATGATTCCCAGGATCCCAGCAATGAGCTTTCCTGGACATAAAAGTAAATAGTTGGAAGAGAAATGAAAACACTGAGAAAGGATGGGCAGAAATAATCCTTAGGAAATTTACATACAGTAGAACCAACAAAGCACAGGGAGTCACATATAAAAATTTGGAACCCAAGCTTGTATCTATTGTTATAATCATTTTTCAGAATATACCATCACATTTACAGTAAATTTATTACCCCAGGAGATGTTGGTAAAGATTACAAATTATAGTAAGGCTGGAACAAAGTTAGTCATCAGATATCAATTACACTATATTGCAACTTCAAGCTCTGATCTTCAGAAATGAAAAATACGGAAGATCATTCCCTATTCATTCTCTGCATTCTGCAGCCCAACTGCGCATCATCATACATCATACTACAGATATACTGTATGTGTATTACATGTTTTACCTTTACAGTAGGAGTTCTTGCTGTTCCTTTGAGGATCCTGAGAAGCATTTTGAAGATTTGAAGCATCTTGAAGATTTAATTCTACATAGGTTATTTCCTGCTCAGTTTCTGAAATGGGACTTTTAGTGCTCTTAGCTTTCACTTGCTGTCTTTTTGAACCCTTAATCTGACTGAGTTCTGCATAGGTAACTCCATGGTTATTCATCTCTGCAGCTGCGTGGTGTCAGGCACAGGGCTGAATCGGACTGTACTGAAGGACTTGATGAGTAGTGTAGGTGATGACAAGATTGCTGGGACAGTCACAGTGGGTGGAGTGTGTGGTGAGTGATAGCATTCATTTGCTGTTGAACAATGTAAAATTTGGTACTAATTTCCTTAGAGCTTTAAAGCAGCATTTTATGATAGAATACATTGTTATTACGATGGTATTCTATGTTTGAGAGAATAGTACTGGTTGGAGTAATGTCAAGCAATAAATTAGGGAAGAAGAAAGGAATTCAGAAATAATATTGTCCTTATCAATGTAAGGTCAGATTCAATAGAACTTTTCAATGATAGTGGAACAACTGGGTTAAAATTAAAAACTTGTATAAAAAATGCTGTACCAACTTTTTTGACAACTTTTAAATCCATGTTGGTTAAAAACTGAGTGGTCTAAGGTTGAGAGTACTAGTGTTAGCACATATAGGATTTTCCTGTAGTATATGTCTGTTATTGGGGGATTTACATTTCCTTACTAAAAGGTAGTGCAGTGTTATCAAGTGAATTTTTACTTTGAATAACTGTGGAGTTCTAGAAATCATTTAATTTTAAAAGAAAGATTTTATATGTTGAAAAATATTACATGACATCCTAAACTTACTGGAAATCTGAACATTGAAAGCAAAGACCAAAATATATTTTTTAAAAGTGCTTATATAATACTAGAAGTTGACAATTGATTTAATGATAAAGATATGAAATCATAAATGATAAAAGTGTAGATCATTTATGGAAGACCACTGGTGGTGCAAACCACAGAAAGATCTATGAATGTCAAAGGCAATGTGGACAGGTTTACTTGTATAAAGAATTCTAATAAATCAAAGAAGTATAATTTCATAATTCAATCAATGAACTCTGTAATAAGTGAAATCTGAACTTACTCCTGGATCTCAAAACTTACAAAGTATGATATTTATAAAGTTACTTCATGTCTAACTACACAGTTTCTACTAATCTAAAATGTGAATTAAAATAAAATATAATGCATATAAAGCATTCATACCTTTTAGACTATGTAACATAATTCATTAGACAGGAGTGTCTTTCAGTATTGAATATCTTTTTTTTTTTTTTGCCAAGTTTGGGTATGTTTTTAAAAAGTCTTTTGAATGTTTGTAGTTAAGTTTAAATTAACATTTGCAGAAGGTACATCATCCTGCTTTTTATGAAAAATCAAATTGCTTTCATTCATCTAAGCAAATGTATGAGGAATTCTGTTTGACCATTATGATTTAATGGATTCATATTAATAATCTATTTTTTAAGACTGGGCTAAATATAAAATAATATGTATAATTATAAGTGATGACAAATCCAAGTTAAGTGTTCCTTTTTATGATGCTTATGGCTTTCACCTGAAATTACATTGATCTGCAAACACAATTATGTATATATTGTTATGCATAACAATGCATATATTATTAATTGTGTCTCTACAGGTAAGAATTCAAATATTTTAGGAAATTCTCCAAGATATTTCATATCCATTCTTGTTTGTCACCCTGAATTGTTGGAATAAATATACCAATGTTTTCTGTGATTTGATTGTATATTAATCGTACCTCAGATATATCTTATTCAGCATTTGTAATCTACCAGCAAAAGAGGTGGCTAAGAGAGAGACAGCAGAGGAGTGACACATACCTTCTGTTGACCAGAGAGTTGGGCATCTTCCAGTGGGAGACCAGGTTACTCTTGTAAACAGACAGTATCTGTGGTCTTCACAGACTTCTGGCCCTGTGAGAGCTGAGTGAGGCAATAGTGGAAAAAGTAGATTTCTCATCAATGTGTCACTTAAAATTTGAACAGGAAATTCTTACACTTGGGCTATTTTGAAGTCAGTGCATCTCATACACACCTCCAGAATGTAAAGGCTTTGAGTTTGTAGTGTGTCATTTAGTTTGTTTGTACCAAGAAATTTTTATGTTCCAGAAGATACTGGGGTCAGACTTGACCACCAGGCTGTTAACTGAATCACAAACACTGAGTACCTAGACCTTATGAAAAATATCTTAGATGTTTAAGTTTTACTTTTAGAGAAGGTTGCTAAATCTTGGCATTACGTATTTTTTCTTATGCCTTTGCTATGTCATTTCTATTATACTGAAAATATTCTAAAATCATCATCCTCTTAACAGGTATTTAATGATATTTGGCACTAATTCTGAAGACTTACTACATTTTCAAATTTATTGCTACTGTCACAAAAACACCAATTTCCAAACTTATCTTTTTTTTCTTAAGATTTTATTTATTTATTTGACACACAGAGAGAGATCACAAGTAGGCAGAGAGGCAGGCAGAGAGAGAGGGGGAAGCAGGTTCCCTGCTGAGCAGAAAGCCTGATGCAGGGCTCCATCCTAGGACCCTGGATCATGACCTGAGCCGAAGGCAGAGGCTTTAACCCACTGAGCCACCCAGGCGCCCCTAAACTTACCTTTTTTTAAAAAAATCGTATTTATTTACTTGAGAGAGAGAGAGAGGGAATGAGCACAAGTGTGGGGGGAAGGGGCAAGGGAGAGGAAGAAGTGATCTCCCCACCTAGCAAGGAACTGGAAGCAAAGCTCAAATCCAGGACCCTGGGATCATGACCTGAGCTGAAGGCAGATGCTTAACCCCCCCCAAAACTGAGCTAACCAGGCATCCCTCCAAACTTATCTTCTCAATTTTTCTGCCTTAGTTTTTAAAATAATTGCAATCAATTTTGTTATTTGTAAATAAGATATTTAGGTTTCTGCTGAAAAAACTAAATACAACAGTGAATAATATTGAACAATAACACCATGCCAGAGATTGGAATATTAAATAATTAGCCACTCCTTTTCCCTGCTCCCCTATGGCAATCACAACTTTGGTTTCTATATATGAGACTATTTCTGTTTTGTTTGTTTTCATATTCTGCATTACCAGTTAAATCATATGGTATCTGCCTTTCACTGTCTAATTTCATTTAGCATTAAAACCTCTAGGTCCATTAATATTGTCAAAAATGACAAAATTTTTATTCTTTTTTATTGCTGAGTAATATTCCATTGTGTATATATGTATGTGTGCATACATATACATATAGTTTATATATATGTGCATACACATATATATATTTTATGTATTATATATATTACTCCTTCTTTATATATTCATCTATAGTTGGACACATGGGTTGCTTCCATATCCAGGCTACAGTATTAATGCTATAATAAATATAGGGTGGAAATGTCTCTTCAAGTGAATGTTTTCATTTTCTTCCAATAGACACCCTGAATGGATTTTCTGGATATTATGTTATTTCCATTTTTAATATTTTTGAGGAACCTCTATACTCACATGCATTATGAATACACTAATTTACATTCCCAGCAACAATGCACAAGATTCCCTTTTCTCCACACTCTTGCCAATATTTGTTATTTCTTTTTTTTTTGATTCTGACAGATGTGAGATGATAGATACCTTATTGTGGTTTTGACTTGCATTCTCCTGATGATTAATGATGTTGAACATCTTTTTATGTGTCAGTTGGCCCTCTGTATGTTGTCTTTCAAAGAATATCTATCCGTGTCTTTGGCCCATTTCTTAATCACTTGTTTCTATACTTTTGATGTTGAGCTGTAGGAGTTCTTTAAATATTTTGGATACTAACCCCTGGCTGGGTATATTACTTGCAAATATCATCCCCCGTTAGGTAGGCTGCCTTTTTGTTTTGTTGATGGTTTCCTTGGCTGAGCAAAAAATTTGTGGTTTGATGTATTGTTTATTTTTCATTTTATTGCCCTTCCTTAAGGAGACAGAGCCAAAAGAATAAAGTTAATAAAGTTAAGACTTATCTCCAAGAGTCTGTTGCCTATGCTTTCTTTGAGGAGTTTTATGGCTTCTGGCTTTATATCTAGGACTTTGATTCATTTTAGGGTTGTGTGTGTGCATGTGTGTGCGCGTACGTGTGCGTGCACGCACGTGTGTGTATGGTGTAAAAAGTGGTCTGTTTTTATTCTTTATCACATAATTTTCCATTTTTTAAACACCATTTACTGAAAACTCACTGTTCTCTACAGTCTATTCTTACCTTTCTTGTCATATATTAGTTGACCATATAAACAGAGGTTTATTTCTGGACTTCGTATTCCATTCCTTTGAACTATGTGTCTATTGTGTCATGCTGCTTTGATTGCTATGGTTTTGTAGTATAGTTTGAAATCTAAGAGCATGTTACATATAGTTTTATTTTTCTTTCAAAAGATTGCTTAGGTTTTTAAAGTGTAGTTTGTCTGATGTAAATATTGCTACTCCTGCTTTCTTTTGACATCCGTTTACATGCTAATGTTTTTTTTAACTCCCTCACCATCAATTTGCAGGTGTCTTTAGGTCTAAAATGAGTCTCTTGCAGGCAACATAAAGATGAGTCCTTTTTTAAAAAAAAATAATTTTGACACTATATGTCTTTTAATTGGAGGGTCTTGTCTGTTGAAATTCAAAATAATTATTAATAGGTATAATATATTGCCACCTTATTACTTTCTTGTAATTATTTCTGGAGATTTTCTCTGATCTTTTTTTGTCTTTGTCACCTTTGGCCTTTCTTTCCCATTGAAAGAGTCCCATTTAATGTTTCTTTCAGGGCTGCTTTAGTGGTAAGAAACTTTTAGTTTTTGTTTGTATGAAAATCCTTTTGTCTCTCCTTCTATTCTGAATGCTAACCTTGCTGGATAGGGTATACTTGGCTGCAGATTTTTCTTATTCATCACTTTGAATGTATCATGCCACCCCCTTTTGACTTGCCAAGTTTCTCCTGAGAAATCTGCAGGTAGCCTTATGGATTTTCCTTTGTAAATTAAGGATTTCTTTTGCTGTGTTAAAATTTTTCCTTTATCACCACATTTTGCAAAATTAATTACAGTATGTCTGGTGGTGCTGGCCTGCTTTTGTTGATTTTGGTGGGAGTTCTCTGTGCCTCCTGGTTGGATTTGGACTGTAAAAAGGGACAAAGAAGGACATTATACAATCACAAAGGGGACAATCCAATAAGAAGATCTAACAGTTTAAATATTTGTCTCCAGCTTGGGAGTTCCCAAGTATATAAATCAATTAATAACAAGCATAAAGAAACTCATTGATAATAAGACAATGGTGGTAGGGGACTTTAGCACTCTACTTTCATCAATGGACAGATCATCAAACAGAAAATAAACAAGGCAACAATGTCTTTGAATGACACACTGGATCAGATGGACTTAACAGATATATTCAGATCATTTCATCCTAAAATAGCAGAATGCATATTTTTTTCAAGTTCACATGGACAATTCTCCAGGTCACAAAATAGGTGTCAACAAATACAAAAGATTGAAGTCATACCATGCACTTTTGACCACAATGATATGAAATTAGAAGTCAACCATAAAAAATGTTTGGAAAAAAATACAAATATATGGAGGCTAAACAATATGCTAATAAATAATAAATAGGTCAATCAGGAAGTAAAATAAGAGAAAAAATTGAAAAATGCATAGAAGCAAATTAAAATGAAAACATGACAGTCCAAAACTTTTGGGAGGCAGCAAAAGCAGTCCAAAGAGGGAAGTATAGAGCAATAGAGTTGTACCTCAAGAAACAAGAAAAGTCTCAAACAGTCCTGACCGATGAATGGATAAAGAAGAAGTATTATGTAAATGCAATAGAATATTATTCAGCCATGAAAAAGAATGAAATCTTGCCATTTGCAGCAACATGATGATGATAGAGTGTTATGCTAAGTGAAATAAGTCAGTTGGAGAAAGAAAATACAATATTATTTCACTCATATGTGGAATTTAAGAAACAAAGCAAACAAAGAGAAAAGAGAGAGGGAAGCAAAGCAAGAAACAGACTCTTAACTATGTAGAACACGCTGATGATTACCAGGGGGAATGCAGATGGGTAAATGAGTGAAATAGGTGATGGAGATTAAGGAGTGCACTTGCTATGTTGTGCACTGAGTGTTACATGGAAGTGTTGAATCAGTACATTGTACATCTGTAACTAATATTACACTGTATGTTAATTAACTGTAATTTAAATTAATGTTTTAGAAAAAATAAAGATTGCTTTGGATATTCAGAGTCTTTTGTAGTTCCATACCAACTCTAAATAAATTTATTCTAGGTATGCAAAAAGTATTTGTACTTTCATAAAGATTACATTGAATTAATAGATTATTTTGTGTAATATGATATTTTCACAATACTATTCTTCTAGTTCATAAACATGGTATATCTTCCCATTTACTGATTGGTGTCATCTTTGAATTTCTTTTATCAATGTCTTAGAGTTTTTAGAGTATAGGACTTACACACCCTTGGTTATAATGCAATTATAAGTAGCACTGATTTTTTAACTTCTGTTTCTCCTAGTTTTTTATTAGTGGATAGAAATGCAACAGATTTCTTCATATTAACTTTGTATCCTGCAATTTATCTGATTTCATTTATAAGTTCTAATAGTTTTTTTGGTGGAGTCTTTAGGTGTTTCTATCTAGAAGAAAACACTATTTGTTGTTTGCAAATAGTGACAGTTTTGCATTTCCCTTATCAATTTGAATGTCTTTTATTTCTTTTTCTTTTCAAATTACTGTGACTAGGACCTCCAGTACTGTTTTGAGTAAAAGCCATAGGAGTGGACATTCTTGTTTTTTTGTTTTTTTGTTTTAATTTTTTTATAAACATATAATGTATTATTAGCCCCAGGGGTACAGGTCTGTGAATCACCAGGTTTATACACTTCACAGCACTCACCATAGCACATACCATCCCCAATGTCCCTAACCCCACCACCCTCTCCCTCAGTTTGTTTTGTGACATTAAGAGTCTCTTATGGTTTGTCTCCCTCCCGATCCCATCTTGTTTCATTTATTCTTTTCCTACCCCTCAAACCCCCCACATTGCATCTCCACTTCCTCATATCAGGGAGATCATATGATAGTTGTCTTTCTCCGATTGACTTATATCGCTAAGCATAATACCCTCTAGCTCCATCTGTGTCATCGCTAATGGCAAGATTTCATTTCTTTTGATGTCCGCATAGTATTCCATTATATATATATATATATATATATACTACATCTTCTTTATCCATTCATCTGTTGACGGACATCTAGGTTCTTTCCATAGTTTGGCTATTGTGCACATTGCTGCTGTAAACATTCTGGTGCACGTGCCCCTTCGGATCACTACGTTTGTATCTTTAGGGTAAATACCCAGTAGTGCAATTGCTGGTTCGTAAGGTAGCCCTATTTTCAACTTTTTGAGGAACCTCCATGCTGTTTTCCAGAGTGGTTGCACCAGCTTGCATTCCCACCAACAGTGTAGGAGGGTTCCCCTTTCTCCGCATCCTCGCCAGCATCTGTCATTTCCTGACTTGTTAATTTTAGCCATTCTGACTGGTGTGAGGTGGTATCTCATTGTGGTTTTGATTTGTATTTCCCTGATGCCGAGTGATATGGAGCACTTTTTCATGTGTCTGTTGGCCATCTGGATGTCTTCTTTGCAGAAATGTCTGTTCATGTCTTCTGCCCATTTCTTGATTGGATTATTTGTTCTTTGGGTGTTGAGTTTGCTAAGCTCTTTATAGACTTTGGATACTAGCCCTTTATCTGGTATGTCCTTTGCAAATATCTTCTCCCATTCTGTCAGTTGTCTTTTGGTCTTATTAACTGTTTCCTTTGCTGTGTAAAAGCTTTTGATCTTGATGAAGTCCAAATAGTTCAATTTTGCCCTTGCTTCCCTTGCCTTTGGCGATGTTCTTAGGAAGAAGTTGCTGCGGCTGAGGTCGAAGAGGTTGCTGCCTGTGTTCTCCTCAAGGATTTGGATGGATGCCTTTCTCACATAACATTCTTATTTTGATCATGATCTTAAAAGAAAAGCTTTTGGCTTTTCACTGTTGAGAATGATGTTATTTGTAACCTTGTAATATATGGTCTTTATTATGTGAGGTACATTCCCTCTCTACACACTTTGTTGGGAGTTTTTATCATAAATCGATGTTGAATTTAGTCAAGTGCTTTTTCTTCATCTGTTGAAATTACCATATGATTTTTACCTTTCAATTTGTTAATGTGATGTATCAAGTTGATTGATTTGCAGATATTAAACCATTCTTGCATACTTGGAATAAATCTCACTTGATCATGTTGTATAATCCTTTTGCTGTATTGTGGAATTCAGTTTGCTAATATTTTGGTGAAGATATTTGCATGTTCATTAGGGATATTGACCTCTAATATTCTGTGTGTGTGTGTGTGTGTGTGTGTGTGTGTGTTGTGTCCTTGTTTGGTTTTGATCAGGGTAATGCTATTCAGAAAGAATGAACTTAGAAACTTTCCTTTGTCTCCAATTTTGGGGTTAACTTGAGAAAAATAGGCATTAAGTTTTTTTTCAGATTTTTTAATTTAAATCAAATTTAGTTAACATATAATGTATTATTAGCTTCAGGGGTAGAATTCAGTGATTCATCAGTTGCATACAACACCCAGTGCTCATTATATCAAGTGCCTTCCTTAATGCCCATCTACCAACTATCCCTTCCATCCCACCTCCTCTTCAGCAACCTTCAGTTTGTTTCCTATGGTTAAGAGTCTCTTATGGTTTGCCTCCCTCTCTGTTTTTATCTTATTTTATTTTTCCTCGCTTCCCCTATCCTATGTTCATCTCTTTTGTTTCTTAAATTGCACATATGAGTGGAATCACATAGTATTGTCTTTCTTTGATTGATTTATTTCACTTGGGATAATACCCTCTAGTTCCATCCATGTCATTGCAAATGGCAAGATTTCATTCTTTTCTATGGCTGACTAATAATCCACTGTACACACATAGACACACACATACATATGTCTTTGTGTGTGCATATAAAACTTCTTTATGCATTCATCTGTCAATGGACATCTAGGCTCTTTCCATATACTGGCAATTGTGAACATTGCTGCTATAAACACTGGGATGCATTGTCCCCTTTGAATCACTATTTTTTATGTCCTTTCGATAAATGCATAGCAGTGCAATTGCTGGGTCATAGGGCAGTTTTATTTTTAACTTTTTGAGGAACCTCCATAGTGTTTTCCTGAGTGGTTGCACCAGTTTGCATTCCCACCAATAGTGTAACCGTTCCCCCTTTAAAAATTTTTTTAAAATTTATTTATTTGAAAGAGAAAGTGAGAACCAGAAAGAGCGTATGAATGGAGGGGAGGAGCAGAGGGAGAAACAGGCTCCCCACTCAGCAGGAAGTCTGATGTGGGGCTCAATCCCAGGACTCGGATCATGACCTGAGCTGAAGGCAGACGCTTAACAAACTGAGCCACCCAGGCAGCCCAAGAGGGTTCCCCTTTCTCTGCATTCTCTCCAACATCTGTTGTTTCCTGAGTTGTTCATTTTAGCCATTCTGACTGGTGTGAGGTAGTATCTCATTGTAGTTTTGATTTGTTATTTCCTAGATGTTGAATGATGTTGACCATTTTTTCATGTATCTGGTATTAGGTCTTCTTTAAAAGCTTGGTAGAATTTACCTGTGAAGCCATCAGGGGTGTTTTGATTATCGATTCAATTTCCTTACTATTAATTTTTCTGTTTAGATTTTCTGTTTATTCTTGATTCAATCTTGAAAATTTGTATATGTCTAAGAATTGGTCCATTTCTTCTAGATTGTCCAGTTTTTTGGCAGGTAATTGGTCACAAAAAGTCACTTACGATCTTCTGTATTTCTGAGCTATGTCTACTGCTATTCGTTTCTTAATGGATTTATTTGGGTCGTCACTCTTTTTTTCCTGACAATTCTGGTTTTTTCAATTTTCTATATTTTTTCAAAGAAGCAGTTCTTAGTTTCATTAATCTTTTGTATTAATAGTCTTGTTTTCAATTTCCACTCTCATCTTTACTATTATTTCTTTCTTTTTGTTTCTTTTGTTTTTTCCTTTTCTAGTCCCTTCAGGTGAAGGATAAATTGTTTATTTCAGATTTTTCTTGTTTATTGAGGTAAGCCTGTATCTCTAAATGCTTTCCTCTTTGAAATGATTTTCCTGTGTCCCACAGATTTTGAAACATTGGAATGTCCTTTTCATTTTTCTCCAGGGATTTTAGATTTTCTGGTTGATATCTTCATTGATCCATTGGTTGTTTAATAATATGCAGTTTAGCCTCCATATGTTTGTTTTTCATCGATTTTTAAAAAATTCTTGTAATTGATTTCTACATGCCTGTACCATTGTGGTCAGAAAAGATGCATGAGATGATTTCAATCTTTTTAAATTTAATGAGAATTGTTCTGTGGCCTTCCATGTAATCTATTCTGGAAAATGTTCCATATGGTTTTAAGCAGATGCCTTAGGCTCAGGTCATGATCTCAGGGTCACAAGGTGGAGCCTCACTTCGGACTCCCTGCTCAGGGGGGAGGATGCTACTCTCTCTTCCCACCTCCTCTCTCTCTCTTACTATCTGTCTCTCAAATAAATAAATATTTCTTATTAGAAATAATTTTATTTATTTATTTGAGAGAGAGAGAGCAGAGTTAGCCAGAGAGAACACAAGTGGGGAGGGCCCGAGGGAGGGAGGAGCAGACTCCACCCTGAGCAGGGATCCTGATACAGGCTTCAATCCCTAGACCCCAGGATCATAAGCTGAGCCAAAAGCGGATGCTTAACCAACTGAGCCGCCCAGGCACCCTTCAATTTATCCTTTTTCTTAATATTTGTTGTATATGTTTAGGTGTTCCTATATTGGGTACTCAAGTATTAACCATTGTTATATTCTTTTGTTGGCCTGACTCTTTTATCATTATGTGAGGCCCTTTATTGTTTCTTTCTTTTTTTTTAATTTTTATTTATTTATTTTTTAAGATTTTATTTATTTATTTGACAGAGATTACAAGTAGGCAGAGAGGCAGGCAGAGAGAGAGGAGGAAGCAGGCTCCCTGCTGAGCAGAGAGCCCGATGTGGGGCTCGATCCCAGGACCCTGAGATCATGACCTGAGCCGAAGGCAGAGGCTTTAACCCACTGAGCCACCCAGGCGCCCCCCCTTTATTGTTTCTTGTTACTGTCTTTGTTTCAAAGTCTATTTTGTCTCATATAAGAATTGCTACCCTGGCTTTTTTTTTTTCCCCATGTGCATTGAATATCTTTTCCCACCTTTTTACTGTCAGACTATCTTTCAGTCTAAAGTGAGTCTTTTATAGGCAGGATAAAGATGATTCATGGTTTTTCTTTTTTTCTTTGTTTAGTCACACTGTTAGAGAGGACTGGACTGACCCCTGATACCGCCACTAGGAGGCCTGGGTAGAAATATTGAAGGTATGCTTTTGGACAGGACAAGTCTCTAGTGTTGCTGGCTGTATGACTCGGCCACAAATATTGCAGGCATATTGATGGGCAAGGGCAACCATGACAGGAGTTCCTTTGGAGGAGTTCTAGTCCTAGTGAGGCCACCCACTGGGTGTGCAAGATGCAGGATGGGTGCCTTTTCGGGGGTATTGGTCCTAGCTGAGATGGTCCACTGGGTTTGGTGGTCCATAAGCCACTTCGAAGACATGCCAGATACAGCCAAGCCTGTCTGGTGGGTGTGGAGGCACGGTAGTCACTTTGGCAGTGATCCATACTGATCCATTCTTCCCTGTATGGTGGAGCTGTGCCACTTTGTGGCTCACTGACTTCAGTCTAAGTTTACCTTGGGGTATGGTAGGGCAGGAGTCTCTTTTAAGGACATCTGCCAAGACACACGCATTGGGCAGGTGGGTCTGCTAGGGAACACCAAGGTTGGGCAAACACTATTGGAAAGGTGGATGGAGACTGTCAGACCTGGAATCCAAAACATCAGGGCAGCTGGGCAAAAGGTGGGTAAGAAAAATGGTGCCCTCAAGCCCTTCCATTTCTGCCTCTGGGAAACACCCTAAAATTAGTCATTAAATCTTCACATATGGGTCAAGCAATTTTCAAACTGCTGCCTCTCTGCTGGGTCTCAGTGCAAGTGACTTTTTGTGGGCCTTATAAGAGCAGAGTTTTATTTTCCTATAACACTTGAGCTCTCCCAGAGTTAAGCCCCACTGATTTTCAATGTTCCTGCAGGTAAAGCCAGCTAAATTTCAAAGCCAAATGTGAGGGGGGCTCTACATCCCAGTACAGATCCTCAGGATAGGAGGATGCCCAAAGCAAAGTTGATCCTCTCATTTTTCGGAGAGGACTCAGTGCCTGTGAGATCTCATCCAGTTGTGGGTGACCTCATGGGGGTTGTGGATCATGACCAAGTCATGTCTTGTCCTATCTACTCTTCTTGATGTAACTTTTTTTTTTTTCTAAATGTTTAGCTGTGTAGAGCTGATCTTCTAGTCTTGAGGTCCTTCTCCATATGTAGTTGTAGATCATCTGTGTGCGGGGAAGGAGGTCAGCTCAGGATCCTCCTACTCCACCAAGTTAGTACTGACCTCAGATTTCTTTTCATCAGTTTTTTATCTTGTATCAAGGTAAGGGCACATGTTTGTTTATACTTTCTAAAGATATTTACTTACACCGTAATTTCTAGGAGAATTTGGATAAACAAGCTTTAGCCTTCTAAAACCTAGAAAGTGGAATTTAAAACCGTATTCATGTTATTGAAGTCAGGACAAATACTTGAAATTTTTTAACAATGGATGAAGCAGGTTAGCAATATGAGTAATTCAGTATATTTTATTTTATTGTATTTTCATAAACTAAACTAATAATCTATTTTTCTCTTAGCTACATAATAGGATTTATTATTTAAAGCATTCATTAATGATGCCAAGTAATGTAAAATTCACTGTTGTCCTGAAATTGAGGTGTTTATATCTATTATTTTGGCTGTTTTTAATTAAATAATTGTATATATTTTGGTATAAATAATGTCCTTTCTTTTTTTTAAAAGATTTTGTTTATTTGACAGAGAGAGAGACCACAAGTAGGCAGAGAAGCAGGCAGAGAGAGAGGGGGAAGCAGGCTACCTGCTGAGCTAAGAGCCCAATGTGGGGCTCGATCCCAGGACCCTAGGATCATGACCCAAGCCGAAGGCAGAGGCTCTACCCACTGAGCCCCAGGCACCCCAATAATGTTCTTGCTTAAATGTAAAAACATAGACTCAGTCTTTTGGCATTTTACTTTAATAAATCTATGCCAGGCAATAAAAAGTCACAGCAAAAATTACTCCAATTGTTTCCCTTTCCTTGAAAGATCCTAGTTATACATGTGTTTAACTTTTGATGTTATCACATTGATCTCTTTTAAAAATTATATTTGCTCCTCATCTCTGATTGGATTATTACTCTCTTCAATCCAGAGCATTTAGAGCTACACAACTAAATTTTTACATATTTCCTCAGGAGAAGCCACAAAGTGATAATGGTTGTAATTAAGGGAAGAGCCTCAAAAACATAGGGCAGAGTAGCAGTTTTTAAATGTTAATGACTTATTTTATCCATAAATTTACACCCATTAATTGCCAGGAAACAAAATTCTAAATCTAGAAACTGAACAGGCTATTTTGTCAAACCTTGACAATCCCTTTCAAATTTCTCCAATTCCAAAAGAGATAGCCTTTACATATGTCCATATAACACACTGGGTGAGAACACTGGGGTCCTCGATCAGTAACAACTGATTGCAACTTGATTTCAAAACAGGAAATACATCTCACAGAAAAAAAAAACTACTCTTGTTTAGGGAGCATATGTGACCCATATCTAATTTTTCAAAAAACTGTTTGAAAATGCAAATATCTTTGATGTATACTATCAAACTGGTTAAGTCAGATTATATTTCTGATTCCTGGTTATTTCATTGGGTGGAAGGAAGAAGACAGTTATAGGGCACACTTTTTGGAAAATGACTTTTATTGAATATTTGGTAAAGTGAAATATGAAGAGATCACAATAGCCAGAACATCATGAGGTTAGGCTATATTTTAAGGATTTTCAGGCATTATATTATTGATCCTTAGATCAGTCCTATGAGGTGGCTATAATTATCATCATGTAACAGGAGATGGCACAGAAAGATCAAGTTCTTAAGTCAAAATGACTGAGATCTAGTGAATATACAAGGTAGCCTGTTCTTCTAAGAATAAAATATGGAAAAAAGATCTGAGCTGAATTTGTAGCCTGGAGCCAAATCCATATATGCCCAGCCCAATCAACTAAAACACAGCTAAACCACAAACTGGTGAATGAGAAATAAGTGCTTCCTTTTAAACCTCAATGAAATCCTGTATTGTTTGTAACACAACTTCAGCAATTAGTTATAGCTACTGCTTAAATATTATATGAAATTGATTTAGAATATTCACATAACTTCTCTATACAATCATGAGGAATAAATACAAAGAATATAAAGGATATGTCTTCAAAGAGCTAAATATATATAAAATATGAATTTATTTTGCAAATAATTATCGAGCTTAATCTCTCTCCCTGTTGTCATTGAATTAGGGTAGAAATATCTTTGCATCATTATCAAATTAGTAATGTCTGTCCTGAATTCTGGCAATAACTAGCTGTTTGCTCTGCACAAATATCTTTATGCTTTTAATTCTTGTTTTCTTCACTACTTAAAATTCATTTTCACTTCAAAGTATTTTTTAGCATGGTAGTAAATAATAACAGAGGTGGTGATGTGAAGAATTTAATAAAACAAGATCTCTTCCAATATATCTGGAATTCAGGTGAGGAAAACAAAACACAAGAAAGAGTATCAAAGGACACTGATTATTATTCCGTGAAACACCTATCTCTACCAAATAATGTACCAAACCTTTCACAGTGCTGCACTAAAATGGATTCTGAAGATAAATTTGGTTCCATTCTTGGAGGACGTGGGGCAGATGTGAATGGCTCTTACAGAGCAACTCTGTGGTTGTTGCATGATAATCCTGATTGCCTGTTAACAATTTAGTACTCTCAGCTCCAAATGTGTCCCTCAGTGCCCTGGGTTCTCAGGTAATGGAGCTAGGTGCTATAAACATTTACCCCTGTTAGCTCACATGAGGTTGAGTTATATGGATAAAAGGCAATGGAACAAACAATCTTAAAATTTGTATGGGACCCGAAAAGACCCTGAATTACCAGAGGAATGTTGAAAAAGAAAACCAAAGCTGGGGGCATCACAATGCCTGACTTCAAGCTCTATAACAAAGGTGTGATCATCAAGACAGCATGGTATTGGCACAACAACAGACACATAGATGAATGAAACAGAATAGAGAGCCCAGAAATGGTCCTCCCACTTTATGGCCAACTAATCTTCGACAAATCAGGAAAGAATATCCAGTGGGAAAAAAGTCCCTTCAGTAAATGGTACAGGGAAAATTGTCAGCCATAGAGAGAAGAACCTCTTACACCATACACAAAGATAAACTCAAAATGGATGAAAGACCTAAATGTGAGACAGGAACCCATCAAAATCCTAGAGGAGAGGGTGCCTGGGTGGCTCAGTGAGTTAAGCCTCTGCCTTTGGCTCGGGTCATGATCTCAGGGTCCTGGGATCGAGCCCCGCATCTGGCTCTCTGCTCAGCAGGGAGTCTGCTTCCGCCCCCGCCCCCCGCCTGCCTCTCTGCCTACTTGTGATCTCTCTTTCTGTGTCAAATAAATAAATAAAAATCTTAAAAAAAAAATCCTAGAGGAGAACATGGGCAGTAACCTCTCCAACACCAGCCACAGCAACCTCTTAAGACACATCTCTAAAGGCAAGGGAAGCAAAAGGGAACTTTTGGGACTTCATCAAGATAAAAAGCTTTTGCACAGCAAAGGAAACAATTAACAAAACTAAGAGGCATCCCACGGAATGGGAGAAGTTATTTGCAAATGACATATCAGATAAATGGCTGGTACCTAAGATGTATAAAGAATTTTTCACACTCAACACCCAAAAAAGAAATAATGCAGTCATTAAATGGGCAGAAGACATGAACAGACACTTCTCCAAAAAGACATACAAATGACTAACAGGCACATGAAAAAATGTGCAACATCTCTAGCCATCAGGGAAATACAAATCAAAACCATAATGCAATACCACCTTACACGAGTTAGAATGGCAAAAATTAACAAGGCAGGAAACAACAAGTGTTGACAAGCATGTGGAGAAAGGGAAACCCTCCTACATTGTTCATGTGAATGTTAGTCAATGTAGCTACTCTGGAAAACAGTATGGAGGTTCCTTAAGACTTTAAAAACAGAGCTATACCACCACCCAGCAATTAGGTATTTACCCCAAAGATACAGGCTTAATGAAAAGAAGGGGTGCATGCCCCCTAATGCTCATAGCAGCAATGTCCACAATAGCCAAAGTGTGGAAGGAGATGAGATGTCCATCAACAGATGAATGGATTTAGAGAAGATGTAGTCCATATATAAAATGGAATATTACTCAGCCATCAGAAAGGATGAATACCCACCATTAGCACTGACATGGATGGAACTGAAGGGGATTATGTTAAGTAAAATAAGTCAATCAGAGAAAAACAATTATCACATGGTTTCACTCATATGTGAAACATAAGGAATAGCATAGAGGACCATAAGGGAAGTGAGGAAAAACTGAATGGGAATAAATCAGAGAGGGAGAAAAACCATGAAGACACTGGACTCTGGGAACCAAACAGGGTTACAGACGGAGGTTGAATGGGGGGATGGGTTAACCAGATGATTAAAAAATAAATAAATAAATCTACAATTTACAAAAAAAAAAAAAGGCAATGGAGAAAGACTGAAGCAGAAAGGGCTCTTCTCCCTGATCTCATGGTGTTTTCAGGGTGTTTGGCTGCTGTGGCTTGGTTGCCAGCTGCATGCATACTGAAGTCCTGTGTATTCAGCCTCCAGCAAATATTGTGGCCAGTCCCAGTCAAAGCTTCCTGCCCTATACTCTGCGCCTTCTAATAGTCTAGCAAGGAATTCTTCCTGCTTGCCAGTTATGGCCTGAGATCCATCCTCACTACGGTCAAGTGTAAACTGGAATTGCTCTGTCCCAGGCCAATCCCATGAACATGTCTGCCATGAAGTTGTGTGTGGTCACACTGTCTTCAATGATATCTAAATTTCATCTTCAGAGAAAAGATCTGGCTTCCCAGTGATCTCTCCTTTGGGTACTCTCCTTTAATCCTAAAGTATTCTTATAATTTTATCTTAGTAGCTTTTTTTCTTAGTAGGCTTTCTTTTACAAATAGATAATAATCGTTTGTCTCAAAGTTCCCCTGGTTTCTGTGTCCTGACTCATCTGACTGATAACCCTGTCACCCAGGGCTGTTCAACCCTCATTTGTAGCCCTTTAAGGACTAGGGCAAATCAATTCATTTGGAATTATTAATAGAATTATTCACCTTATTGAGAAATTTACAAAAACAGTGCTTAATATTATGATTTATAATTTAAATATAATTCATTTTAATAAATAGCAAAAGATTAAGAAATATATGATCTATACCTGAGTATTTATTTTTTATATTAGTATGACACCAACACCAAGGTTGAAACCCCACGTACACTTTGGACTTTGGAAGAATTTGATGCATCATTGCAAGTTCATCCTTGTAACTAATGAATGATTCTAGTGAGTGTTACTGATGATGGGAAATGCCAATGTGTGTGCAGACAGGGGCAATAGAGGAAATCTCTGTACTTTTCTCTTAATTTTGCTGTGAACCTAAAATTTCTCTAAAAAAATGACATCTTAAAAATATTCTGAGAAGGCAATTGTATGTCTTTTGGAGAAATGAGAGATAGTTCTTTAGATGGTGACAGGGCATTATCCCCAAATTAGGTAACTAATGTCTGGTGCTTACAAACATATGGTCTTAATTCTAAGCAACATTCATTAGACACTATCTTTGAACTGAAGATGAAAAATGAACAATTCTTGTCACTCTCTGAAGATACTGATGGTCTGAAATACAGAGAATTACATCTCATTAACTTAGTGATAAATACCATAATATTTTGATGAATAAATAATTTATTTTGACTAATAGTTAAGTAACAAATCTAAATATTTCCCGTCATTGTTCTATGAAAACACTGCGACATTTGTGTTTTCTAGTTGCTCACATATTAATGTTTTTTCTTGTAAGATTAATTCTTTTAAATTTTAAAATATAAACATTCTCAGGAAACTTACGTTTTCGAGAAGAAAGTTGTGCCTTTTGGCCACACAGATGAATTATTATTGATTCTCTCGGAGCCTCTAATCCATGAAGATGGAGTGAAGAAGTTCAACAAATACTGTGAGAAAGCAGATTTTATTAGAAATCAAATAGGAGCTCTTATACTCGTTTGAATTTTGTAGTAACAATAAAGTTAATTCTTTCCTTATAGTATCTGTCTATATCTGTATTTTTTGTATCACACTGGACACACTAAAAAAAGTATCCTACTAGGACTAAGTAGGAGGAGAAACTGACAAAATAATAATTTTGGGTTTCTGATAAGTGAAAAAAAGGTTAAAAATTTTGTGAAATATGTACATTGGGAAAAATCCTAGAGATTCAAGTAAGAAGAACCACCTTGTGATTTTCTTGTGTAGGAAACCTCCTGTGCCTCCCCCCAACCCCCATCACCATAGCTCAGTGATCAAGAAGAATTGTAGTTTTTACAGTTGGAGAAGCTGCAAGTAGCAATGGTGCTGGTGCCACAGGGAGACTTGGTTAGCAGTTGGGAAGGGGGCAAAGGAGTCCATTGATTTTCTAGCTCAAAGTGCTAATTTTGCTCAGTCATGATGAGGAAAAACCTTACTTTTTTTTAGTCAGAGCTTGTGGTCTTTGGGTCAATTGCTCTGACTCCCATAAATATAATGGGAAGATACTGGTAAGGGAAGGTATGACAGAAGAGTTGACCTGAGCTCTCTATACATTCTTGGAAGATGGAAAAAAAAAAAAAGTCTGTGCACAGGGAGAGACCAAGATGAACCCACTAGAAAGTAAAAGCGAAAGGAGACTTGAGAACTGCTAGTCAAGTTATGAGCACTCCTCCCCGCCCAACACATACACACTCACTCACACACACACAGGCGACTCATGCTTGCATATGCTCTCTCTCTCTCTGTTTCTCGCTCTTGCAAAAATAAATAAATTTAAAAATCTCTAAAAAATAAGTTAAAAAAAAATCCACATCTCAGGACATTATACCGAGATGACTGAAGATCGCTTGAGAACACAAAGAAATACTCTTGAGGGACCAGAGTGGATTAAGACATGACTTAAGTCAGTATGAAAACAGGGAATGGGTGATATATCTTCCACCTCTATCAGCGTTAGACCACGTTATCTACCACAGAATCTATATCTGCCCTGGACACTATTTCAGACTATGCATAGGAGCTGACCTCAGCAAGATGTAACAATAGGAAGCCCCAAACTATAAATACCAAAGGAAATAATAATTTAAAGATACATCCAGACCCAAATAGTTGTATATTTCTTCTAATCATTTTTGCTAAGGTTGCCAAGACTATTCAATAGGGAAAGGACAGTATCTTTTACAAATGGTGATGGGAAACTGACTATCCACATGCAAATGATGAAGTTGGATGCTTACATTGACACCATAAACTAAAGTTTACTCAAAATGCACTGAAGACCTAAATGTAAGATGTACAACTATAGGGGTGCCTGGTTGGCTTGGTCAGTTGGGCATCTGCCTTTGGTTCAGGTCATGTTCCTGGAGTCCCTGGGTGGAGCTCAGCATTGGGCTCTATGCTCCGTCGGGAGTCTGCTTCTCCCTCTGGCCCTTTATTCCGTTCATTCTCTCTCTCTCTTTCTCTCTCCCAAGTAAATAAATGAAAACCTTTAAAAAAAGATATAAAGCTATAAAATTCCTTAAAAAGAATGTTGGGGAAATAAACAACATCATATTTGGAAACGATTTCTTGGATATGACACCAAAAGCACAGACCACAAGAGAAGAGTCCATTCTAGACAAATGGGTTACATCAAACTAAAACATTTCTGTACATCAACAGAATGAAAAGAAATTTAAAAAAGCAATTTCAAATCATATATCAAACAAGGGATTCATATCTAAAATATATAAGAAATCCTGGAAGTCAGTAACAACAACAAAAACCAAATAACCCAATTAAAAGTGGGTAAAAGAATTAAATAGACATTTTTTTCCCAAAGAAAATATGTCAGTGGTCAAAAACCATACAAAAAGATGCTCAGTATCACTAATGATCAGAGGAATGCAAATCAAAACCTCAATGAGATATCACCTCATACTCTTAAAAAAAAGAGTCAGTGAAGACACTGCAGGAAAAAGAGGACCGTTGTACACTGCTGTTGAAAATGTAAATTGGTCAGCCATTATGAAAAACAATATGGAGATTCTTCAAAAAACTAAAAATAGAATAACATAAAGAATCAGCAATTCCACATGTAGGAAAATACATGAAAGTATTGAAAGCAAAGTTTCAAAGAGATAATTGTACACCAATGCTCACTGCAGCATTATTCACAAGAGCCAAGTGTTAGAAGCAACTCAAAAGTTGATGGATGAATGGATCAAGAAAACAGTACATACATAACAATGCAATGTTATTCAGCCTTGAAAAGGAAGGAAATCCCATTGCATGCTCCAGGACATTATGCTAAAAGAAATAAGCCAGTCGCGTGCGCATGCGCGCGCGCGCGCGCGCACACACACACACACACACACACACACACACACACACAGTGTATGATCCCATTTATGTGAAGTATCTAAAGGAGTGAAACTGATAGATACAGAAGTAGGATGGTGATTACTAAGGCTTGAAGGGTACGTGGAGGAGGGGAATTATTGCTCAAGGAGTATTGAGCTCCAGCTTCACAAGGTGAAAAAGTTCTAGGGATCCGTTGGGCTCAATGTGAATATAGTGAGCTCCCTAAGCTGTATGCTTAAAGTTGGTGAAGATGCATGATATAGTTAAATGTGAGATAGTGAGATAGTGTATGATTCCCACTATATGCCAGTTTGGAGAAATGAAAACTATAGAGATAGTGAAAAGATCAGTGCTTGACAGGGTTTAGCAGGAAGGAAGGATGGATAGGTGAAGCGCAGAGGATTTTTAAGGCAGTGAAACTATTCTATATAACTCCATAATGGTTTAACATGTCATTACATATTTCTCCAAAGTCATAAAATGCACAATATCAAGAGGAAATTCTAAAGTGTACTATGGTCTTTGAGTGATAAAAATGTGTCATTATAGGTTTATCATTTGTAGCAAATAAATAACTCCACTGAGGGATACTGAAAGTGAGATAGTCTGTGCACTACACATGCATAGATAGAGACAGTAGGGGAACACAGGAAATCTCTGTGTCTTGTCTGAGTTTTGCTATAAACCTGAAGCTGCATAGAAGATAGTCCATTTTTTTTTAATATGGGTAATGTCAATATGATAAATTTTATGTTATGTGGTTTGGTTGCAGGAACTCAACAAAACAAAACAAAACAAAACAGAAGGCAAACAAACATAAAGAGGTCTTGACAGCAGTGAGAGAAAAACTTGTCATTACATTTAGGAAAATAACAATATGGTCAATAGATGAGTTCTCACCAGAAACAATGAAAAATGAAAGAGAGGGAAGGTCAAATTCAGAGTTGATAGTACAAAAAACAAAAACAAAAACTTCCTCCCCATACAAAAGAAATCTAAAGCAAAACAAGATAAAACAAAAAGTCTTGTCAAGCAAGAATTATAAATTCAGCAAAGCAGTGTCAAAAAAGAAGGAACATAAGGCCCCATGACAAACATGAAACAAGAGAATTTCATCTTGGTAGACCTGTCTTCCAAAAATATTCTTCAAGCTGAAAGTAGATGATGCTAGATTGTAATACAAACCTACAACAATGAATAAAGAATAGCAGAAATGGTAAACCTGAGGTAATTTAATAATCTGTATGTGTATTTTCCTTTTGGAATTGCTTTTGAAGATAAGATTATTTAAAGCCATCGTTATAACACCATACAGTTGGATCTATACCATTTATGGATGCAAACTTGTGTTGGCATACAGGCACATGGTATGGGGGAGGGAGGAAGAAAACATTTTTTTTAAAGTATTTATTAATTTCTGTGGTGCACATTCCCCAGAAATGCTTCATTTCACATCACCAATGTGAAATCATGAATACAGTGTAGGAAAAGATATGCGTAATTGGTGTTCAAATCAATGCTAGGTGGCTTCAGTATGACATTGTTATAAATACAGATTCCCCTATTTGGAAGTAGAATGTTCCTATGAAATCTTTCCTGAGCCGAAATGGTGTAAATTGAAGAAGCAATTACCATTAATTTATATGGAAAATTTGCTGAGTATTCTCTGATCCAAAAAATAATCTCTTGGGCTGTTCTGATATCTTATGACACATCTTGCTAATGGATGCACAAAATAAATTGAGATGAAGCATAGACCTTCAAAAACATGGTTGAAAGCTATGCTTGATACTGAGATGCTAAGTATATTTTCTGAGGAAGGAACTTGACGGGGCCACTTTAACTGCTTGGGTCATGTGCTGCCTCTATGACAGCAAACCCAGCACTGAACACAATTTTCACTTTTTGCCTCTTGCCTGAAAGCAGAAATCCCCTTCAGATTTCTTTTGCTCAGCAAAAACTGGCACTAACATAGGTCTGTCATAAAACCAAAGTGACATAACGCAATTTTTTGAAAAATTGAGGCCTACCTATAATAGGTGGAAGAAAGAGTTATGTTAGTGCTAATGTAATATATTTTATAGGAATTTGGTCAGAATTAATTTGAAGAAGATGGCGACCAGTTAATATATGTGTGAAGAGTACCATTAGCAAGATGGAATGTTAGGAGGTACCCCACACAAAACAATAAGAACAATAACTAAACAACTTCAAACTAAAAATGTCACAGGGAATGCTGTAGATAACAAAGAATCATCAGTATCCAAAATATAAAGAACTTATCATACTCAACACCCAAAAAACCAAAGGTCCAGTCAAGAAATGGGCAGAAGACATGAATAGATATTTCTCCAAAGAAGACATACAAATGGCCACAGACACATGAAAAAATGTTCAATATCATTTGGCATCAGAGAAATACAAATCAAAACCAAAATATACCCACATATAAATGGAATGGAGATTTCAAGAAAGATGAAAAGTCAGTTAGTGGAGGAAGTAAAATCTTTTCAACAAATGTTGTGGATGAGCACTGGGTGTTGTATGTAAGTGATGAATCACTAAATTCTACACCTGAAACTAATACTGCACTGTAAGTTAACTAATTGGAATTAAAATGAAAACTTGAGGGCATCTGGGTGGCTCAGTCATTAAGTGTCTCCCTTTGGCTCAGGTCATGATCCCAATGTCCTGGGATTGAGCCCCACATCAGGCTCCCTGCTCAGCAGGAGGCCTGCTTCTCCCTCTCCCACTCCTCCTGCTTACATTCCTGCTCTCTCTCTGTCAAATAAATAAATGAAATAAGACTAAAATAAATAAAATGAAATGAAAACTTGAAAAAAGAAAAAATGAAAATTATAAAATTTCAAGGAGATTTCATATATATATATATATATATATATATATTCACACACATATATATAGGGGTACCTGGGTGGCTCAGTGGGTTAAAGCCTCTGCCTTCAGCTCAGGTCATGTTCCCAAGGTCCTGGGATCGAGCCCTGCATCGGGTTCTCTGCTCAGCGGGGAGCCTGCTTCCTCCTTTCTCTGCCTGCCTCTCTGCCTACTTGTGACTGTCTGTCAAATAAATTTAAAAAAAAAATATATATATATATATCACATTATATATACCACACATTACATAAAGTAGGCCAGAGATTTCTTCGAATACCAAAAGCATGATCTATAAAAGAAGAAATTGATGAAGTGTAATTCATCAGGACAATTTCTACTCTTTGGAGAGAAAAGAAAGATAAATCATAGACTTCAGAGGATATATTTACAAATCATACATCTAATAAAAGACTTGCTGCCAGGATACTACAAATCAGATACTACAAATCAGACTTCCTGTTCTGGAAAGATAGAGAAGAAAAACTTTTTGCTATTCCTCCTACCAAATAGAGCTAAAACTCCTGGACATTACATACAGGACAACATAGACTCAGAAAGATGATGAGAAAGCTGACAGAACTCAGCAGTCCGGGCATGAGGAATGACATGGCTGTGAGCTCCCTGGAATATGTCTTTCCCTCACAAGTCCCAGACTGGTGCCAGAGAGGTTGGCAACCCACAGACACCAATGGGGACAGACAAAAGTCCCAAACATATTTTTTCTCTCCAGTCAAAATAACAAGGAAAAGACATGCTAGGAAAATGGAAAATTTTTAGTCACTGAATGCATTATTCTAATCAAAAACCTTTGACTAGCCAACAAAAATATCACTCAGGAATGCTGGGGAAATAAAGACATTCTGCGATAAAGGAGAACTATGAAAATGTGTCACCACCAGACCTGCTCTGAAAGAATTGATAAAGGGGATTATCTAAAGAGAAATTAGAAAATAAAAGGAGGAATCTTGGATCATCAAGAAGAAAAAGAACAAAAGAAAGATTAAAACTATCATTAGCTTTAATGGACTTCCTTTCACCTCTGTGTCATAAATTATTTGATAGTTGAAGCAAAATATTAATATCCATGTGATTCTCAATGTAAGTAGAGAAATATTTAGGAAAATTATAAATAGGACACAGTAAAGGAAGGTAAGTTTCTATATTTTATTTCAAGTGCTATGGGTTGTGATAGACTGTAGACTGTGATATATGTGTGTATGATTATCTATATAAAGATATTTAATACCTGTATTATTTATATAAAGTAGATTAGAGCATATGTGACATACATATAAAGTCATATATGAAGAAAAGATCTACTTTGGTATAAATTATACTCTACAATTAGGTACTGATGTAGAAAAGTGTAATCTTTAATTTTATCTCACAGCATCACAAACAGAGCATCACAAAAAATAAATTCCCAAATGGTCATAAACTCTATTTAAGGGTTAAAAAATAAAAAAGAATAAAGAAATAAAGAAAAACATATAAATCCTAGAGAATAAGATAGGAAATTATATTCATGCACTTTGACTAACTTCTGAAATAGGTCCAAAACAATCACCAAAATTGTAAATTGAACTAGAGTAACATTAATAAATTTTCTCATTAAAAGAATCCAATTTCAGAGTAAAAATGCAAGTCACAGAGTAAAAAATCTATTTGCATCTTATAAACTCAGAAATGAGCTCATATCCAAAATACGACAAGGACTGGAAACATCTGAAATCTTACCAGGTCCTCTTCATCTATGGAGAGCAGGGTAGAGTTCTTGGAAGCACAGAACATCAAATTCTCATTCCATGGTTTTCCTTCAGTGCTAATGTAATAGCAATTGTTGGAGTATGTAATCCACTCTTTTGGACAATGACCACAGAGATAAACTAGAGAAAGATTATGAGATATCATCCAAAAGAATCTTGAATATTAACAAATTCAAATTAATTTACATACTCACTTATATATACACATATGTGTGCATAACACATCCATGTACTCTCACGGGATGGTATAAATAGAACAAAATATGCTTACACACACTCAACAGAGAATGGTTAGCCTATCATTCTCTAAATTATGTGTTCATATAAAGCAAATACACAAGAATATTCATCTTTACATGTCTTGAGAGTCACTGAAGGAAATCACTATTTTAGAATAGTAAAATGATTTATCTCTTATGTTATAGCAGGAGGAAATTTGAGGCAATTGGTAATAATGGATATGTGGATTTAAATTATTATTTCTTCAGATTATTGTATTAGAAGAAGCAGTCTCCTATAATCATTACTTCTGAAAGCTTATTAGATGATTTTCTTTCTTTTTTTTTAAAGATTTTATTTATTTATTTGACAGACAGAGATCACAAGTAAGCAGAGAAGCAGGCAGAGAGAGAGAGGAGGAAGCAGGCTCCCCGCTAAGCAGAGAGCCTGATGCGGGGCTCGATCCCAGGACCCTGGGATCATGACCTGAGCCGAAAGCAGAGGCTTTAACCCACTGAGCCACCCAGGGGCCCCTATTAGATGATTTTCTGATTTATTTGCCCCAAAAGAATCTATTATCATCTTTTCCTAGCCTAAGATAGAGATAAAATAGAAACTATAATAATATTAGAATTTTTAAAATGATGCTGTACCTTTTGAGATCCTTGTTTCCTGGGATGTTTGGTTCTGTTCTGGTCCTTTAGTAACTAGAAAAATTAAAGAATCTTCATACATACTTAATATTAAACCAAATAAATCATAATGATTTGAGTTTTTTAGTTTGAAATTTGGTGTATTGTTTAGAATTAGAAAATTCCATAATAAAATGGATTTTAGCCCATTAAGTAGGTAATGAACATGTGGGGAAAATATTTCAAAAGCCTAAAGAACCAAATCTCACCATTTCTTATAATACTTGGTTTATGCAATCTCAAGAATTAATTTGTATATTTCTCAATAAGGTCTCTGCTATAACTTGTCTTTGAGTTATGAAATCTGAACAAATTTTAATACTCTCTACATTACTGTTATTTCTAATGTCACAAAAGGAAAATAAGCTTTCCAAACTTAGAGCATATATGCATTAAAATGAGATAATTCAATTCCATAATGTTACACAGTATTTCCAGGCACTGATGATCATTAAAGTGAAAAATTCCCTTGTAGACATTCAAACATTACTCACAGGGAATAACAGCTATTGTGACCACAGTGGACATCAAGACAAAGCAGATGATTCCCAGGATGCCAGCAATGAGCTTCCCTGGACATGAAGATAAGTAGTAGGAAGAGAATTGAAAACACTGAGAAAGGACGGGCAGTAACAATCCTTTAAGAAAATAATATACAAGAGAACCAACGATATTCAGGGAATCACATATGAAACTTGCACCCCAACCCATATCTACCATTATAATCTTTTCTCAGAATATACCATTGCAGTTGCAGTAAATATATTACCCTAATAGATATGGGAAAGACAATCAGTTAGCAATGGCTGAACAAATTTAGTCCTCAGATTTCCATTACAATACCGTATTCCAGCTGCACACACAGATCCTCACAAATGAAAAATATGGGAGATCATTCCCTACTCATTCTCTACGCCCCTGCACCCCAACTGCATATAATAGCACACTTATATCGAGTATGTATTAAATGTTTTACCTTTGCAGGGGGTTTTCTTGTTGTTCCCTTGAAGATACTGAGAAGCATTTTTAAGATTTAATTCTGCATATGTTATTTCCTGCTCAATTTTTGAAGTGGAGCTTTTAGTGCCCTTAGCTTTTGTTTGCTGTGTTTTTGAATTCTTGACGATAGCAAGTTCTGCATAGGTAACTCCTTCGTTATTCATCTCTGCAGCTGCGTGGTGTCAGGCACAAGGCTGAATGGGACTGTACTGAAGGACTTAATGAATAGTGTATGCAATGACAAGATTGCTAGGGCAGTCACATTGAGTGGAGTGTGGGGTGAGTGAGTTCATTTGCATTTGAAGGTGTAAAATCTGGTACTGGTTTCCTTAGGGCTTTGAAGAAGTGTTTTATGATAGAAAAAGGGGTTTTACAATGCTATTCTATGTTTGACACAATAGTATTTGTTGAAATAAGATAAAGCAATAAATTTGTGGGGAAGAAAGGAATTCATGAATAATATTGTCCTTATTAATGTAAGGTCAGATTCCACAGAACCATGTCAACACTATTAGGATAACTGGTTTAAAATTAAAATGCTGCATTAGAAAAAGAATGGTGCATCTACTTTTTCCACAATTTTTAAGTCCATATTAGTTAAAAATTGAGTGCTCTGAGATTGGGGAATACTAGTTTTAGCACAAATAGGAATTTCCTGTAGTAAATGACTTTTATTTAAATGTACATTTCTTTACTAAAAGGTAATGCAGTACTATCAAGTGAATTTTTATCTTGAATAATTGTATAGTTCTGAGAAATCGTTAAATTTCAAAAGAAAGACTTGAAAAATGTCACATGACACATTACATTTATTGGAATCCTGTACAACATTGAAAACAAAGACCAAACTATATTTTTTTAAAAGTACTTATATAACACCAGAAATTGACAACTGATTTAATGACAAAGATATGAAATCATAAAATGATAAATAGAAGTGTAGATTATTTATGGAAGAACACTGTTGGTACAAACCACAGAAAGTTCTATGAATGTCAAAGACAGTAAGGGTAGCTTAAGCTGTATAAAGAATTCTAATAAATCAAATCAATATAATTTCATAATTCAATGAGCTCTGTAGTTAGTGAAATCTGGAACTACTCATGGCTCTGAAACTTACAATATATGACCTCTAACAATTACTTCCTATCTAGCTATCTAGTTTTTACTGATCTAAAATGAGAATTAAAATATGTAAAATATAATGCCTATAAAGCACTTAATACTCCATCTAGCTTTTCTAAGCTCTCAATAATATACAGTTATTTTAATTATTTATAACACAATAACCACTTTATCATTACTGATTCATATTCTTTAGACCAGGTAACATAATTCATTAGATGGGAGTGTCTTTCAGTATTGAGTATCATTTTTGCCAAGCTTTGTTTTGAATATTTATACTTAAATTTAAATTAGGATTTTACACAAATCTTGCTTTTTATAAAAAAATCAAATTGCTTTCCTTCATGTAAGCAAATGTATGAGGAATTACATTCGACCACCATGATTTGATGGATTCACTTTAAGAATTTTTTTTAAAGACGCAGCTAAATATACAAAATATATTTAATTATATCTATAACTGATGACAAATCCAAATCGAGTTTCCTAGTTTTGATGCTTATGGGATCTCACTTGAATTATATTGATTTGCAAACATCCAAGAATTTGGATATTTTAAGAAGTTCTCCAATATATTTCAATTAATTTTTGTTTGTCACCCTGAATTGTTGGAATAAAGGTACTAATGTTCTCTGTGATTTGTCTGCATATTAGTTGTGCCTCAGATGCCTCCCGTCCAGCATTTGTGTCTCCCACTAAGTGAGGTGGCTAGGAGAGAGACAGCGGAGGAGTGACACATACCTTCTGCTGGCCAGAAAGTCAGGCATCTTCCCGAGGGAGACCAGGTTACTCTTGTAAACAGAATCTGTGGTCTTCACAGACTGCCAGCCCTGTGAGAGCTCAGAGTGAGGCAATAGTGGAAAAAGTAGATTTCTCATCAATGTGTCACTTAAAATTTGAACAGGAAATTCTTACACTTGGGCTATTTTGAAGACTCTTTATCTCATCACACACTCTAGAGGGTCCGACACTTTCAGCTTATAATGCGTCATTTACTTTGTCCCTTGGTAAGTACCTCTGAGATGTTTTTATGTTCCACAAGATTTTGGGGTCAAAGACTTGACCATCTGGGCTGTTAACTTGCTTCCCTCTGACTCACAAACACTGAGAACCTAGGCCTTGTGAAAAATGTCTTAGATGTTCAAGTTCTACTTTTAGATGAGGTTGCTAAATCTTGACATTACATACTCCTTTCTTTTATGCTCTTGCTATGTTACACCTATTACACTGAAAATATTTTAAAATCATAATCCCAATAACAAGTATTTAGTGGTACTTGACACAAATTTTGAAGACTTGCTGTAATCAGTTTTTTGTCACTCACAAATATATCAATTCCATACTTTTTAATTTTTCTGCCTTAGTTTTTAATATACCTGCAATTAGTTTTTGTTATTTGTTAGTAAGTTATTTAGGTTTCTAATGAAAAAAACTAAATGCCTGTGGGAAGAATACAACACTGAACAAAATTGAACAATATCACCATGCCAGAGATTTGAGTATTAAATAATTATTAACATATTGGTTATTAATCCTCCAATGATAACTAGTCACTTATATTTTAATAAGAATGTTTTGTAAATGAAAAATCCCTAAGGTTAACTATGTCAGGGGAAAAATTGAATGTAATTTTTGAAACTTACACTAAAGTGAAAAAATGGGGAGAGGCCAGAGAAAGAACTTTTAAATGACATGTGAATTACAATTCAGTGTTATTAACTACATTTTGTATGCTGTATTTTATATCCCTGTGACTTTTTTTTCTAACTGAAAGATTATACCACATACTTCCTTTCACTCATTTCAACCCCACCCCACCCTCACCATGGCAATCACTTTTGTCTTTCTCTATATAGTCTGTTTCTGGTTTTTTGTTTGTTTGTTTTTAAATTCTACATTATCAGTTAAATCATACATTATTTGCCTTTCACTAATTTCATTTAGCATGAAATCCACTAGGTCCATCAATATTGTCAAAATGACAAAAAAAATTCATTCCTTTTCATTGCTATGTAGTATTTCTGTGTGTGTGTGTGTGTAGCTTCCATTTATTCATGCATCTATAAATGGACACGTGGGTTGCTTCCATATCATGGCTATTGTAAGTAATACTGCAATAAACATAGGGTGGATGTTTTCATTTTCTTCAAGTAGAACTCTGAATGAATTTTCTGGATGTTTTGGCATTTCCATTTTTAATTTTTTGAGAAACCTCCATACTCTTATCCATTGTGACTACACCAATGTAAATTTCCCACCAACAGTACACAAAGGTACCCTTTTCTCCACATCCTCACCTATGTTTGTTATTTCTTGTTTTTTTTTTTTTTTTTTTAATTCTGACCTGTGTGAGGTGACGCCTCATTGTGGCTTTGATTTTCGTTTTCCTGATGATTAGTGATGTTGAGCATCTTTTCATGTGTCTGTTGGCCTTCTGTATATCTTCTTTTTTTTAAAAAGATTTTATTTATTAATTTGAAAGAGAGAGAGTGAGAGAGAGCATGAGAGGGAGAAGCAGACTCCCCATGGAGCTGGGAGCTTGATGCGGGACTTGATCCCAGCACTCTGGGATTATGACCTAAGCTGAAGACAGTTGCTTAACCGACTGAGCCACCCAGGTGTCCCTGTATATCTTCTTTCAAAAGATATCTATTCAGGTCCTTGGCCCATTTTTTAATCTCTTGTTTGTGTTCTTTTGGTGTTGAGATGTAGGAGTTCTTTATTTACATTGGATATTAACCCCTTGTTGGGTATATCATTGGCAAATATCATTGTCTATTCAGATGGCTGCCTTTTTCTTTTGTTGATGGTTTTCTTGGATGCCTAAAAGATTTGTAGTTGTATGTATTGTTTATTTTTTATTTTGTGGTCCTTCCCTGAGAAGACACACCCAAAAGAATAAAGACCAAGAGTTTGTTGCCTATCCTATCTTTAACATATTTATGGTCTTGGGCCTTATACCTAATTCTTTAATTTATTTTAGGTTTATTTTTGTGTATGGTATAAAAAAGTATTTTCATAAGGGTTACATTTAAGCCATTGGTCATTTTGTATAATGTGGATATTTTCACAATATTAATTCTTCAGTTGATAAGTATGGTATATCTTCCATTTACTGATTTTTGTCATTTTTGAGTTTCTTTTATCAATGTCTTACAGTTTTTAAAGTATAGGACTTGCACCCCCTTGGTTACATTTAGTGTTAAGTAATTTATTTTTATAAATGCAATTATAGATGGAGTTGTTTTCTTTTCTTTTTTTTTTTTAAGATTTTATGTATTTATTTGAGAGACAGAGATAGCAAAAGAGAGCACACATGGGAGTAGGGGAAGAGAAAAAGGGAGAAGCAGGCTCCCTGCTTAGCAGGGCTTGATCCCAGGATCCTAGGATTCTGACCTGACACCAAAGCAGACTCTTAATTGACTGAGCCACCCAGGCTCTCCTGGGATTGCTTACTTAATTTCACTTTCTCATAGTTTTTTACTAGTGTACAGAAATGCAGTGGATTTCTGCATATTAATTTTGTATCCTGCAACTTCATTAAATTTTCATTTATTAGTTCTAATAATAGTATTTTTGGTGGAGTCTGGGTTTTTCTCTTTAGAAAATCATGTCATCTGAAAATAATGACAGCTTTACATTTTCCTTATCAATTTGGATGTCTTTTTTTTTGTTTTTTGTTTTTTGTTTTCAGATTACTGTGGCTAGGATCTCCAGTACTGTGTTGAATAATAGCAGTAGGAGTGGACATCCTTGTCTTCATGCTGATCTTAAGGGAAAATGTTTTAGCTTTTTGCTGTTGAGAATGATGTTAGTTGTAGGCTTGTAGTTTGTGGCCTTTATTATGTGGAGGTACATTCCCTTTCTACACACCAATGGGAGTTGTTCTCATAAATGTATCTTTACTTTTGTCAGTGTTTTTGCTGCATGTATTGAGATTAGCATATGATTACTTTGAATTATTTAATGTGATGTGTCAAGTTGATTGATCTACATATACTGAAACAGCCTTGCATATATGGAATAAATCCCATGTTATCATGGTATATGATACTTTTATTGTACTGTGGGATTCATTTTGCTAATATCTCGGTGAGGATTTTTACATGTTCATCAGGGATGCTGACCTGTAATATTCTTTGTATGTGTGTGTGGGGGGGGTATATTTGTGTTTGTGTGTATTGTGTCCCTATTTGGTTTTGGTATCAGGATAATGCTGTCTACACAGAATGAATTTGGAAGCTTCCCTTTGTTTTCAGTTGTGGTTTTAATTTGAGAAGAATAGGTATAAAATTTCATGTAAATTTTTTAGAATTCACCTGTGAAGCCATCTGATCCTGGATATGTGTTTGTTGGGAGTGTTTTGATTACTGATTCAGTTTCTTCACTATTAATTAGTCTGTTTAGATTTTTTGTTTATTCCTGATTCAATCTTAAAAATTTGTATATTTCTAGGAATTGGTCTATTTCTTTTTTTAAAATGATTTTTTTTTATTTGACAGAGATCACAAGTAGGCAGAGAGGCAGACAGAGAGAGAGGGGGAAGCAGACTCCCCACTGAGCAGAGAGCCCAATGTGGAGCTCGATCCCAGGACCCTGAGACCATGACCTGAGCCAAAGGCAGAGGCTAAACCCACTGAGCCACCCGGGCACCCCAAACTGGTCCATTTCTTATAGGTTGTCCAGTTTATTGGCAGTAGGTGTTCTATGATCTTCTGTATTTCTGAGGTGTGTCTTGCAACTACTCTTATTAATTTATGAGTGTCTTTATTTGGACCCTCACCCTTTTTTTCCTGACAATTCTGGTTAAGGTTTTATCAATTTTCTATATTTTGTCAAAGAAGAAACATTTAGTTTCATTTATTTTTTTCTATTATTTTTATACTCTCATTTCTAATTATTTCCACTCTCATCTTTATTATTTCTTCCTTCCAATATATTTGGGTTTGATATTTGTTTTTTTTTCCTTTTTCTACTTCTTTTAGGTATAGAATAAATTGTTTATTTGAGATATTTCTTGTTTATGGAGGCAGGCTTTTATCTCTATAAACTTCCCTCTTTAAAATGATTTTGCTGTGTCCCATAGATTTTGGAATATTGGGACATCCTTTTCATTGTTCTCCAGGGATTTTAGATTTTCTCATTGATATCTTCATTGATCCATTCATTGTTTAGTAGCATGCAGTTTAGCCCCCACATGCTTTTTTTTTCTAATGAAGATTTTTATTTATTTATTTATTTGACAGACAGAGATGACAAGTAGGCAGAGAGGTAGTCAGAGGGGCGGGGGGCGGGGGAAGCAGGTTCCCTGCTGAGCAGAGAGCCCAATGTGGGGCTCGATCCCAGAACCCTGAGATCATGACCTGAGTGGAAGGCAGAGGCTTTAACCCACTGAGCCACCCAGACACCCCCACAGATTTGTTTTTTATTGAGTTTTTTTTTTCTTGTAATTGATTTCTAGGTGGATGCCTGTACCATTGTGGTCAGAAAAGAAAATCATGATATGATTTTAATCTTTTTAAATTTAATAAGACTTGTTCTGTGGTCTTCCATGTAATTTATTCTGGAAAATGCTTCATATGCAATTAAAAAAGAATGTGTATTTTTCTGTTTTTAGGTGCAAATTTCCATACTTATTAAATTCACCTGGTCCAATGTACCACTGTTTCTTTGTTGATAATCTGTTTTGATGGAAGTGAAAAAGAAAAGGCCATAAATAGAAGTAAGAATATGAATGGAATAAATGTTCCAATCAAAGGAACAAATGGTGACTGAATGGATAAAGAAGGAAATAAAAAATACAACAAGACCCATCTATATGCTGGCTAAGACTCACTTCATACCAGAGACATACAGTCTGGCAGTGAAAAGATAGAATATGATATTCCATGTACATGGAAATAAAAAGAAAGCTATGGTAGCAATTCTTACATCAGCAAAAATAGACTTTAAAACAGAGACTGTAACGAGAAACAAAAAAGAACATCCATGATGACGAAAGGATTAATCCAACAAAAGGATACCACAAATATCCTATATATAAAAATTTCTATGCACTCAACAGAGGGACACTTAAACGTATAAAAGAAATATTAACAAGCAAAAGGGATAATTTGACAGGAATACAATAATAGTAGGGAACTTTAACACCTTACTTACATCAATGGATGTAAGGCATACTAGTGCCCAAGGGCAACCTCCAGAAGAGTTGCTCTGGAGGGGCTCTAATCATAGTGAAGCCATCTACTGAGAATGGCAGGATGGGAATGGCTTAGAAGGTATTGATCCCCTGGGTTTAGTAGTGCAGAAGCCACTTTGCAGGTAAGCCAGAGCAGTCAAGCCTGTCTAGCAGGTGTGGAGGTGTGGGAGTGACTTTGGCAGTGGCTTTGTCTGGATCCAAGACTTTCGTCTAGGCACGGTGGGGCAGATTCTTTTTTGTGGTGTCACTGGTCCCAATATAGGCTGCCCTCAGAGTGTGGCAGGTTAGGAGTCCCATTGAGGGGTATCTGCCACGGCAATGCACACTGGGCATGTGGGTCTGCTGCGGGAAAGCCTGGATGGGGTAAACAGTGCTAGAAAGGTAGATGGAGACTGTCAGACCTGGAATGCAAAGCATCAGGGCAGCTAGGCAAAAGTGGGTAAGAATAATGGTGTGTGCCAGGTCTTCCAGTTCCAGAGAAAGTTCCTATAGACCCTGTCACTCTGGGATACACCCAAATATTAGTCAATTAATCTTCCCATATGGGCCAAGCACTTTTCAAACTGCTGCCTCTGTGCTAGGTCTCAGTGATAGTGAGTTCATCATGGGCCTAATAAGGTCAGAGTCTTCCTTTCCCATAACCCTTGAGTTCTCCCAGGGTTAAATCCCATTGATTTTAGATGGTCCTGGGGGTAAACCCAGATAAATTTCAAAGCCAGATGTGATGGGGAGCTCATCATCCCCGTGCAGATTGTCAGGGTAAGGAGATGCCCAATGTTGAGCTTGATCCCCTCACTTTTCACAGAAGACCATAGTGCCTATGAAATCTCTGCCAGTTGTGGGTCACCACACTGGAATTGTGGGTCACATCAGGCCATGTCTTGCCCTTTTTACCCTTCTTGATGTGACTTTTTCTTCATATCCTTAGTTGGATAGAGCTGTTCTTCTAGTCTTTAGGTCATTCTCCATATTAGTATAAATCAGCTATTTGCCTAGAAGGAGGTCAGCTCAGGATCCTCCTACTCTATCATCTTAGTACTGACCTCAGAATTCTCTACAGTTTTCACCTCTTACCAAAGAAAGAGAGAAAGTTTATGTATCATTCCTAAGGATATTCCCTTTCACCATAATCTCTAGGACACTGAGTTGGGCACAGAATCTTTAACTTTCTAAAAATCTAGAAATAATGTCTCTAGGAAATAGAAAATTCCTAGAAACTGAAAATTACCAAAGTGGAGTACAACAAAAAGCAACCTGGGCAAACCTACCTAAGTATTAAAGAAATTGAGTTCATGATATAAACCTTCCTACAGAAACATTCTACTCAGAAGCTCAGATGGCATCAGAGTGAATAACACTTAAAAAATATTGATCACATTCTCCAATCATAATGGTACAGTTATTGTATGTATTACATCATGCATACATTATAAACCCTGGAAGGGATATTGTTGAGAACTTTGCTTTGAATAGCCTTGCATACTTCAAGGAATTTAACAGATTTTCTTTCATACTTACCCCGTTATTTATAACTTTTCATGCCCTTCTCACCTTCACAAATACCCAATTTTCCATCTGTTACTATCACACTTAAGCCTGGAGAATTCCCTTCCTTTTGCTCTTCTTATTACACTGCAGATCAATGGTGATGGTGGCTCCAAGCGTTGAACATGGCCTCATGTACCTTCATTCTGGAAAACTATCAATGACATCAAGTTCTGGGTCTGCAGTTTCTTCTCCTCAAGGTGAATGATCTATTATCTTGTAAATTTTACTACTTATAATGACTTTCTTGGCATATGAAGTGTTGTTATTTTCTCATTGCTCTCAAGATTCTCTTTTTGCCTCTTTCAGAAGCATGACTACAATGTACCCACTTGTGACTTAGTTTATATTTATGTTATTGGGATTTTGGTGGACTTCTTGAATTTAACTTCCTTTTTAACAAGGTTGAAATAGTTTCCACCATTATTTGTTCAAATAATTTTCTGCCAAACATTTCCCTCTCCTTGTAAGATCTTAATTACACATGTCACAACTTTTGATGTTATCACATTGATCTCTTGTAAAAATTATTTTTATTCCCCTCTCAGATTGCATTATTGTTCTTATCAAATCCAGACCATTTGGGGGTATACAAGCTAAATTGTAATATGTTCCTTAGGGGGAACAATGATTGTAATTAAGGGATGAGCCTCATAAAACATAGGGCAGAGCAACTTTTTAGTGCTAATCTCTGACTTCCTCCCCAACTTTATATTCAATTAACAGGAAACAAAATTTGCAGATTCCCAAATTTGCTACATGAGGTTAGACAGACACAACTCAGTCCTTCCTGCATCCTGCTTGGACTGGCTACCTGCAGAGAATACACTTTCGGATCTGCTCCAACAACAGTGAATTTTAAAAGGGCACCATCTTCCTCTGAATTTATACTGAAATGAGTACCTTTTAACTCTGGAATCCAAAATAACAAGTCTATTATGTTCAATACCTAATGTATAGTCTCAGAAAGATAAACACAGAGAAAAAAAATGCTATTGTGATCTTTATATCCCTGATTTTCTGCATGGCTCTTTCTATTCTGAATTCACTCTTGATTAACTCCCTCCTAATATTGTTCCATATTTTTATATCTCCAGTGTTTTTTGTGGGTCCCTTAACCCAAGCTTACTCTACCAAATAATTCCAATGATTTCTTATGGGTACATGTAAGAATTTGACACTTTTTTCAATGAACATGTTTAGATATGTAAAATACTTTGGGAGAAAATTGGGAGTGTTCCATATCAGAATGTATTAAGCACCTTCTCTCTTACTTTTTACCATTCTCAATGGTAAGAGAAGCATTATGTGTGGATGGGATTCTCCAACATTGGAAAGAAGAGGGCATTTCAGTATCTTCTTCCCCTAGGCCCATGTAGGTTCCCCAAATCTTGGAACCAAACAGGTTATCTTGTCAAACCTTGACAATCCCTTTTAAATTTCTTCAATTCCAAAACAGACAACATTTACATATGTCCATATAACACACTGGGTGAGAAGACTAGGGTTCTTTACCAATAAGAGAAAGAACAGGGATTGTGACTTGATTTCAAAAAAAGAAATATATCTGCAGAAAAAAAAAAATTAGTGTCCATAAATGAGGTATATTAAATTTCTCAAAAAACTTTTAAAATGCAAACATCTTTGATGATTGAAGAGTTTAAGTCAGATGACTGGCTATTTCATTGGGTAAAAGGAAGAAAATAATTATAGAACATGGATTTTCTTGGAAAGCAGCTTTTATTGAATATTTGGAAAAGTAAAATATGAAGAGATCATATTTAGCAAGAACTTCTGGTGGTTAAGATTTATTTTAAGGAACTTTGGGCCTTATAGTATTGATTCCTCTGATCAGCCCTATGAGGTGGCTACAATTATGATCATGATGTCATAGGTGATGGCACAGAAGCATCAAGTTCTTAAGTCAAAACAACTGAGATCTAGTGAATAATTGTGTGTCAACAGAGGTACTTTTTAAATAATCTTCAAGTAAGTCTGTGAATAAGAATCTATTTCTATCATATTTTCCAGCATAAGAAACTGAGCCAGAGCAGTTATGCAGCTGAGGCATGGGGCTAAGGTAGTACATATAGAAAATACATTGAAATGACCTGGTTTCATTGCCAATGTCCTTAAACCTTATACTGTACTGCTTATTCCCATTTGTAAATTGATCAAGAACTTCCATGAAAACATCTGTATGATGATGTTTATCACTGTGCAAAACTACTTAGCATGAATTTTTGGCACAGAGAACACAAAAAACTGGATGGGAAGTTAAGATACTACTAATTTTTTTTCATCTATTTCCCAGTATTTTTCTTTAGCCAACTAATGTATCTCATGAAATATAATGAGAAAAAAAATATTCCCAGGGCTTTTATGATAGCTTAGGTTGTTTTTCAGTGAACCTTAATTTCTTCAATCTGACCACCTTGGGAAGACATATGATCCAGACAATCAATGGTAAGTTTGGCCATGTGACTTGCTTTCACAATATGGTATGAATAGGATGTGATAGCTTATGAGTTCAGAGTCTAGGTATTAAGATGAAGTTTCTCCTTGATGCTGATCTCTGCCATAAAAGGTCATATATCAGCTAGCCCACTCCTCTAAGAATTAAAAAAAAAAAAAAAGATGTGAGCTGAATCTGTAGTCTAGAGTCAAGTCCTTACATATCTAGCCTTGATCAACAAAAACTCAGCCAAATCACAAACTAATGAATGAGAAATAAATACTTATTTTTATTTTTTATTTTTTTTAGAGATTTTATTTATTTATTTGACAGAGAGATCACAAGCAGGCAGAGAGGCAGGCAGAGAGAGAGAGAGAGGAAGAACAGGATCCCTGCTGAGCAGAGGGTCCAATGTGGGACTCAATCCCAAGACCCCGAGTCACGACCTGAACTGAAGGCAGAGGCTTAACCCACTGAGCCACCCAGATGCCCCAATAAATATTTATTTTTTTTAAAGATTTTATTTATTTATTTGTTAGAGAGAGCGAGAGAGAGCGAGCCCGCGCAAGGACAGACAGAGCAGCAGGCAGAGGCGGAGGGAGAAGCAGGCTCCCTGCCGAGCAAGGAGCCCGATGTGGGACTTGATCCCAGGACACTGGGATCATGACCTGAGCCGAACGTAGCTGCTCAACCCACTGAGCCACCCAGGCGCCCCTAAATATTTATTTTTAAATGTCAGTGCAGACTAGGGTTGTTTGTTACACAACTTTAGCAATTAGTTATAGCTACAATTTACATATTATCTGAAATTGATTTTGAATAGTCATTTAATTTCTCTATATAAGGAATAAGTACAGAGAATACAAAGAATGTGTTTATATTCAAAAAGATAAATGTATATGAAATATGAAATTATTTTGGAAATAATAATCCAGTAATCTCTTGTACTTTATAATTGAATTCGGGTAGAAATACCTCTGAAACATCAAATTAGTAAACTTTTTTCCTGAATTCTGGCAATAACTAGCTGCTTTACCCATACAAATATTTTATACTTTTAAATCTTGTTTTCTTTACTATTTAACATTTTAATTTTTGAATCATGGTATTTTTTAGCATGCTACTAAAGAGTGACAGAAGTGGGTACATGGAGAATTGAAAAAAAAATCTCTTCCAATATATCTGAAATCCAGCTGAGGGAAACAACATGGGAAAAAGTATGAAAGGACAGTGGTTATATCCAATGAGAAACCAACCGCTACCAAAAAAAAAAAAAAAAAAAAAAGCACCTAACCTTGACAGTGTTGCACTAAAAGAGATTCACATAATTTACTTTGGTTCCATTCTCTGAGGATATGGGGCATATGTGAATGGCTCTTAAAGAGCAGCACTGTGGTTGTTGCATAATAACCCTGAGTGCCTGTTAACAATTTAGTACTTTCAGCTGTAAATCTACCCATCCCTCTGTGCCCTGTTCTCAGATAATGGAGCTAAGTGCTATAAACTTTTCTCCCCTGTCAGTTCTCATGAGGTTGAGTTTTGTCAGTAAAAGACAATGGAAAGACACTGCATCAGAAAGGGCATGTGATGTGATGAGCACTGTGTGTTATATGCAACTAATGAATCATTGGACACTATATCAAAAACTAATGATATATAATATGTTGGGGAATTGAACATAAGAAAAAAAATAAAAGAGAAAAGAAGAGGCTCTACTTCCTGGTTTCATGGTCTTTTCAAGGTGTTTGGCTATGGCCTGGTTGCCAACTGCATGTATGCAGGAAGTCCTATGTATTTGAACAGACTCTAGCAGGTTTTTGTAGCTAGTCCCAGTCAGTTTCCTATCCTTTGGGAAGGGACTCCTAAGACTCTGACAGGGAATTCCTCCTGCCTGCCAGTCACAGTCTGAGATCCATGCTCACCAATTTCAGTCTGAGGGTTATGGAGCTGCTCTGTCCCAAGCCAATACCATAGGCATACCTGTCATGAAGCCATGTATAGCTACATGTCTTCAATAACATCTATATCTCATCCTCAGAGAGTAGACCTAGCTTTCTCAGAAATTCCTTCTTCGGATACTCTCCTTTAATCCTAAGGTATTCTTACTATTTTCTTTATCTTAGTAGCCTTTCCTCTTAGTAAACTTTCCCTTACAAATAGAAACTAATTGTTTACATCAAACTTCCTCTGGTTTCTGTCTCCTGACTCAATTCTGACTGATTACCTTGCCATCTTGGGTTGTTTAACTCTAATTTGCAACCCCTATAAAGGCAAGGAAAAATCAATTAATTTGGAAATATGAGCACAATTACTCAATATATTGGGAACTTCACAATAATATTATGATTTGTAATTTATATGTATAATTATTTTAGTGAATAGCAAAAGCTTAATAAATGTATAATATGTACCTTAGTATATATATATTTTTACTTTAATATAAATAAATCTTGAAAAACAGTCCAACAACACCAAGGGTGAAACCTCATGTATAAACTAAATTTTGGATGATTATGACACATTGTTGTAGATTCATTTCTGGTCATAAAAGAACCATTCTAGTGAGGGATATTAATAATGGGGGAGAGGCAGGTGTGTGGACAGGGGCAATAGAGGAAAACTCTAACTTCCTCTTAATTTTGTTGTGAACATAAAACTTCTCTAAAAATTATATCTGAAAAATATTCTGAGACAATAATTGCATGGCTTTTGGAGAAATGAGAAACATGTTCTTTATATATGGTGGGATAGCATTATACCAAAATTAGGTAACTAAAATGCCTGGTGCTTACAAATGTATGTTTTAATTTCTAAACAAGATGTAAAAAAAACTTTCTCCAGTCCAAAATTGAAATATGGACAAGCCCGGTCACTCTCTGATGATACTGCCAACCTAAAATACAGAGAATTATACCTCATTAATCTTACCAATATATACCTTATATACCATAATATTTTGATGAGTTAACAATTTAGTTCAACTAATAGTTATATACCTCGATCAGAATATTTTCCATATAATTTACTATGAAAACATTTCAACAATTGTGTTTATATAATTGTTCACATATTGCTGTTTTTCATTGTAAGATTAATTCTTTTAAGGTACAAAATACAAAAGTTCTTAAGAAACTTACGTTTTGGAAGAGAAAGTTGAGGGTTTCAGCTGCACAGATGGATTATTATTGCTTGTCTGGGAGACTCCAAGCCATGAAGAAGAAATTAAGAGGCCTAACAAATGCTGTGAGAAAACAAATTTTATTAGAAGTCAAATAAAATCTCTTATATTCAGTTGAATTTTGCAGTAACAAAGTTAATTCTTGCCTTATAGAATCTTTCAAATTTTAATGTTACACAGTAGACATGTTACAAAACTACCTTCTAAGTAGGAGTAAGGGAAGACAACAAAATTACAAAGATAACAATTTCAGGGTTCTGAAAATTGATAAAAGCTCAATAATTCATGAAATATTTACAGTGGAAAAAACCCTAGAGATTCAAGTAAGAAGCATCATATTTGTTGCTTAGGATTATTGTTGTCTGGGATTGCTTTGTGGCTCCCCACCAGCCCACCCCAGCTCAGTGATCAAGACGAATTGTAGTTTTTACAGTTTGGAGAAGCTGCAGAAAGCAATGGTGTTGGTGCCACAGGGGAGACTTGATTAGCAGTGGGGAAGACAGTGAGAGAGCCCATTGACTTTTCAGCTCAACGTGATTATTTTGCTTGGTAATGAATGAGAAAAATGTATACTTTTACTAGTCTAAGGTTGTGGCTTTGTGTCCAGCACTGTGACCCCCCTCCCATAAATATAATGGGAAGGTACAATAAAGGAAAGTGTGACTGAAGAGATGATATGAGCTCTCTACACACTCCTGGCTGATGGAAAATACATGCTTGGGGAGAGGAGACCAAAATGATCCTAGTAGAAAGTAAAGGTGAAGAAGACTTAAGAACTGCTATAAAGTTATGAGGACTCTCCACACTCATGTGTGCATGTGCATGCACACACACATACACACACACACATATCACCTGGCAGAGGGTGGAAGCCCTACTGACTTGTGGCATTTGAACACAGTCTTTAAAAAAAAAAAAAATAGTGGTTGACATCTAAGCTAAAAAATCGCAAGGATCATACCCAGGAAGATAGGTTAAAAAATAAAAATAAACAAGATGAATTTGGAAATACTGAACAAAAATATCAGGAGACCAACTTTAGATAAGATTCTGTAGTAAAGTTTATGCAACTTATAAGAAAATAATAAATCTAAGAAAAATGAAATAGAATTAATGTTCACTTAGCTACATTATCAAAATGTCTTTCAAAAAAATTTAAAAAAGGGGCAGCTGGGTGGCTTAGTCGGTTAAGCAACTAACTCTTGATTTTGGCTCAGGTCGTGATCTCAGGGTCCTGGGATCAATCCCCACATCAAGTTCCATGCTTAGCATGGAGTGTGCTGGGGTTTTTCTCTGTCCCTCTCCCTCTGCTCCTCCCCCTATTTGCACTCTATCTCTCTTGCTCTGTCTCTAAAATAAGATAAATATATCTTTAAAAGGAATTAATACATACAAAAAACCGTGAAAATATCTTCCATGCTAAGAGAAAGCATAGGCCAACAGAAATTTCTACTGGGATAAGATGTTACATTTATTAGAAAAAAAGTATTTTAGGGGCGCCTGGGTGGCTCAGTTGGTTACACCACTGCCTTCAGCTCAGGTCAGGATCCCAGAGTCCTGTGACTGAGTTCCATATCAGGCTTCCCCTGCTCTACAGGGAGCCTGCTTCTCCTTCTGCCTGCCACTCCCCCTGCTTGTGTTCTCTCTCTCTTTCTCTCTCTCTGTCAAATAATAAATAAAATCTTGAAAAAATATTTTTAAGTAATATTTACAATTATATGTAAATTATAAAGAAACAATGTTCAAATAATTAAGTGAACATATGATGGCAGCAATATAAGAGTAGGAAGTATCAATAGAATAATAAAAATATATGAATAAATCCCAGAAAATTCTCAGTTTATGAATACATACTTGAAATGAAAGTTCACTTATTAGCTCTACAGAATATGTGATATGCAGAAGAGAAAGTTGATGAAATTGAGGAAGGGGTAACAGAATTTATTCATCCTATAGGATAAGAGAGAAAAATTAATAGAGTTCATAGATCTTCAAAAGAGCTTCAGGAAATACAGCATAGATCTGAGTACAAACTGAGAACCACAGAAGCGAAAAAAGCAGAACAACAATCTTAAGTCACAATGAACAAACAACTTATTAAAATACCATTTTAAAAATACTTATGGAAACCACAGGCTAGAAAACTGATAGGATGATTACATACAAATCCACATCTCAAGATGTCATAATGATACCACCAAAAATCATTTGCAAACACAAAGAAATGCTCTTGAGGGAACAGGGTGGATTATGAGGTGACTTAAGTCAGTGTGAACATCAGGGAATGGGTGATAATATCCTCCACCTCCCACAGCCTTAGACCACATCATCTACTACAGAATCCATATCTGCCCTGCACACTATTTCAGACAGGAGGGGGTAAACTCAGCCAAAGAAACACAAAGCCCCAGGTCCTACATCCTCTATGGAACGAAACTTCAAAATACACCCAGACACATAGTTCATGTATATTCGTTTTGATAAGGGTGCCAAGTCCATTCAATAGGGAAAGGATGGAATCTTTCATAAATGATGATGGGAAATTGACTATCCACATGCAAAAGAATGAAGGTGGAGGTTACCATTTACACTATGTACACAAGTTGACCCAAAATGGACTGAAGACCTAATCCTAAGATGTAAAACTATGATATTTCTTGAAGAGATCATGGAGAAAAGTAAACATCATATTTGGCAATGATTTCTTGGGTACATCACCAAAATCACAGACCACAAAGGAAAAGTTCACTATAGGCAAATGTAGAACATCAAAACATTTTTGTGCATCAAAGGGCATGATCAACACAATGAAAAGACGGAATGGGGAATAATGCTTGCAAATCATACATAAGACAGGGGGTTCACATCCAAAATATATAAGGAATCCTACAGGTTAGTAACAACAACAAAACCAAATAACTCAATTAAAAAATTGGCAAAAGAATTAAATAAGCATTTTGCCCAAGAAAATAAAAGGTGAAAAGGCTTATGAAAAGATGCTCAGTATCCCTAATGATCAGATAAATGCAAATAAAAACCACAATGAGATATTTCTTCATACTCCATAGGATGGATACTATCAAAGAAAAAAAGTGTCATTGAGAAGGTGGAAAAAGAGGACCCTTGTACACTGTTGGAAGTACAAACTGGTCAGCCATTATGAAGAAGAGTATGGAACTTCTTGAAGAAATTAAAATAGAATTACCATATGAATCAGCAATCCCACATGTAGGAAAATATCTAAAAGAATTGGAAGCAATATCTCAAAGAGCTCTCTGGGTACCCATGCTCACTGCAGTATTATTCATAAAAGCCAAGTGGTAGAAGCAGGCCACGTGCCCACTGAGGGAGGCAGGAATCAAGAAAACATAGGACAAACATAACAACACAATAATATTCAACCTTAAAAAGGAAGGAAATCCTATCACATGGGTTAAATTGCAGGCTGTTATGTTCAGTGAAATAAGCCAGTCTCCCTCTCTCCCTCTCTTCCTCTCTCTCTCTCTCTCTCTCTCTCACACACACACACATACACACACACAAGATACATGATTACACTTATATGAAGTATCTAAAGTAGTCAAGCGGAGAGAAACAGAAAGAAGAATGGTGGTTGAGGGTAAAGTACAGAAGGGGAAATTATTGTTTAATGAGTAGAGAGTTCCAGTTTGACAAGGTGAAAGTTCTAGAGATCTGTTAGGCAACAATGTGAATATACTTATTGCTCCTAAACTGTGTGCTTAAAGTTGGTGAAAATGTGAGGTATAGTTAAGTGTAATGTAAGATGTGAGAGAGTGTATGGTTCCCACCATATGACAGTCTGGAAAAAAACAAAACTCTGGAGACATTGAAAAGATCAGTGGTTAATGGTGTTTCGTGGGGAAGGTAGGATGGATAGGTGGAGCACAGAGGATTTTAAGACAACAAAACTATTCTGTATAACTTCATAATGGTTGATACTTGTTAGTACATATTTCTTAAAACTCATAAAATGCACAATATCAAGAGGAAACCTCAAAGTACACTATGGCATTTGCATGATAAAGATGTGTCAATGTATTTTTTATTAACTGTAGCAAATGAACCACTCCACTGAGGGATGCTGAAAATGAGAAAGTCTACCCACTGTGGGTGTATAGAATTGAAGACAGTAGGAGAATACAGGAAATCTCTGATTTCCTGTGAACCTAAAATTGCACTAAGAAAACAGCATATTTTTTAACATGAATAATGTGGTAAATTTTACATTATGTGGGGTTTTTTTTGCTATAACTTAAAAAATAAAATAAAAGGCAAATATACAAAAAGAGGTGATCTTGACAACAGGAGGAGAAAACTAATTCTTATATTTAGGAAAATAACAATATGATTAACAGATGAATTCTCACCAGTAACAATGAGGAATAAGAGACAAGGAAGGTCAAATCAGGAGCTGAAATACTGAAAAGAAGAAGAAACAAAACAACTTCTCTCCCACACAAAACCCCCAAACAAACAAACAAACAAAAAGAAAAAGACTTTTCAGATATGAATTGTAAATTCAGCAAAACCGTCTTTCAAAAAAGAAGGTGCATAAAGGCACCTTGAGTGTGGGTCTTGTGATTTTTGGCTCATGGTATCATGATATCAGGGTCCTGGGATTGAGTTCCATGATAAGCTCCTTACTCAGTGGGAACTCTGCTTGAGGATTTTTCTCCCTCTCGCTCTGCCCTCCCACATTCACACTTGCTCCTTCTCCCTCTCTCTCAAATAAATAAACAAATCTCTAAAAAGGAAAAGAGGGTGTATAAAGACACCAGGACAAACACAAAACTTAAGAAAATTTCTACTTAGTAGACCTGCTATCCAAAAATATTCTTCAAGTTAAATGCAAATGATGGTAGATGGTAATGCATATACATGAGAAGGAATAGATCAGCAGAAATAGTATGTTGGTAAATCTTAAAATATGTTTATGTATTTCAACTCTTAATTGCCTTAAAGGATAAGATTATTTAAAGTCATCATTATATAACAATATATAGTTGGATGTATATCATATACCTTATTATTTTTAGCATTTGTTAATTTTTTTGTGTAAAGTCACCTTAAATGCTTCATTTCAAATCATTAACATGAAATCATGAACACAGTGTAGGAAAACACATGCATGATGGGTGTTCAGAAACTAGTACTAGCTGGCTTCAGTACAACACGGTTAGAAGTACACGTTTTCCAATCTTTCTGAAAGTAGAGTGTTCAATGAAACATTTCCAAATGTTGTAAATATTGTCTACGTTGAAATGGTGTAAATAAAAGAGTAATTACCATTATTATACATGGAAAATTTGTTCAGCATTCCCTGATCCAAAAAATAACTTCTCGGGTTTTTCTTATACTTTAAGACACATTTTGCTAATGGATGCATAAAATAAATTGAGATGAAGCATAGATGCTGAAAAACACCATTCAAAGTTATGCTTGATACTGAGATGCTGAGTATAGTTTCTGAGGAAGGAACCTGATGGGGTCACTCTCACTATTTGGGGTGTGTGCTGCCTCTGTAACAGCGAACCCAGCACCAAACACAATTTTCAATTTTTGCCTTTTTCCCTAAAAACAAAAATCCCCTTCAGATTTCTGTTGCTTGGGAAAAACTGCTACTAACATAGGTCTTTCATAAAAGCAAAGTGACATAATGCAAAATTTTGATAAGTTGAGGCATACCTATAATAATTAGGGTCAGGAAATGGGTTATGTTACTATTCATTTAATATATCTTATCAGAATTTAGTCAGAATTCATTTGAAGTAGATGGCGACCAGTTAATAGTATGTGTGTAAATAGTCCCACCAGCAAGATGGAGAACTAGGATGTCCCAATGTTTATCTGCCTCACAACAAACGATAAGAATAATCACTAAACAGCTTCAAACTAAATACAGCTCGGGAAAATCTCTAAACCAAAAAACAGCAAGAAACCTGATAGAGTTCAAAAGTCCAGGACGATGCCATAGAGAGTAAAGCAAGCATTTTGACTGTATCACCAAACCCTCTAGTTGAGAGTGATTGACCCCTGCAGGAATCTCCTCAGAGGAAGTCACCACATGGAGAGGAGAGCAGGAGAGTCCAGGAAGTTTCACCTTCAGGGATGTCTGTGGCTTTTGCATCAAAAGTGACCACCAATGCTGATCCTGATTGATGGAACACCCCAGAGGGCCCCACTCTGCATCTACTCCCAGAGGCTAGAGCTGTTGCTACTGTGAGACCTGCCTTCAGGGACCCCAGTTGCTACTCTTAGGTTTGGGCAGATGCTACTGCTGCACTGAGTCCCACCCACTGGGTCCATATCAGGTGTCTGGGTCTTCACTGTAAAGGTGCTCCTGCTGCTCTGAACCATACCCCTATCCCAGGCTTGGACTCTGAACTGCCATTGCTAACACCAGGTTGCTGCTACTTGGACATTTTCCTTCACCTATGGCAGTTCAAGTGACCCATCATTGCTAGTGGCAAGCTCTGACTGCCTTGACCCCATCTTTTAGGTGCCCATAGCAGGGCTCTGAGTCCTCATTGTTGATACCATACTGTCACATCCCAAGACACTCAGTTCCCATTTCACAACCTAAACTACCATTGCAAGAGCTCCATGCCCAGCTCCCTCACATGGCTATGACCAGCCAGCCCTCGGTCAAGGTATAATCTAACATAATCATTGTGATCATACTGCAATACACAGTGTATCAAATGAACACAATGTATGTCTAAAATACATAGAATGCATTATGTCAACTATATCTCAATAAAACCAAACATAAGATATATTTGTGATACCTACACCAACTACCAAGGAAATAGCTTAAGAATATAGCTAAGACATCAATAGAAGAATTAAAATGGAACACTAAAATAATATATATTTAATTCAAAAGATATCACATAATGTGGAAGAAGAAACAAAGATTAATACATAATAAATAACAAATGTCAGACTTAAATCCAACTAACCCAACATTCACATTCATGTAAATTAAATAAATATTCTAATAAAAATATAGAAGTTGTCATCCCAAACAAAAAAGTAAGATCCATCTAAACGCTTTCTGTAACAGACACACTTTAGAGTCAAAGGCACAAATAGGTGCAAGAAAAGATTAGAAAAATATACCCCTGACAAACAGTAACCTTGTAAGTGAGCAAAAATGGTTATCCTAATACCTAAGTAGCTGTTAAAACAAGAAATATTACTAGAAATTAAAAGAAACATTTCAACATGTTAAGGCTTTCAATATAAGAGGAAGATAAAGCAATGATAAACATATATTATTCACCTGACAACAGAATCCAGGCCTCAAACACATGAAATAGAAAGTGACAGATTTAGAAGGATAAATAATTAAATGAGCATAGTTGAAGATTTAAAAGCTCTTCTGTCAGTAGTGAGAGAACAGCTAGTCAGAAAATCAGGAGCCCTACGGAAGACTGTCAAAGTAGTAAGAACCAGTTTTACATAACTGACATATATAGAAAAAGGGTCTAGGTCATAAACAGGGATCAAATATTTAAAGGATGGAAATTTTCAAAGTATAGTGTCTGAAGACAAAGGAACATTAGAAGCAATAACAGAAGGAAATATGGGCTATTTTCAAATATGTGGAAAGTGATACATTTCTGAAAAATTTCCAGTTCAAGGATGAAATCTTTGAAAATAACCTTTACTAGATGATATTAAACTGAGAATATATCAAAACCTTATGTGGGATTGAATGTAGTGTTTAGAGACAATTTGTAGCTTTGTCATTTACACTCAAAAGGAAAAATGTTATAAAATGACTGGTCTGAAGAGTTCCCTTTCAAGAAAATATAAAGAAAAGAGCCAATTAAAATTACAGAAGGAAGAAATAATAACATACATTTAGCTGAACGATGATTGTGAGGTATGTATCGTAGAATAAGTAATGGAAGCCTCAAATGGATCATACCCAAATATCTAAGGGCATCAGCAACGGGATGGATGAATACGTTGTAGTAGAATCAGGCAATAGATCAGAAATGAGTTTGGACAATTTGGAAACTTCATGCAACTCTGTTGGATGAATTGCACAAGTTTAGCTTCCCTTGAAAATTCCAAAAATAAAGTATGCATACTCTATGATTCCATTTATAGAAATGTCTTCTTTAAAGTACAGGTAAGAACTTGAAAGGGACATTTTGCAGTGCCGCTAAAATTAATTTACACATTGCAGGTGATGGTGACACTTGGAAATGCAGCCATCAGGTGGCAAGTGCCCCATGGGCACCCATCTGTACGTACATTACACCACAATGAAATTACCACAAGAGAATATTATGACAATGTGCACAACTATTGAAAGTGGGATTTTCATAAAATTGAAAAAATCCTACCAAAAACAACTTGTGAAGACTGAAACAAAAAGACATAAAAATATCAGAAGTGTCTTATAACTTCTAAAACATTTTTATCTGTCATTCTGAAAGCTTTCCACACTCAGTGACAGAATATTGAGATGTTTATGAATGAAGAAAATGTAAGGCAATTAAAAACCAAAGACCCCTTGTAGGGTAGAAAAAGAAGCTAATAGAATATGTGATAGGTGCATTTTGATGGGAATATTAAAAAAAGGAAATTATGTGTCAGTGGCAATAATAAATATAAAAATAATGGATTATGACATAAGTAGATTTATTGAAGCAATACCATCCTGGATTTACATTTACAATTCCATCAGCTTAGTCTGTCATTTTAGCAGAGTAAACAAGGTCAAATAATGTGACAGCTGTGGTGCAGAAGGCTACTGATAAAACTAATATTCATTCTTAATTTTAAAAAATCTTTACAAAGATAGAAATAAATATGAAATGATGCAATGGTCTAGAATACATATGATAACTCTGAAAAAGAACTATTATAAACCACTGTTTAAAAAAGAGGCTATTTTTAAAGTGTGATATTGACATAAAAATACATAATGATATTAATAAAATAGATTATAAAGTGCAAAAACTATGCCCACATACAAATGGAATGCAGGTTTCAACAATGTTGCAGCCATTCAGTGGAGAAAGTAAGTTTTTTCAGCATATGTTGTGAACAATGGAGTATCAATATTATTAATAAATATATACTTTATACTATGTACAAAAATATCAAAAATTGATCATCCTTAAGTGTAAATGATAAAATTTCAAGAAGATGGATGAGAAAAAATGCATGACCTAAAATTGGGCAGACATTCCTCAGAACACCAAAAACATGATCCATGAAAGAACAAATTGGTGAAGTGTGGTTCATCAGGATAATTTCTACTTTTTGAAGAGAAAGGTAAGACAAGTCATAGCCTTGGGAGGAAATATTTGCAAATCATACATCTAATAAAAGCCTTGCTGTCAAGATACAAAAAGAATTCCCAAAATACAATAACAGAAACTAAAAATATAATAAGCAAAATATTTCAAAAAATGACTTCATCAAAAAATGTGTATGGGTGGCAAATGAGTACAGTAAAAGAAGACCAACAATATTAGTCTTAGGAAAATTCATATTAAAACATCTGTAGATCAGACATCCTCTTCCTTCTACTGAATATCGCTAAAACCCCTGGACTTTACATACAAGACAACATACGAAGATTCAGAAAGATGATGAGAAAGCTGACAGACCGGCGCACTCCAGACCCAAGGAATGGCAATGAGTTCCCTAGAATTTCTCTTTCTTTTAGATGTCCCAGTCTGGTGCCAGAGAGGCTGACAACTCACAGACCCAAGGGGTACAGACAACAGCCCCCCCAATTTTTTTTTCTCCCTAGTCAAAATAATGGAAGAAATGCATGCTAGAAAGACAGAAAAGTTTTAGACTCGTGCATTATCCCAATCAAATGCTTCAACTGTCCAGGAAAAATACTGCTCAGGAATGCAGGTGAAATACAGCATTTTCTTAAAAAGGAAAACTAAGAAAATGTGTCACCACCAGACTCACTCTGAAAGAACTGCTAAAGGGAAATATCTAAACAGAAATTAAATGATGAAAGAAGAAATCTTGGATCATCAGGAAGAAAGGGACAATAAATGAAAGAATAGAACTACCATTAGGGCTAATGGACTTTCCTTCACCTCCTGTGTTGTCTAAATTGTTTGATATTTGAAGCAAAATAATCGGTTGAAGCAAAATTATAACATCCATGATTCTCAGCATAAGTAGAGAAATATTTAAGACAATTATAGTATAAATGGGACACAGTAAAGTACGTAAGGGAAAGTAAGGCTTTACATTTTACTGAGAGTGTTGTGGGTTGTGGTAGACTGTGTAGACTGATATATGTGTATACAATTATCCATATAAACATATCTAATACCTATACTACTTATATAAAGTATATTAGAGCATATATGGATATATATTTATAACTTTATATGGATGTATAGTTATAACTTTTATAAATTTAAAACTTTTAAGTTTTAAGTTTTAAAGATTTTTAAGTTTTAAGATAAAGTTTTGAAGTTTTTATCCACTTGGATCTTCTTAATTAGGTCATGACGTAGAAAAGTATAACCTTCACTTTTATCTCGCAGCATCGTAAATACAACATCACCAAAAATAAATTCCAATTGGATCATAAACCTTAACTAAAGGTTAAAAAATAAAGAAATAAAGAAAAAGGTAAATCCAGGAAAGTCATATAGGAAATTATATTCACGAACTTTGACTAACTTCTGAAATCAGTCCAAAATAATCACTAACACCCAAACAATAAATTGGGTGATGGTAACACTAAATTTTTTAAATTTAAATTTAATTGGCCAAGGTATAGTACATCATTAGTTTTTTATTAAAATTCTGATCATAAAAAATTTCAATAAGAGTAAAAATGCAAGTCACAGCTATTTTCATCTCATAAACTCAAACAAGTGCTCATATCTAAAGCATGATGAAAACTTCTAATAAGGGAAAAGAAACACCATTTGGGAGAAATGGGCAAGGAACACACACAAGGATATAATGCTGTATTTCTACATTATTATTTTATTATGACAAACAAAACATTTCTATTCCCTAATTATAATATACTATATACTATGTCATTATGTATAATAAACTATAAATACAATATATGGAAAAAAATAGAAAAGGCTTTTCATAAAGTAATTATTCATTATACATTCATACTAAAGAGGAACTAAAATTCTGACACTAGCTTTTAGAAGGTCCTATTCATATTAGACAGCAGTGAACATTCATAAACTCTAGACAAATGCAATGATATAGATGGATTACAATATCATGTGAGAGTGAAAGGAGACACCCATAAAAATGCATACTCCATTATCCCATTGATGTAAGGTTTGAAAATAAGCAAAGATATTTCACATTATTAAAATGGGGAGGGCTGGGGTGCCTGGGTGGCTCAGTGGGTTAAAGCCTCTGCCTTTGGCTCAGGTCATGATCCCAGGGTCCTGGGATCGAGCCCTGCATCGGCAATCTCTGCTCAGCAGGGAGCCTGCTTCTCTCTCTCTCTTTCTGCCTGCCTCTCTGCCTACTTGTGATCTCTCTGTCAAATAAATAAATAAAAATCTTAAAAAAAAAATGGGTAGGGCCAATAGAGGCTCTAAACTTCTATTTCATGCTCTGATTTGTAATTCTATGGTTCTAACTACTTTGTGATTAAGTTGCACAATCATATGTTTAATTTCCTTGACATGTAATAAAATTACACAGTAAAGTTATTCCAGGCAAAAGAGCATTTATAGAAGCAGGGTTTTCTATGAAAAGCAAGAACTGGCAATTGTCAAGTGTACAATAAAGATTTAAAAATATAAATAAAATATCACAGTCAAACTATGGAATAGTAATAGACTTTAAATAAGCTAGAAATATGTACACAAAGATGAATGAACTCTAAAATATAATATTAATTGATAAGCTTTTAATAAAATTTGGAAACATCTGAAATCCTACCAATTCTTCTTCATCCTCTATGGAGAATAGGGTAGACTTCTTCGAAGCGCAGGCCGACAAACTCTCACTCCATGATTTTCTTTCAGTGCTAATGTAATAGCAATTGTTGGAATATGTCATCCACTCTTTTGGACAATGACCACAGTAATATGCTGGACAAAAATTATAAGATATTCTCCAAAAAGGTTCAAATATTAAAAAATGCAAATTGACAACTGACATATGTATACACCTGTGTATATAACGTATCCATGATCCCTCACAAGCTGGCAAAAATAAAACAAAACACACACATGATACACCCAGAAGATGAGGCTTTTGCCCTAATATATGTGCCCATATAGAGCAAATACACACCACCCCCCAACACACAGACACAAAAACATCTCTAAATGTCCTTTGAGTCACTGAACAAAACAACTGTTTTGGAATTGTATAGTGGTTTATCTTTTATCATGCTATAGCAGGAGGAAATTTGAGATAATCGATGACTATGGGTATGATTATTTTGTGATTTTTTAAAGGTTTTATTTATTTATTTGATATATTTCTGTTTTTAAAAGATTTTATTTATTTGTCAGAGAGAGAGAGAACAGAAGCAGGGGTAGTGGCAGGCAGAGGAAGAGGCAGGTTCTCCACCAAGCAGGAAGCCTGATGCTGAACTGGATCCCAGGACCCTGAGATATGACCTGAGCAGCAGACTGATACTTAACCAACTGAGCCTCCCAGGCATTCCATGGGTATGGTGATTTTAAATAGTATTTCATCATACTGTTTCATAAGTAATAGAAGTAATAATAAGTAATACTTTCCTATAATTATTATTTCTGAGAGTTTATTACATGATTTTCTAATTTGTTTTACTCAAAAGAATCAATTATCAGGGGCACCTGGGTGGCTCAGTGGGTTAAGCCTCTGTCTCGGCTCAGGTCATGATCTCAGGGTCCTGGGATTGAGCCCCGCATTGGGACCTCTGCTCAGCAGGGAGCCTGCCTCCCCCTCTCTGCCTGTCTCTCTGCCTACTTGTGATCTCTGTCTGTCAAATAAATAAATAAAATCATAAAAAAATCAATTATTATCTTTTCCTAGCCTAAGATAGAGATAAAATAGAAATTACACTAATAACAGAATTTTGAAAATGATGTACCTTTCTGGATCCTAGTTTCCAGGGATGTTTTGTTCTGTTTCGGTCCTTCAGTAACTAGAAAAATTAAAGCAATCCTCATACAAACTTAATATTAAATTAAATAAAACATAATGATTTGAGTTTCTTGGTTTGAAAGCTGGTATATTGTTTAGAATTAGAAAATTCTGTAATAAAATTGATTTTACCAGTAAGTGGTTAATGAAGTAATGAACATGTCGGGGGAAAAAATTCAAAAGCTTAAAGAACCAAACCTCACCACTTTTTACAGCATTTTGTTTACACAATCTCAAGAATTAATTTGTCTCTATAAGGTCTCTCCTATACTCCTATACTCTCTACAATTATTCTATTATTTCTACATTTGGCAAATTCAGAGTAACAATTCTACCCGAAAGCACACATGCATTAAAATGAGATAAGACAATTCCATAGTACTATGCAATATTTCGAGGTACTGACAATCATTAAAGTGAAAAGTTCTCTTGTAGACATTCAAACACTTACTTACCAAGAATAACAGCTATTGTGACCACAGTGGACATTAAGACAAGGCAAATGATCCCCAGGATCCCAGCAACGAGCTTCCCTGGACATAAAGGTAAATAGTTGGAAGAGAAATGAAAACAATGAGAAAGGATGGGCAGAAATAATCCTTTAGGAAATGTACATACAAGAGAACCAACAAGATGCACAGAGAATCATATAAAAACTTGCACTCCAAACCCATATTTACCATTATAATCTTCTCAGAATGTAACATTGCAGTGGCAGTAAATTTATTACCCCAGGAGATGTTGGTAAAGATTACAAATTATAACAAAGCTGGAACAAAGTTAGTCTTCAGATATCAATTACAACACTATATTGCAACTTCAAGCTCTGATCTTCAGAAATGAGAAATAGGTATCATTCCCTACTCATTCTCTGCACTTCTACTGCCCAACTGCTCATCATAGTACATCATACAACAGATATACTGTGTGTGTATTACATGTTTTACCTTTGCAGTGGGAGTTCTTGCTGTTCCTTTGAGGATCCTGAGAAGCATTTTGAAGATGTGAAGCATCTTGAAGAGTTAATTCTGCATATGTTATTTCCTGCTCAGTTTCCGAAATGGGACTTTTAGTGCCCTTAGTTTTCACTTGCTGTCTTTTTGAACCCTTAACTTGACTGAGTTCTGCATAAGTAACTCCTTGGTTATTCATCTCTGCAGCTGTGTCCTGTCAGGCACAGGGCTGAGTGGGACTGTACTGAAGGACTTGATGAATAGTGTATGCGATGACAAGATTGGTGAGACAGTCACAGAGGGTGGAGTGTGTGGTGAGTGGTAGTACTCATTTGCCGTTGAACAATGTAAAATCTGGTACTAATTTCCTTAGAGCATTTCATGATAGAATAAGTTATTTTTACAATGATATTCTATGCTTGACACAATAGTATTAGTTGGAAAAGTGTAAAGCAATAAATTAGTGAAGAAGAAAGGAATTCAGGAATAATATTGTCCTTATTAGTTTAAAGTCAGAATCCACAAAAATATTTCAACATTATTAGAATAACTGGTTTAAAATTAAAATGCCAAATTAGAAAAAAAAAAGTGCTGCATCCATTTTGGGGGGCAATTTTTATATCATGTGTTGGTTAAAAATTGATGTTCTAAGATTGGGGAATACTAGTTTAGTACATATAGGAATTTCCTGGAGTAAATGACTTTTATTTCAACAATTAGATTTCTTTACCTAAAAAGTAATGCAGCCCCATCAAGTGAACTCTTTTTTTGAATAATTTTGGAGTTCTGAGAAATCATTAAATTCAAAAGAAAGATTTTATATGTCACATGACACATTAAACTTTTCCAAAACCTGAACCATATTGAAAACAAAACAAAAAACCCCATATATATATATATTTAAAGATTATATTTATTTACTTGACAGACAGAGATTGTGTTTGTGTGAGCATAGAAGGAGAGGGAAAAGCAGACTCCCTGCTGAGCAGAAAGCCTGACCCTGGACTCGCTCCCAGGACCCCGAGATCATGACCTGAGCCAAAGGAAGATGGTTAACCGGTTGACTGAGTCACCCAGGCGCCCCAAAACCCATATTTTTAAAAAGCACTTATTAACACCAGAAATTGACAATTGATTTAATGGCAAAGAATGAAAGCTTAGAATGATAAATAAGAGTGTAGATCGTGGGGCACCTGGGTGGCTCAGTGGGTTAAGCCTCTGCCTTTGGCTCAGGTCATGATCTCAGGGTCCTGGGATCAAGCCCCACATTGTGGGGGTGGGGGTGTCTCTGCTCAGCAGGGAGCCTTCTTCCCTCTTCTCTCTCTGCCTGCCTCTCTGCCTACTTGTGATCTCTGTCAAATAAATAAATAAATAAATAAATAAATAAATAAACCTTTAAAAAAAGAGTGTATGTCATTTATAGAAGAACGCTGTTGGTACAAACTTCTAGAAATGTCTATGAATGTCAAAGACAGTGAGGATAGCTTTAGTTGTATAAGTAATTCCACTAAATCAAATCAATGTAATTTCCTAATTCAGTCAATGAGCTCTGCAGTTAGTGAAAGCTGGAATTACTCCTGGCTTTCAATCTTACAAAGTATGAGTTTTAAGAAGTTACTTCCTATCTAGTTATTTAGTTTTTACTAATCTAAAATGGTAATTAAAATATGTAGAACATAATGCAGATAAAACACTTAATATTCCATCTGGCTTTTCTCAGCTCTCAATAATGTATCAGTTGTTTTAATTATTTTTAACACAATGGCCACTTTACCATTACTGACTCATATCCTTTAGAGTATGTAACATAATTCATTAGACAGGAGTGTCTTTCAGTATCAAAAAACTTTTTTTGCTAAGCTTTGACTTGAACATTTGTACTTAAGCTTAAATTAGCATTTTTACAGAAGGTACCTCAATCTTCCTTTTTACAAAAAATCAAACTGTCTTAATTTATCAAAGCAAATATATGACCATTTGACCATTATGATTTGATTGTTTCATTTTAAGAACTTATTTTTAAAGCCTAAGGTAAATATCAAATAATATAGTAACTATATCTATAATTGATGACAAATCCAGACTGTTCCTTCTCATGATGCTTATAGGATTTCACTTAAAATTATATTGATTTGCAAACACAATTTATGCCTGTGGATATATACTTAATTACTTCTCTACAGGCAAGAATTTGGATATTTTAAGAAGTTCTCCAATATATTTCAAATTAATTTTTGTTTGTCACCCTGAATTGTTGGAATAAAGTTACCAATATTCTCTGTGATTTGATTGTGTATTAGTTGTGCCTCAGATGCCTCCCGTCCAGCATTTGTTATCTCCCACTAAGTGAGGTGCTAGGAGAGAGCAGAGGAGTGACACATACCTTCTGCTGGTCAGAAAGTCATGCATCTTCCAGTGGGAGACCAGGTTACTCTTGTAAACAGAATCTGTGGTCTTCACAGACTGCCGGCCCTGTGAGAGAGCTCAGAGTGAGGCAATAGTGGAAAAAGTAGATTTCTCATCAATGTGTCACTTAAAATTTGAACAGGAAATCCTTACACTTAGGCTATTTTGAAGACACTTTATCTCATCACACACTGAGACTTTCAGCTTGTAGTGTGTCATTAGTCTGTCCCTTGGCAAGTGCCTCTGAGAAATGTTTATGTTCCACAAGATATTGGGGTCAGAGACTTGACCATTGGGCCGCTAACTTCCTTCCAGCTCAATCACAAATACTTGAGAACGTGGGCTTGTGAAAAATGTTTAAATTTTACTGTTAGGGTTTCTACATCTTACATCATGCTTGTCTTTCTTGCACCTTTGCTATGTCATATCTATTACACTGAAAATATTTTAAAATCATCATCCTGTTAATAGGTATTTAATGATATTTGACACTAATTCTGAAGACTCACTACATTTTCATCCTTATTGTAACTGCCACAAGGACATAACTTCCAAACTTACCTTTTCAATTTTTCTACCTTCATTTTTAATATACCTGCATTTTTTTTTCAGCATAACAGTATTCATTGTTTTTGCACCACACCCAGTGCTCCATGCAATCTGTACCCTCTCTAATACCCACCACCTGGTTCTCCCAACCTCCCACCCACAGCTGCTTCAAACCCCTCAGATTGTTTTTATTTTTATTATTTTTAAATAAGTTATTTAGGTTTCTCCTGAAAAAATTATGCTTGTCGGGGATAAAACGTTGAAATTTTTAAAAAAAAACCAGCATCTCAGAGATTTGAATGTTAAATAATTATTCATATTATTCATTGATTCATCCTCCAATGATAACTATTTAAATAAGAATAGTTGTATTTTAATAAGAATAATAATTGTAAATGATAAAACTATAGGACTAACTATATAGTAGGAAAATGAATGCAATGCTTAAAAATTTCACTTAATTTAAAAAATTAAGATTGACAGAGAAGGTACTTTTAAAGCACAATTAAATATCACATGTGCATCTCATAATTTTTAAAGATATTTGCAAATATGTTTCTATTGCTCTGTAGTTCTGTTGTTTTGGTTTAGTTTTGCAAAATCGGTTGAGAATATTTTTTTACTTTATTTATTTCTAATAATGTGTAGTTGACATACAATATTATATTACTTCCAGGTGTAGATACAGTGATTCAACGTTTATATACCTTTTATGATCATTATAAAACTCATTACCATCTATCACCATATAAAATTAATACAATTTTATTGAATATGGTCCTTGTGCTGTAATTTGTATCCCTGTGACTTCTTTTGTAACTGAAATTTTGTATTTCTTATTTCCTTTTACCTATTTCAGCCATCCCTCCATGCCCCTGCCCTATGGCAATCACAACTTTGCTCTCTCTTTATATGACTCTGTTTCACTTTTTTTTTGTTTGTTTTAGATTGCATATTGTTAGTCAAAACATATGGTATTAACTTCCTTTATCTGACTAACTTCATTTGGCATAAAATCCTCTAGTTCTATCAATTTTGTAAAAAATGACACACATTTGTTTTTATTGCTGAGTAATATTCCATTGTGTATATGTACTGTTTCTATTTACTCATTTGCCCATAGATGAACACATCGGTTGCTTCCATATCCTGGATATTATAAGTAATGCTGAAGTAAACATAGGGGGCACCCATCTCCTCAAGTTAATGTTTTCATTGTCTTTAGATCCCCTGAAATGGATATTCTGGATCTATGGTATTTCCATTTTTAATTTTCTGAGGCATCTCTATACTGTTATTCATCATGATGGCACCAATTAAAAGTCCCACCAGCAGTATACAAGGTTCTCTTTTCTGCACATCCTCACCAGTATTTGTTATTGCTTATATTTTTAACTCTGAGAGCATTTTGCCACTCATTGTGGTTTTGATTTTCATTTTCCTGACAAGTATAATGTTGAGCATCTTTTCATGTGTTGGTTGGTCTTCCATATATTTTCTTTCAAAGAAATCTGTTCATGTCTTTGGCCCATTTTTTAATGTTTGCATTTTTTTGAGATGTAGGAATTCCTTATATATTTGGATATTAAGCTCTTGTCGGATATATTATTTGCAAATATCATCTCCCATTATTGACTGCCTTTTTGTTTTGTTGGTGGTTTCCTTGGCTGAGCAAAAGTGTAGTTTGATGTACTTTTTATTTCTCATTTTGTTCCCCTTCCCTATGGAAGCAGACCCAAAAGAATAAAGTTAAGGCCTATCTCCAGAGTTTATTGCCTATGCTTTCTTTAAGAGTTTTGTGGCTTCTGGTTTTACACCTATATCTTTAATTCATTTTAGGTTTATTTTTGCTTATGGTGTAAATAGGAGGTCCAGTTTTATTCTTTTACACATAGTTTTCCAGTTTTTTAAACACCATTTACTGAAGACTCTTTGTTCCCCATTCTCTATTCTTGCCTTCTCTGTCATATATAGTTGATTATATAAACAGGTTTATTTCTGGGCTTTGTATTCCATTCCTTTGATCTCTGTTTCTGTTGTTGGGTCATACTGCTTTGATTGCTAGAGCTTTGTAGTATAGTTTGAAGTATATGTGCATGTTACTTCCAGTTTTGTTCTAAAAGCTCCACACAAACTTTTAAGATAATTTATTCTTGTTCTGTGAAAAATGCTATTGGGTTTTCATAGGGATTACATTGAATCTTTATGTTGTTTTGCAAAATATGGATATTTTCACAATATTAATTCTTCTACTCCATAAGCAAGGTTTATCTTCCCATCTATTTATTTGTGTCATCTTCAAATTTCTTTATCAATGACTTTTAATTTTCAGACTATAGGACTTTTACCTCCTTGGTTAAATTTATTCTTATGGAGTTTATTCTTAGAATTATAAAGGGGATTGTTTTCTTAAGTTCTATTTCTCCTAGCTTTTTACTAGTGTATAGAAATGCAACATATTTCTGCATATTAATTTGTATCCTGCCTCTTAACTGATTTCAGTATTAGTTGTAATAGTTTTCTGGTGGAGTCTTTAGGTTAGTTATCTAGAGAATCATGTCATATGAAAATAGTGACAGTTTTGCAATTTCCTTATCAATTTGGATGTCTTTAATTTTTTTCTTTTCAGATTACTGTCTTTCCAGGACCTCCAGTACTGTTTTGAATAAAAGTGGTACAAGTGATCTTAAAAGCTTTTGTCTTTTCACATTGAGAATGATGTTAGTTGTGGACTTGTAATATATGGCATTTATTATATGGAGGTATATTCCCTCTCTACACACTTTTTTGGGAGTTTTTATCATAAATGGTTGTTGAATTTTGTCAGTGTTTTTCTGCATCTATTGAGATTGTCATAGGATTTTGATCTTTCAGTTAGTTAATGTGGTGTATCAAGTTGATTGAGTCGCAGATATTGAAACATCCTTGCATACATGGAATAAATCACTCTTGAACATGGTGTATGATCCTTTCATTGTGTTGTGGACTTCAGTTTGCTAAAACTTTAGTGAAGATTTTTGCATGTTCATCAGGAATTTTGGCTTATAATATTGTGTGTGTCTGTGTGCTTTGCATACTTGTTTTGTTTTGATATCATGGTGATACTCTCCACACAGAATGAAGTTGGAAGCTTTCCTTTGTCTTCATTTTGGGACATATCCGAGAAGAAGAGGTATTATCTCTTATTTAAAAGTTTGTTAGTTTCATTCTTTGTGTAGAACATCCAATGCTCCATGTAATCCATGTATTAAGTCCTCCAAATACCCATCACCAGGCTTGCCCATATCAAAAACCAATGATGTACTGTATGGTGACTAACGTAATGCAATAAAAAAAAAATAATGAAAAAATAAAGTAAGATTAAAGTTTGTTAGAATTCACCTGTGAAGACAACTGGTCGTGGATATGTGTTTGTTGAGAGTGTTTTGACTACTGATTCAGTTCCTTTACTATTAATTAGTCTGTTTAGATTGTCTGTTTATGCCGGATTTAGTCTTGGAAATTTGTAGATTTGTAAGAATTGGTCCATTTCTTCTAGATTGTCAGTTTTTTGGCACATGATTGGTCAGAGTAAGTCTATTACGCTCTTCTGTATTTCTGAGGTGTTTGTTATAACTTCTCTTCATTTCTGAATGTATTTTTTGGGTTGCCACTCTTTTTTTCCTGATAATTTTACTTAAAGTCTTACCAATTTTTTTATTTAAAGATTTTATTTATTTTACAGACAGAGATCACAAGTAGGAAGAGAGGCAGGCAGAAAGAGAGAGAGGAGGAAGTAGGCTTCCTGCTAAGCAGAGAGCCCAATGTAGGGCTTGATCCCAGGACTCTGGGATCATGACCTGAGCTGAAGGCAGAGGTTTTAACCCACTGAGCCACCCAGGTGCCCCAAGTCTTATCAATTTTATATATTTTTTCAAGGAAGCCATTCTTCATTTCATTGATTGTTTTCCTTTCTTTCTTTCTTTTTTTTTTACTCTCAACTTCATTAGTAGCAGGATTTTGTACATCTAGTTGTGAATGTCCTATATTAGCAATTTCCTTTTGCAACTCTTCAAGATCTAGACTTACATTACTATGAAACCATATTCCTTGCAAATGATGTTTAACAGCATCCCAAGAATAGTTCAAGGCTTTCAAGGGAGTAACACAAATATGTTGAAATCCTCCATGACATATTAAAGACATTTGAGTTCTTAACACCGATAATTGCCCCCCCCCCCCAAAATTCTACCGCTTCTTCCAATCCTTTCAACTGGCTTAAAATTTTTTGGTCTATATGCTCCTGAGTAGCCAAGGCGTTAGAGATATTTAGGGCTAGAGAATTCACATGTGTGGCAGTTTGTACAGATTGCGAAAGAGCTATGGTAGAAACAGAAGCCGTAGCAATTAGAGAAATTAATACAGGTATCCCAGCAATAAGTAACCCTATGAAGCACTTAACTCTTTTTACCTGTGCCTGTAATTCTAACGCTAACTGATACCCATAATTGGCATACCAGGGATCCTCCACTTCCACTGGGAGGAGCACATATGGAGGTTGTATCACTAAAAATATCATAATGGGTCGTTTTTTTAGAACAGAAGAAGAAATAGGTATACAATTAGTTAATACACATTCATTACACTCTATGTGATACGTGAGGTATTCTCCTTTTGGCCCCTTAAACACCGAAGGTGAAATTGTACCGGGGTCCACTATCAGTAAAAAAGTCCAGGAACACAGGCCTGCAAAGTCAGATTATAGTCTTTTGTGGCAGTATAACCACTCCTGGCTATTTGCACTCCGATTGGTCTCAGGGCCAACCAGTTTCCAGAGTTCTGCATGAAACATCCCTCCAGCTGTAAGGGGGAAGACATCTTTTTCTCCATCTGTTCTGGCCGTTCAACATGAGGCGAGCCATCCTCTGTTGGAGACGCGAGGATTCGGCACCATCTCTCTGGCATCCAGCGTGGGGTGTCCTCATCCTGTGGAAAAACACAAAACAAAATCGCGTCCTCTCCGGAGGACAGGATCAGGACCCTTCCAAGTGCCCGTCAGGGGGTCTTTCCACCTAGCATAAGGAAGAGGAGAAAAGTCTGGATGCCAAAAGCGTCCAGCTGCTGTGCGACCTATATCGTCGACATTCAAAAAATTTAAAACATAAAGAGTTAAAATTAAATGCATATGAGGAGAGTATATCACTGTTCCTTGTAGTATCTCCCCCTTTTTTAATTTTTTGAGATATTATTTAAGGGTACCATTAGCTCTTTCGACAATGGCTTGTCCTTGTGAATTATAGGGGATATCCATTGAATGTTCTGATTTGTTTGCAAATAAGTGTTTTTACATTTTTGTAAGTCACAGATATCTTAAGAAAAAAAATATCCCTAGTCTGGAAGAGCAAACATTAGAGAACCACCAATGTTTAAAACAAGACAAAACACCAAGAGACACAACATTACAACTTCCTTCAGTTCATCTAGTCCCCTGTTACTAATTCTGGTTTACTCCGAATGCAGCTTTTACTTCTGGAAATTTTTACCCATTTCAGTTCCCAGGATTTTAACATATCAAAGACCTGTATTTGTCCCGAACATCTCCCATTTGACTTTCCTTTAGGGCGGTTACCCAAATGTAAAGCAAGGTTTATCCTTGGTTTAGCGGTACTGAGTAACTTAGCATATCAAGGAAAAGCCTTGAGTCAAAGAGACCTCATTTACAACTCCAGGCAGGCAAAGAGAAAACCATTTACAGATCAACTAACCTAAGAAAACTTTGCCCTTTTAAACAGAGAGAAAACCAGCCTTTCTATACCAGTGTCTTTCCTCTTTTTTCTTCCTAAAACAGTGAGTTTTCTGGGTTTCCCTCCCATCGTAAATGATGTTGCAGACAAAGGGAAGGGGGTCTTTCAGAGGATGTCCTGCTCACGTCCCTCACAGGAACTTAGGAGCGTCTTAGCTAAGGTCTGTCCGTATAAACCCCGGACCAGGCTACTCCGTGGAGTAGATGACCGTTTTGCCATATGACGCCCCGCGAGACTCAGGGTGCAGCCCACTCAGACTACGTAGCCGAAGCGGTGGAGCCATACAGACACATTCACACGGTCAGGCATTCTTCAGATTCAAACAGGTCAGACACCCTCCCCTTTGGGTATCCCTGGCTAATTGGAGGTGAGCAGTCTCCCCTTCCATTCTTTACGAATGGGTCTAGCTCAGACAGTGGCCCTGGGGCTGTTACAACAGAATTCAGTTAAACACAAAAGATGTTTACCAACAGATTTCAAAAGCACAAACCTAGTTCCAGCAACCAGCGCTCAAGCATTTTATCCCATTTGATTTAAAGTTTCAGGTTAGCAAAGACTTTGAAAGCTACTTTAACAATTACCCATTAAAACTTTGAGACAGACAATTAACCATCAGTTTAGTCATCTCTTTGCTAACAGATTTTAACCCAACAGATTTTAACACAGATTTTAACAGATTTTAACAAATAACACGAGCTTATTTGACTTTAAGTAAAACCTCTGAAGTTTCACATTTACTACTGTTAACTCCAAAGACATGTTTACCCTAATTAACCCAACAAACTTAACTTAGTTCAAATACTGATTTACTGAGAGCTTAGACCCCTTCTGCCTTAAAAGGGTCTTTAAATGCTGTAACAAAAAGATCCTGTTCCACAGACTGTGATTGCCCCATGTTATTTTACTCCTGCTGTCGCCCGTCAACCTGGGCTCCTCTTACCTGACTGTCGGCAACTACTTGCCTGTATATGCGCGCTCCCTTGAAATGTGCTCAGGTCCTTGTTCGGGCACTGCTTGTCTGGCTGGCGCGACAAATTGACCAGGAATGTGAGGGTAAGAGGATGGTGAAAAGAAATTAAGAGACATAGAGATGAGGGCAGGAGGAACACTGAGGAGGATGTCCAACAGTGCCGATTTTATTCCACATCTTACAAGCATTTATAAGGCAGACCCCAATAGAAGGAGTAATACATCAGTACCTAGTCAGATGACCGCAAGTTCCTACTACAAGTTTACATTAACTACGAGCAAATCTTGTGATGCCAGGTAGTCACAGCTAATGCCATTAGCTACTATTGATGCAAGACAATCAACCAGGGAGTGGGTTATGGGAAGTACAGGAACAACAAGGACCAACTAAGAATTCAGGACCCTGACCACATTGTTCCCTTCTGTAGGGAGAGCGTGTGGGAAGTTACGTAGGTGAGCGCACGACACGTAGCACAGACCCTTTCTCCGTGCTACTCAACTTTCCTGTCCTTAACCCCTCATCAAAGCGTCCGGACTTTAAAGGAGACACAAGTCAGGGCCTGGTTTGATCAATAACTCCAACCATGCCGTGGCCTCCAACATCATTTATTTCCACTCACATAGATTTTGAAACATTGTGATTTCCTTTTCATTTTTCTCCAGGGAGTTTTGATTTTCTTCTTTTTTATTTTAAATATAATTACCAACATATACTGCATCATTATTTTAAAATAAGATTTCAGTTATTCATCAGTCACTTATAACACCCAGTTCTCATCCCATCACATGCTCTCCTTAATCCCCATCACCCAGCTACACCATCTCCCTACTACCTCATCTCCAGCAGCCCTCAGTTTGTTTCCTATAGTTAAGAGTATCTCATGGTTTGTCTCCCTCTCTGATTTCTTCCCATTCAGTTTTCCCTCCCTTCTCCCATGATCCTCTGTAATGTTTCTTATATTCAACATATAAGTGAAATCATATAATGATTGGCTTTCTCTTATTGACTTATTTCATTCAGCAAGATACTGTTTAGTCCAATCCACATCAATATAAATGTTAAGTATTCATCCTTTTTGATGGATGAGTAATATTCCATTGTATTTATATGTTGCATCTTCTTTATCCATCATCTGTCAATGGATATCTAGGCCCTTTCCAAAGTTTTGCTACTGTGGACATTGCTGCTGTTTATGAACATTGGGGTGCCAGTGCCCCCTTGGGATCTCTACATTTATATCTTTGGGATAAACACCAGTACTGGAATTGCTGGGTTGTAGGGTAGTTCTATTTTTAACTTCTTGAAGAACCTCTGTACCATTTTCCCACCTGGTTGTGGTGAATGTACTATTGGATCCTATTGGCTAGTATCTTTTTTTTTTTTTTTTTCAATTTATTTGACAGGCAGAGATCACAAGTAGGCAGAGAGGCAGGCAGAGAGAGAGGAAGGAAACCAGGCTCCCTGCTGAGCAGAGAGCCCGATGAGGGGCTCAATTCCAGGACCCTGGGATCATGACTTGAGCCGAAAGCACAGGCTTTAACCCACTGAGCCACCCAGGCGCCCCCTATTGGCTAGTATCTTGATGAAAATTTTTGCATACATGTTCATTAGGGATACTGGTCTGTGATTTCCCATTTTGGTTGGGGCTCTGTCTGGTTTTGGGATCAAGGTAATGCTGACTTCATAGAATGAGTATGAAAATTTTCCTTCCATTTCTGTTTTTTGAAACAGCCTCAGAAGAACAATTATTAATTCTTCTTTAAATGTTTTATACAATAGAAAGATGTCACAATTCTACATACTGCCATAATTTATAGAAAATAAAATTGTTAGACAATTAAAAAATAAATACAAATTAAAAACATGAAAGGAGAAAATTAGGTGAAATTAAACCCAAATGAGGAGGATGAAAGAAAACAATAAATAGTGAAAAATCATGACAAAGAACAAAAAAGTGCAGTAGAGAGGATCAAGAAAGAGATTCTCTTTGAAAAGGCAAAATGGACAAGACTGCCAAAGTACTAAAGACAGAAATCATTTATGTCCAGATTAAATTTGGGAATACAGTATTGTTTTAAATAAAAACAATGTTAAAAGATAATAAAGACATATTATGAATAGATTTTAAAATCCATGTGTAGTAGAAAATTCCCAGAAAATGAAAATTACCAAAGTAAAATAGAATAAAAAGCAACTTGGGCAAACCTACCATGTGTTAAAGATTTCAAGTTGATTATATAAACTTTCTTACAAAAACATTCTACTCGGAAGTCAGATGGCATCAGTAGTGAATACAACATTTAAAAAATATTGATCACATCCCCCAACCATTATGATACAGTTGTTGTGTGTATTAGAATCTACAAACTTTGTAAACACTGGAAGACCCTGTTGCAAACTTTGCTGTGAATAGACATGCATACTTAAAGCAACTAACAAAAGATTGTCTTACATCTTTATCCGGATATTTATAATATTTCATGCCCTTCTTACCTTCCCAAATACTCAGTTTTCCATGTGGTACTATTACTCTTAAGCCTGAAGAATTCCCTTCCTGTAGCACCCTTCCAATGCAGGTCTGTTGTTGATGGATGTTCTGAGTAGTTATTTGAGCATGACTTAATTTACCTTTATTCTGGAAGGCTATTAATGACATAGAATTCTGGGTTGGCAGGTTCCTTTTCCTGAGATGAATAGTCTATTATCTTCTGAATTCCATTGTTTGTAGTGAATTTGGGGGCATATAAGTGTTGTTATTCTCTCACTGCTTCAAGATTTTCTTTTTATCTCTTTCAGAAGCATGACTACAGTATGCCCACTTCTGACTTAGTTTTCATTTATCTTATTTGGGTTTTGCTGGGCTTCCTGAATTTAACTCGTTTTGCAAAAAAATTGAAATACATAGTTTTTTTAAAAAATTTTTATTTATTTTTTAAATTTATTTTCAGTGTTCCAGAAATCATTGTTTATGCACCACACCCAGTGCTCCATGCGAAAGTGCCCTCCATAATACCCACAACCAGGCTTCCCCAACCTCCCACCTCCCGCCCCTCCAAAATGCTCAGATTATTTTTCAGAGTCCACAGTCTCTCATGGTTCATCCTCCAATTTCCCCCAACTCCCTTCTCCTCTCCATCTCCCCATGCCTTCCATGTTATTTCTTACGCTCCACAAATAAGTGAAACCATATAATTGACTCTCTCTGCTTGACTTATTTCACTCAGCATAATCTCTTCCAGTCCCATCCATGTTGGTACAAAAGTTGGGTATTCATCCTTTCTGATGGAGGCATAATACTCCATAGTATATATCAACCACATCTTCCTTATCCATTCGTCCATTGAAGGGCATCTTTGTTCTTTCCACAGTTTGGTGACTATGGCCATTGATGCTATGAACACTGGGGTATAGAGGGCCCTTCTTTTTACTATGTCTGTATCTTTGGGGTAAATACCCAGTAGTGCAATTGCAGGGTCATCGGGAAGCTCTATTTTTAATTTCTTAAGGAACCTCCACACTGTTTTCCAAAGTGGCTGCACCAACTTGCATTCCCACCAACACTGTAAGAGGGTTTCCCTTTCTCCACATCCTCTCCAACACATGTAGTTTACTGTCTTGTCAATTTTGGCCATTCTAGTTGGTGTAAGGTGGTATCTCAATGTGGTTTTGATTTGAATCTCCCTGATGGCTAGTGATGATGAACATTTTTTCATGTGTCTCTTAGCCATTTGTATATCTTCATTGGAGAATTGTCTGTTCATGTCTTCTGCCCATTTTTTGACATGATTATCTGTTTTGTGTGTGTTGAGTTTGAGGAGTTCTTTATAGATCCTGGATATCAGCCTTTCATCTGTATTGTTATTTGTGTATATCTTCTCCCATTTCGTGGGTTGCCTCTTTATTTTTTGACTGTTTCCTTTGCTGTGCAGAAGCATTTCAAAAAATTGAAGAAGAAGGAAAACTTCCAGACTCTTTTAATGAAGCCAGCATTACTCTGATCCCCAAACCAGGCAAAGACCCCACCAAAAAGGAGAATTTCAGACCAATATCCCTGATGAATATGGATGCTAAGATTCTCAACAAGATCCTAGCCAATAGGATCCAACAGTACATTAAAAAGATTATCCACCATGACGAGGTGGGATTTATCCCTGGGTTGCAAGGGTGGTCCAATATTCGCAAATCGCTCAATGTGATAGAGCAAATCAACAAGAGAAGAGAGAAGAACCACATGGTCCTCTCAATTAATGCAGAACAAGCATTTGACAAAATCAGCATCTGTTCCTGATTAAAATGCTTCAAAGTATAGGGATAGAGGGAACATTCCTCAGCTTCATAAAATCTATCTATAAAAAACCTACAGTGAATATCATCCCCAATGGGGAAAAGCTGACAGCCTTCCCTTTGAGATCAGGAACATGACAAGGATGCCCACTCTCAGCACTCTGGTTCAACACAACATTAGAAGTCCTAGCAACAGCAATCAGACAACAAAGAGAAATAAAAGGTATTCAAATTGGCAATGAAGAAGTTAAACTCTCTCTCTTCACAGATGACATGATACTTTATATGGAAAACCCAAAAGACTCCACCCCCAAACTACTAGAACTCATACAGCAATTCAGAAATGTGGCAGGATACAAAATCAATGTACAGAAATCAGTTTCTTTCTTATACACTAACAATGAAAATACAGAAAGGGAAATTAGAGAATCGACTCCATTTACCATAGCACCAAGAACCATAAGATACCTGGGAATAAACCTAACCAAAGAGGTAAAGGATCTGTACTCAAGGAACTACAGAGCACTCATGAAAGAAGTTGAAGAAGGCACAAAAAGATGAAAGAGCATTCCATGCTCATGGATCAGAAGAATGAACATTGTTAAAATGCCTATATTGCCTAGAGCAATCTATACTTTCAATGCCATTCTGATCAAAATTCCACCAGCATTTTTCAAAGAGCTGGAGCAAACAATCCTAAAATGTGTATGGAATCAGAAGAGACCCCGAATTGCTAAGGAAATGTTGAAAAAGAAAAACAGAACTGGAGGCATCACGTTGCCCAATTTCAAGCTTTACTACAAATCTGTGATCACCAAGACAGCGTGGTACTGACACAAAAACAGACACATAGACCAGTGGAACAGAGTAGAGAGTCCAGATATGGGCCCTCAACTCTCTGGTCAAGTAACCTTTGACAAAGCAGGAAAAAACATACAGTGGAAAAAAGACAGTCTCTTCAATAAATCATCCTGGGAAAATTGGACAGCTATGTGTAGAAGAATGAAACTCGAACATTCTCTTACACCATACGCAAAGATAAACTCAAAATGGATAAAAGACCTCAATGTGAGGCAGGAATCCATCAGAATCCTAGAGGAGAACATAGACAGTAACCTCTTTGACTTCAGCCACAGCAACTTCTTTCAAGACATGTCTCCAAAGACAAAGGAAACAAAAGCAAAAATGAATTTTTGAAATACATAGTTTTCACCATTATTTCTTCAAATATTTTTCTGCCAAATATTTCCCTCTCCTTGTAAGATCCTAATTACATGTGTCAAACTTTTGATGTTATCACATTGATCTACTTTAAAAATATTTTTGCTCCTCATCTCAGATTGGATTATTACTCTATCCAGTCCAGAGCATTTATGGGTACACAAGATATATTTTTACATGTTGCCTTAGGAGGAGCCACAAAGTAGTAATAGTTGTAGTTAAGGATAAAGGCTCCTAAATTTAGGGCAAAGCAACACTTTTTAAATGTAATGACTTATTTTATACATAAATTTACACTGATTAATTACCCAGAAGTAAAATTTTCTGATTTGTAAATCTGGTACACAAGATCGGATCAACACAGCTCAGTCCTTTCTGTATTATCTCTGAAACTGAGTGCCTGGAAAGAATACACTTTCAGCTCTGCTGCAACAGTAAATTTCAAAAGGGAACCATGTTCCTCTGAATTTAGTACTGAAGTGAGTACTGTTAGTTCAGGATCTAGAACCATTAGGTGTTCAACACCTAATGTACATTCTCAAAAAGTTAGACACAGAAAATGACTATTTTGATCATTGTATTCCTGATTTCTGCATGATTCTTTCTATTCTGTATTCACTCTTGAATACATGTTCCTAGTATTGATCCATATTTATATATCTCCAGTGCTTTTGATGGAACCACTAGATCAAGCTCACTTCACAAAATAATTCCCATGGCTTCTTATGGGTACACGTAAGACGTTAGGCACCTTTTTATGCACATGTTTAGATAGATAAAAAAAATTTGAGAGAATAGTGGAAGGTGTCCCATATCAGAATGTGTTAAGCAGCCTCTCTCTTATTTTTCTCCATTTACAAAAGCAAGAATGCATATGTGTGGATGGGATGCTCCAGAATTCAAAGGAAAAGGGCATGTCAGTGTTTTCATCCTCTAGGACCATGCAGGTTCCCCCAGTGTGAGTATCAAAAGGGCTACCTCATCAAACCTTGGCAATTCCTTTCAGATTTCTTCAATTTCAAAGAGATAGCCCTTACATATGTCCAACTAGAACACTGAATGTGAAGACTGGGGTTCTTGACCAATGAGAGAAAGAACAGAATTGATTTCCAAAATGGATATGCATGCCCAGAAGAAAATTACTCCCATTTATTCTCCATACATGACATATTGAATTTTTCAAAAATCTGTTTGAAAATGCATATATCTTTGATGTATATTAGCAAACTGGTTAAGTCAGATTATATTTCTGATGCCTGGCTATTTCATTGAATGCAAAGAAGAACACAGTTGTAGACCATTGGTTTTCTTGGAAAACAGCCTTTACTGAATAGTTGGTAAATCAAAGTATAAATACATCATATATAACCAGAACATTATGTATTTATGCTGTATTTTAAGGATCTTCAGGCATTATATTATTGATTCTCAGATCAGCCCTATGAGGTGGCTACAATTATCATGATCATGTCTGAGGAGATGGCACAGAAAGATCAAGTTCTTAAGTCAAAATGACTGAGATCTGGTGAATATACAAGGTAGTCTGTTCTTCTAAGAATAAAATATGGAAAAAAATATCTGGGCTGAATCTGTAGGCTGGAGCCAAATCTATATATGCCCAGCCCCAATCAACTAAAACATAATTGAACCACGAACTGGTGAATGAGAAATAAATGCTTATTTTTAAAATGTCAATGCAATTTTGGGTTGTTTGTAATACAATTTTAGCAATTAATGACAGCTGCCATTTACATAGTATATGAAATTGATTTAGAAAATTCACATAATTTATCTAATCATGAGGAATAAGTACAGAGAATATGAATATATCTTCAAGGAACTAAATGTATGTAAAATATGAATTTATTTTGCAAGTAACTATCAAATTTAACCTCTCTCCCTGATGTATTTGTATTACGGTAGAAATAGCTCTGAATCATGATCAAAATAATAATGTTTGTCCTGAATTCTGGCAATCACTACTTGTTCGATGCACACAAATATCTCTATACATTTAATTCTCCTTTTCTTTACTATTTAACATTTATTTAATTTTTCAATTCATAGTGCATTTTAGCATAGTAGTAAAAAGTGACAGAGGTGGTGATGTGGAGAATTTAGTAAGACAAGATCTCTTCCAATATTTCTGAAATCCAGGTGAGTAAAACAACACACAAAAAAGAGTATCAAAAGACACTGGTTATTATTCAATGAAAAACCCATGTCTACCAAATAATGAACCCAATTTTGGTAGTGCTGTACTAAAAGTAATTCAGAATATGCTTGTACATTCTATCCTCTGAGAACCTGGGATGGATGGGAATTGCTCTTATATAGCTACCCTGTGATTGTTGCCTGATAACCCTGAGTGCCTGTTAACAATTTAGTACTCTTGGCTCCAAATCGATCCCTCAGTGCCCTGTTCTCAGACAATGGAGCTAGATTCTATGAACTTCTCTCACTTGTCAGCTCACACGAGGTTGAGTTTTGTCGGTAAAAGGCATTGTCAAGACACGGCAGCAAAAAAGGCTCTTCTGGTTTCATGGTGTTTTCCAGGGTGTTTGGCTGCTATGGCTTGGTTGCCAGCTACATGAAGGCAGGAAGTCCTGTGTATTCAGCCTCCAGCAAGTATTGTGGCCAGTCCCAGTTAGTTTCCTGTCCTCTAGGCAGTGCCTCCTAACACCCTGGCAGGGAAATTCTTCCTGCTTGCCAGTAACGGCCTGAGATCCATCCACACCATGGTCAAGTGTAGACTATGGAATTGCTCTGTCCCAGGCCAATCCCATGAGCATGTCTGCCATGAAGTTGTGTGTGGACAGATTGTCTTCAATGGTATCTAAATTCCATCTTCGAGAATAGACCTGGCTTCCCAGTGATCTCTCCTTTGGCTACTCTCCTTCAACCCTAAGTTATTCTTATTTTATCTTAGTAGCCTTTTCTCTTAGTAGGCTTTCTTTTACAAATAGATAATAATTGTTTGCCCCAAAGTTCCCCTGGTTTCTGTGTCCTGACTTAATTCTGACTGATAACCTTGCCACCCAGAGCTGTTCAACCCTCATTTATAGTCCCTTTAAAGACTAGGACAAATCAATTCATTGGGAATTATTAGTAGAATTTTTCACCTTATTGAGGAATTTACAAAAACAGTGCTTGATATTATGATTTATAATTTAAATATAATTCATTTTAATAAATAAAAAAGCTTAAGAAATACATGATCTGTATGTGAGTATTTATTTTTTATATTAGGATGACACCAACACCAAGGTTGAAACCCCAGGTACACTTTGGACTTTGGAAGAATATGATGCATCATTGCAAGTTCATCGTTATAAAAAATGACCATTCTGCTGAGTGTTGCTGATGATGGGAGAGTCTGTCACGTGTACAGACAGGGGCAATAGAGGAAATCTCTGTACTTTTCTCTTAATTTTGCTGTGAACCTAAAATTTCTCTAAAAAAATAACATCTTAAAAATATTCTGAGAAGGCAATTGTATGTCTTTTGGAGAAATGAGAGATAGTTCTTTAGATGGTGACAGAGCATTATCCCCAAATTAGGTAACTAATGTCTGGTACTTACAAATATATGGTCTTAATTCTAAGCAAGATTCATTAGACACTATCATTGAACTGAAGATGAAAAATGAACAATTCTTGTCACTCTCTGAAGATACTGATGGTCTGAAATACAGAGAATTACATCTCATTAACTTAGTGATAAATACCATAATATTTTGATGAATAAATAATTTATTTTGACTAATAGTTAAGTAACAAATCTAAATATTTCCCTTGTCATTGTTCTATGAAAACACTGCGACATTTGTGTTTTCTAGTTGCTCACATATTAATGTGTTTTCTTGTAAGATTAATTCTTTTAAATTATAAAATATAAACATTCTCAGGAAACTTAGGTTTTTGAGAAGAAAGTTGTGTCTTTTGGCCACACAGATGAATTATTATTGATTCTCTGGAAGCCTCTAATCCATGAAGTTGGAGTGAAGAAGTTCAACAAATACTGTGAGAAAGCAGATTTTATTAGAAATCAACTAGGAGCTCTTATACTCATTTGAATTTTGTAGTAACAATAAAGTTCTTTCCTTATAGTATCTGTCTATATCTATATTTTTTGTATCACACTGGACACACTAAAAAAAGTATCCTACTAGGACTAAGTAGGAGGAGAAACTGACAAAGGTAACAATTTTGGGTTTCTGATAAGTGACAAAAAATTTAAAAATACTTTGTGAACTATGTACATTAGGAAAGACCTACAGATTCAAGTAAGAAGAAGCACCTTGTGATTTTCTTGTGTAGGACAGCTCCCCTGCCTCCCTCTCCCCCCATAACCCCCATCACCCTAGCTCAGTGATCAAGAAGAATTGTAGTTTTTACAGTTGGAGACGCTGCAAGTAGCAATGGTGTTGGTGCCACAGGGGAGACTTGATTAGCAGTTGGGAAGGGGGCAAAGTACTCCATTGATTTTCAAGCTCAAAGTGCTAATTTTGCTCAGTTATGATGAGGAAAATCCATACTTTTTTTAGGCAGAGCTTGTGGTCTTTGGGTCAATTGCTCTGACTCCCAAAAATATAATGGGAAGATACTGGTAAGGGAAGGTATGACAGAAGAGTTGACCTGAGCTCTCTACACATTCTTGGCAGATGGAAAAAAAAAAAAAAATCTGTGCACAGGGAGAGACCAAGATGAACCCAGTAGAAAGTAAAAGCTGAAGGAGACTTGAGAACTGCTAGTGAAGTTATGAGCACTCCCCCCACAACAAACACACACTCACACACACACATACTCACATGCACGCATATCATATGGCAGAAGGTGAAGCCCTGCTGACTTGCAGTGTTCAAACACAGACTTTTAAAAGAAGTAGTGGTTGATATCTAAGGTACAAAATCATAAGGATCATACCCAGGAAGATAGGTTAAAAAAGAAAAAAATTAAACAATATGAATTTGGAAAAACTGAACAAAAATATCAGGAAGCCAACTTAAGAGGAGAAGATTCTACAGGAAAGTTTATGCAACTTACAAAAAATAATAAATCTATGAAAAATTAAAAAGAATTCAGGTTTATTGAACTCTGTTGTCAACAACACCTATCTAAAAAATTGAACTGTATTGTCAAGAACATCTACCTGAAAAGAAACTGGAAAATGTTTTCCACATTAAGGGGAAAAAAAAGCCACATCAATAGAAACTTCTACTGGGATAAGATATTACATTATTAGAAAGAAGCAATTAAAGTAATATATATATATAAATTAAATAAAACAGTTCAAATAATTAAATGAACATATGATGGCAGCAATATAGCAAGTGTGATTTATCAATAGAGAAATCAAACTATATGACTAGACCACAGAGGAATTCTTGCTTTATACATACCTGAAATTAAAAATTTAATAAATTGGCTCTACAGAAAATTTGAGACGCAGAGCAAAAGGTTGATGAAATTGAAAAAGGAGTAAGAGTATTTTTCACCCCATAGTATGAGAGAGAAAAATTCACAGAGTTCAGAAATCTTCAAAGCAGTATCAGGAAAACTAGCATAGTTCTAAATACAATATGAGAAAGAGAAGAGAGGCAGGAAAAAAAAAAAAAAAACAAGAAAATCAATCTTATTTCACAATGTATGAATAACTTCCAAATATTATTTAAAAATATTTATAGACCTCAGAGGTTTAGCAAACTACGAGATGTGCACATAGAAATTCACATCTCTGGTGCCTCAGTGACTCAGTCGGTTAAGCAGCTGCCTTTGGGCCAGGGTCCTGGGATAGAGTCCCGTATCGGCCTTCCTGTCAGCAGGGAGTCTGCTTCTTCCTCTCCTTCTATGCATCCCCCTGTTCACGCTTGCACGTGCTTTCTGTCTCTCTCTATTGCAAAAAATATGTAGATTTAAAAATCTTTTAAAAATAAGTTAAAAAAATAAATCAACATCTCAGGAAGATGGCTGGAGAACACAAAGAAATAATCTTGAGGGAACAGGGTGGATTAAGACGTGACTTAAGTAGTATGAAAATCAGGGAATGGGTGATATATCTTCATCAGTGTTAGACCATGTTATCTACCACAGAATCCATATCCGCCTTGGACACTATTTCAGACTACGGAAAAGAGGTAACCTCAGCAAGATATAGCAATAGGAAGCCCCCAGCTTCTTTAAAAATAAGTAAATAAATAAAAGTTAAAAAATAAAGAAAAGGCAAATTCAAGAAGTAATATAAGAAATTATAATCATGAACTTTGACTAACTTCTGAAATAGGTCGAAAATAATCACTAACACCCCAAATTGATAAGTTGGACCATGATAACATTGAAATTCTGATCATTAAAGGACTCCAGTAGGGGCGTAAAAATGCAGGACACAACTATTTCCATCTCATCAATTCACAAAAGCACTTCTATTTAAAATATGACAATACTGGGGTGTGTGCATGGCTCAGTGGGTTAAGCATCTGCCTTCGGATCAGATGATCCCAAGGTCCTGGAGTGGAGCCCCGCATCAGTCCCCCTGCTCCATGGGAAGCCTGTTTCTCCTTCCTGCTTGTGCTCTCTCTCACACACTCTCTCTCTCTCAAATAAATAAAATCTTTAAAAAAAAATTACAAGGACTAAGAAAAGAAAGAAGACACCATCTAGGTGAAATGGGCAAGAGACATACCTGAGTACTTCTCATTCTCATTGAAGAGAATATCTTAATGTTTCACAGACCAGAAAAATGATACCGTTATATAATCAACAGAAATTATTGTATTAGTTTCTCTGAGACTATTGAGTTTTGGATATAGGGACTACCTTGTACAATGTATATTTATACAAAACACTAGAAAAGTGTAGGGATAATTTAACATATCTATTATGTTCATGCAATTTCATACTAATGCTTAGAAAAAAATGTATTATAATTATAAATACAATTATAATATATTTATACAATAGTATTTTATTATGACAAATACAATATTTATATTCCATAAATAGACTATTTTCTATGCACTTATATATAATAAAATTATTATAAATGCGATTTGTGGAAAAGACATATAAGGTTGGGGTGCCTGGTTGGCTCATTTGTTAAGCATCTGACTCTTGTTTTCACCACAGGTCATGAGTTCAGGGTGGTGAGATCCAGCCCCGCCTTGGGCTCTGAACTCAGCACAGAGTCTTCTTGAGATTCTCTGTCTCTCTCTTTCCATTTTACCCTTCCCACACTCTCTCTCTCTCACAAATAATAAATAAATAAATAAATATTATAAAAAGACATAGAAAAGGCTTTTCATAAAATAATTATTCATAATACCCACAGACTAAAAAAAGAATTACATTTCTGAGAATAGATTTTAAAGGGTCATATTCATATAAGACAGCAGTGAAAATTCACAAACTATAGACAAATGCAGTGGTATAGATGGACTACAATAGCACATGAGACTGAAAGGAGATACACATAAAAATGCACACTGCATGATCCCATTGATGTAAGGTCTGAAAATAAACAAAGATATTTTATAATATTAAAATGGGCAGGGCTGATAGAGGTCTAAACTTCTATTTCATGCTCTGATTTGTAATTACGTGTTTCCAACTACTTTGTGATCGAGTTGCAGAATCATATGTTTAGTTGCCTCGATGATAATGGTAAAATTAAATAGTAAAGTTATTTCAGAGCATCTATCAAAGCATGGTTTTCAATGAAAAGCACGACCTGGAAAATACCAAATGTATATTAAAGGTATAAAAATATAAATAAAATATTGTAGAGTCAAGCTATGGAATCGTAACAGACCTGAAATGTACAAAAATATGGATGAATTCTACCAGTTTAAGATTAAGTGATAAGATTTTTTTTTTAAAGATTTCATTTATTTATTTATCAGCAAGAGACTGAGGGGACACAAGGTGTGGGAGTGGCAGGGAGAGGGAGAAGCAGGCTCCCTGCTGAGCAAGGACCCTGGGATCATGACCTCAACTGAAGACAGATGCTTAATGGATTGGGACACCCAGCCATCCCTCAACTGATAAACTTTTAATAAAATGCTGGAAACGTTTGAAATCTTACCATGTCCTCTTCATCTATGGAGAGCAGGTTAGAGTTCTTAGAAGCACAGAACATCAAACTCTCATCCCATGGTTTTCCTTCAGTGCTAATGTAATAGCATTTGTTGGAGTATGTGATCCACTCTTTTGGACAATGACCACATGGATCAGCTAAAGAAAGTTTATGAGATATTATCCAAACAGCTTTGAATATTAAAACACACAAATTTACAACTTGCATCTGTATGCACATGTGTAACAGCATATCCATGCACCCTCACATGCTGGCAAAAATAAAACACAAGCACACTTCTGGAAAGTCAAGCTTTCTTCCCCTAATTTATGTGCCCATATAAAGCAAATACATGAAAATGTCCATCTCTACATGTCCTTTGAGTCACTGAACAAAAGCACTTTATGCCATTGTAAAAATGGGTGTGGTGATTTTAAAACAGGATTTTTTCATATTGTTGTATAAGAATACTATCTTATAACATTACCTATTAACATCTATTATCTGTATTTTATAGTTTATGTCTCCCCCGAAACTGTTTTGATTTTTCATAGCCTAGATGGAGACAAAATATAAACTGTACTACTATCAGAACTATGAAAATCATTGCATACCTTTTTGGATTCTTGTAACTGGGTATGAATTGTTCTGCTGTAGTGTTCCACTACCTAAAAATATAAATTAAGGAAATTACGAGGAAAAAAATCATTGTAACCATTTATTTTTTCTGTTTGAAATTTGGTCTATTTTTTAAGATTAGAATACTCTGGAATAAAATAAAATTGATTTATTAGGATCAGTTAATAATATCATGATGATTTGAAGAGAAATCAATTCAAAAACTTAAACAATTAACTTCAGCATCTCTTACAGTATTTTGTTTAACCAATCTAAAGAGTTAACTTGTGTTTCTCAATTATATATATGTATATTTTCTATAGTTTTTGTTATCTATACTTTTGATAAGTTCAGAATAAGCATTCCACATTTAGTCTAAATGCATACATGAAAAGGAAAGTTCCATCCCACAATGCTTGAAATATTTACAGGCACTGCTGATTATTAAAATGAAAAGATTTCTTATAATCATTCAAAGATTTACTCACAGGGAAGAGAAGTTATCATTCTTGCTACAACGTATGTCAAGACAAGACATGTGATTCCCAAAATCACAGCAAGGAGCTTCTCTAGGGATAATGGCAGATATGTGGGGAGAGAAATGAAACAGTGAGAAAGGATGGATGGATAAAGACTAAAGTTTAGATGGTTTACATACAAGAGAACCAAAGATGCACAGGGAATCATAGGTATAAACTTGGACCACAAACCCATATCTACCATTGTAATCTTCCTCACAATATACCACTTAACTGTCAGTAAGCCTCATGCTCCATGAGTTGTTGGTCAAGGACTATGATTTACAACAATGCCGGAGTGAATTAGTCCTCAGATCTCAAAAACAATACCTTATTCCAGCTTCAAGTTCTGATCCTCACAAATGAAAAATATATGAGATCAATCCCTACTCTTCCCCACACATCTGCACACCAAGTCCACATCCTAGAACAGTTGTACATTGTGCCTTAACTGTGTGCTTTATTTTTGCAGTGGTAGTTCTTGTCATTCCCTTGGAGGTCTTCAGACACATTTTGAAGATTTAATTCTGCACAGACGATTCCCTGCTCAGTTACTGAATTAGAGCTTTTAGTGCACTTACCTTTCGACTGTTGTCTTCTTGAGTTCTTAACCAGATTTGGTTCTGAGAGGTTTTCTTTTTGGTTATTCATCTCAACAGCTGAGAGATCTCAGGGCCTGTGCTGTATGAAAACTGGACTGATGTAGTTGACAAACGGTACAGGTAATGACAAGAGCCCTGCTAGAGTCACACTGGGTGGAGTGTGAGGAAAGTGGTAACACTCCTTTGCAGTTGAATGATGTAAAATTCTCGTTCTGATTTCCTCAGAGCTTGAAATAAGTGTTTCATCAGAGAGTAAGTGATTTTTAAAGTGATATTTTGTCTTTCTGCAATATTATTGATTGTAGTCATGAAAAGCAATAAATTAGTGAGGAATAAAGAAACTCATAAAGAATGATGCCCTTTTTAACTTAAAGTCAATTTCCATAGACACAGGGTTAGAATAACAGGGTTAAAACTAAAATGCTATTTTTAAAAAATAATGAAACTAATTTTTATGACAATTTTTAAAATCCATGAATGGTTAATGATTGAATGTTCTAAAGTAATTGGGGTAATAATGGTATTAGAGTATACAGGAAATTCCTGCAGTAAATTAGTTTTATTTGGTGACTTACGTATACTTAGTAAAAGGGGATGAGGTCTTATTACATGACCTTTCATTTTGAATGATTGTGGAATTCTAGAAATCATTAAATTTTAAACAAATAATGTATATGGTGAAAAATGCTACATGACATATTAAACTTATCTAAAACCTAAACAATGGTATTAGCATATACAGGAAATTCATGCAGTAAATTAGTTTTATTTGGTGACTTCTGTATACTTAGTAAAATGTGTTGAGGTCTTATTAAATGACCTTTCATTTTGAATGATTGTAGAATTCTGGAAATCACTAAGTTTTAAAGAAATACTGTATATGGGTTGTATATGGTGAAAAATGCTACATGAAACACTACACTTATCCAACATCTAGACAATACTGAAAACCAAGAAAAGAAAATAAAAGAAAAGATTTCTAAAAATCCTTATTTGACACCAAGAAAGGGTAATTGAGAATGGCCAACATATGCAAGTATAAAATGATAAATAAAATTAGAGATCATTTATGGAAGAATAGTGTTGGTATGAAACAATCTATGGCTGTCAAGGGCAGTGAAGGTAGCCTTATTGTGCAAGCAATTATAATAACTCAAATAAACATAATCTAATAATTCACATAATTAGCTCTACAGTGGATGAGCTCTAGAATCCCTTCTGGCTCTCAAAGTTACAATGTGTGATCTTTTAAAAGTTACTTCGTGTCTAGCTATCCAGGTTACTAATCTATCATTGAGATGAAAATATGTAAGCTATAATACATGTAAAACACTTAAGATTCAAGCAGGTTTTTATAAACTCTTAATAATATGTTAGTTATTTTATTTCTATTTTTAACACAATTGTCATATTATTGTTTCTGAATCATATCATACTATATACCATGATCCACAGGGGTGGTATGATGAAATCTTTCATCAGTGTAGTGCAAACTTTTGCAAAGTTTTGTTCTTTTTTTTTTTTAGAAATCTTATAATTATTTATAGGTAAACTTAAATTAGCATATTAGGAAAGTTACTTCATCCTGCTATTAGGAAAAATTAAACAGTTTTATTTAAGAAAGTATATGAAGAATTATATTTGACCTTCATGATTATATAATTTTATTTAAGAATTTATTTTTAATGGCTGGGCTAAATATCAAGTAATATATGAAATTATTTCTATGTTGGTGACAAATCCAAATTAACTGTTCCTTGTCATGTATGATGTTTATGAGATTTCACGTCATGTTATATGGATTTATAAACCCTTATCATCTGCGTGTGTATACATTTGACTACTTCTCCACAGGCAAGAATATGAATATTTTAAGATATTCTCTGACAAATATCATATTTATTCCTGTTACCCTGAGTTGTTGGAATAGAGTTAACCAGTGTTCTCTGTAATGTCGTTGTGTATTTGTTGTATCGCATCCAGCATCTGTATCTCCCACTAAGTGAGGTGGCTAGGAGAGAGACAGCAGAGAAGTGACACATACCTTCTGTTGGCCAGAGTCCTACATCTTCCACTGGGAGACCAGGTTACTCTTGTTACTGGACAGTATCTGTGGTCTTCACAGACTGCCGGTCCTGTGAGAGAGCTCAGAGTGAGGCAATAGTGGAAAAAGTAGATTTCTCTCAATGTGTCACTTAAAATTGGAACAGGAAATCCTTACACTTGGGCTGTTTTGAAGACACTTTATCTCATCACACACCTCCAGAATGTCCGAGACTTTCAGCTCATAGTGTGTCATTTAATTGTGACATGACTCTGAGAAATGTTTATGTTCCACAAGATACTGGGTTCAGAGGCTTGACCACTTATGCTGTTAACTTGTTTTTTTCTCGGTCACAAATGCTGAGACCTGAAAATTCAGGTCTTTGAAGAGTATCTTAGATGTGTCAGTTCTATTTTCATACAGGTTGCTAAAACTTGGTGTTATATACTTCTTTCCCTTATACTCTCCTGATGTCATTTCTATTATAATGGGAAATATCTAAAAACATCAACCCATTAACAACAGGAGTTTAGTGTTATTTATCTCCAACTATTTAGAATGTGCATTGTCAAAATCTTTCTATACATCTCTTGAAAGCTTCATATGGTACTTATACTTTTTTATGAATATGGTGTATCACATTGTTTCCTTTGTGAATACTGACCAAACCTTGCAGCCACAAGTTAAATCCCACTTGATTCTTTTAGTTATTGTTGGATTTGATTTGCTAGTATTTTGTTGAGACTATTTGCACCCATGTTCATCAGGAATATTGGCCTGCAGTCCTCTTTTATAGTGGAGTCTTTTTCTGGTTTTGCGATTAAAGGCTAATACTTCATAGAATGAATTAGGAGGTTTTCCTTCCATTTCTATTAGTTTGGAATTTTTTGAGGAGAATAGGTATTAACTCCTCTTTAAATGTTTGGCAGAATCCCCTTGTGAACCAGCTGGCCCTGGAGTTCTGTTTGTTGGGAGATTTTTGATGACTGATTCAATTTTCTTGCTGGTTTTCCATGTGCTCAAGTTTTCCATTTCTTCCTGTTTTGGTTTTGGTAGTTCATGTTTCTAGGAATTTATCCATTTCTTCCAGGTTGTCCCCATTTGTTGGTCTAAATATTTTTTTAATACTTTTCTCTGAGGGCACCTGGGTGGCTCAGTCATTAAGTGTCTGCCTTTGACTCAGGTCATGATCCCAGGGTCCTGGGATTGAGCTCTAAATCAGGCTCCTTGATCAGCAGGAAGCCTGCTTCTCCCTCTCCTGCTTCCTCTGCTTGTGTTACCTCTCCTGCTGTGTCTCTGTCTGTCAAATAAATAAATAAAATCTTTTAAAAAGCTATATTCTCTTATAGGGACACCTGGGTGGCTCTGTCAGTTAAGCGGCTGCCTTCATTTCAGGTCATGATCCCAGGGTCCTGGGATTGAGTCCTGTATTGGGCTCCTTGCTCAGCAGGGAACCTGCTTCTCCCTTTGCCTCTGCCTGCTACTTTGCTTGCTTGTGCTCTCTCTCTCTCTTCTGGCTAATAAAGAAAAAAATCTTTAGGAAAATAATATTCTCATATAATTGTATTTCTGTTTGTTGGTAGCGAAAAAAATTTGCCCTTTTTATGTAAACAGCACAGTTACCCATATAGTACATAAAGAGAGACATGTTTTTGATTTTGAATTTTCATGGTGATACTATATCTGTAAAGACTCCTTGGCAGGTTGAATTTGTGGGAGATAATTAAGTAAAGATTGAGAAATGCTGTATTATAAAGTAATATGCATGAATTGAAAAGATCAGATCTCCCAGGTTTTTGCTAGGTAAGTCTGTAACTTCTTTTTCAAGAAGCAGGAACAGATGAGTAGCATGCTCTAACTACATTATACTAGTCTCAATTTGGCAGTAAAAAAGAAGTAAAAAATTAAGAACAAAAACAGGGAGACTCAAAACACTACAGGGATGTGGTGGCTTGGGCTAAGGTAAAGAGTGGCAATGGTGATGAGAGATTGGACTCTGGAATACTTTGCAGTCAGTGTTAAGAAGCCTCTAATGTGAGAACGTGGCCTGACAAAGAAGGAAAGGGGTCATGGATGAAGCATGTGCTTTACCTTGAGTATCTGAAAACAAACTGAATCTGTTTCCATTCAATGAGCTGGAAAAGATTATACATGAAATACGTGTGATTAAGACTCTGTGTTTGGATTGGACATCTGAAAAGTGAATTTTTCATGAAACACACAAATGGACCAGTTGACTAAGGGCTCAGATATCAATGCCCTAAGGTGAATGGTGAGATATGGGCAAGAAAGTATAAAACTGGGCTTTTCAGCTTGCACGTGCTGCTTAAAACGAAGTAACAGAGATTGTCACCCAGGAACTTAAAGTGGATGTAAATAAGAGGAAGTTCTAGGATAAGCTCTGTGACTCTCTAATGTAAAGAGAAAGAGGAGAAGAGGTAAAATCAGCAAACAAGATCAAAAGCGTAATGACGAGATGGGACTCAAACCCGTAAAAATATGTTGCCATGGGTACCACGTGAAAAAATGTTTCCAGGAGGAATAATGATCCACTCTGTTGAATGCTGCTCCTAATCAAGTAAGATGAGATTTTGTTATTTTGTGTACAGAATAGGGAATGGTTTCAGTGAGCTGTTGGGGCAAAAATCCAATTTGTCATAGATTCAACAGAAAATGGAAGGATGGGAATTAGAAATAGTTTTACTATGATGCAGCACGGTGTTCATTAAAGGTATCTTTTCCAATAGTGATGAACTGTGTTTCTTGAATGGGACGATCCAGTGGACAACCAGTCCTGATACCATCACATATGCTCTCTTCCAATATGGCTTATCAGCATTCTCTCAATGATTCTGATCCTCTCTGCAAATGTTATCCCTCATACCTGTAGCTTTTATAGTTTCTCCCTCCTTTTCTCTTGTCTTCAAGTGTTCTTTCATTTCACTTACATACTCCCTAATCTTTTCTAACTTGTTCTTTAATCACTCCATGGATTATTCATTTAAATGTTTTTGTTTTCATTTCTAGACTTCTTCTTTTTGATTTTTAAAAATTACTCTGGGTTTTTCCATTGTCTAACCCTCAGACACTAACCTCTTTTTTGGTAGTCCATCTGTATCCCTTATACTTTTATTCACTCTAAATATTTGTACTTTATAATCAATATTAAAGAATTCCATTATTTGGGGTGCATGTGTGTGTGTGTTTCTCTTTTGCTTTTCTTATTTTCCTTTTTATATTTTTTTGCATGATTTTCAATTTTGAGCATACCTTCCATATCCTATATGACCTAGGTTGAGAATAACTGCAGAAGTATTTCTTTAGCAACGATGATCATTAAAATCTGGGAAATAATTTTGCCTATGATAAAACATACACTTAGAGGATATTTTTTAATATGAAAAAGATAATAGGGAAGATTATGTGGTTGAAAGACTAGAGCTTTATTTTTTATCTGTTAATATATATTTGGAGATTTAAAAATAAGAAACGTAAATTTTTTATTTTATTTTATTTTTTTAAAGGCGAATTTGAAGTCTTTTTAAAACATTTTATTTATTTATTTGACAGAACAAGAGATCACAAGTAGGCAGAGAGGCAGACAGAGAGAGGGGGAAGCAGGCTACCTGCTGATCAGAGAGCCCGACGTGGGGCTCGATCCCAGGACCCTGAGACCATGACCCGAGCTGAAGACAGAGGCCTAACCCTCTGAGCCACCCAGGCGCCCCAGAAACATAAATTTTTTAAAAAACCTAACTCTTGTAGCCTGGGAAACACTATATTGATTTTAAGGGTAAATAGGCTAAATTGAATCTGCCAAGGAATACTAATTGCAGCTACACAACACACAATTATGGGGAAGAATAATCAGAGTAAGAATTTGGGATAGAAGAATTCTTTTCTTAATTACATCATCATATATATACTATTCATATTATGTAAGTGTTAATTCCGAAATTATATACTTCTGGATTTATAATTTATTTTGTCTGTGTGCACTTTGTGCCTGCCTTCTCTGGGATTATTTGAATATTTTTTAGAACTCCATTTCAATTAGTATATTGGCTTCTAGGCTCTCCCTGTTTACATTTTCTTCTTAGTGGTTGTACTAAGATTGTAGCACAGAGTCTTAACTTTACATGGTCTAGGTAGAATTAGTTGTACAACATAAGAAATCCTGTATGGAACAGGTCTATTGATCCCCTCCCCTACCCATTATTTTCAATAGTTGTCATAGGTCTTACATATTACATATATTACAAACATTGGAAGAAACTTGCAAAGTTTGTTTTGAATGCTCATGCATACTGCTAGGAAATTAACAGAAGATTGTCTTTCATATCTACCCTGATATTTATAACTTTATAGATGCTTATGCCTTCCCAAATAACCAGATTTCTCATGAAACTATGACACATAAACCTGACATATTTCCTTCCTTTAACACTTCCTGCACTGCAGGCCAAGTATAGCTGGAAAATGTCTTCATTTACTTTTATTCTGGAAGACTGAACTCTGAGTTGGCAGGATTTTTTAATGAGATGATTATTATCTCCAAAATTTATTGTTTCTAATGAATTACTAGGCATATAGAGTGTTGTTATTCTCTCATTGTTTTCAACATTTTTTAATCTGTTTCAGAAGTATGACGACAATGTGCCTACATGTGATCTAGTTTTTATTTTTTATTTTTTTTTTTCATTTGGGTTTTGCTGGGCTTCCTGAGTTTAACTTGGTGTATTTCAACAAATTTGATTTAGCTTTAGCCATTATTTCTTCAAATAATCTTCTGCTAATTGTTTTCCTCTCCTTGTAAGATGCTAATTACTTGTGTCATAACTTCTGATATTATCACGTTGGTCCCTCTTGTAAAAATATTTTTGATCCCCTCTCTGAATGCATTATTATTCTTACCCAATCCAGGGCAGCTGAGGGGAACAAATCTAGATATTTACATATTCCTTAGGAGGAGCCACAAAGAACCAACAGTTGTAATTAAGAGCAGAGCAACAATTTTTAAATGTTATAGTGTTATTTTATTCATAACTTTACAATCGTTAATTATCAGAAAATAAAAATTTCAGATTAAATAAATTGGGCACAGGAGATTGGACAGACACAACTTTGTCCTTTTTGCATTTTCTTTGGAACTAAGTGCCTGCAAAGAATACACTTGCTGCTCTGCTGCAAACACAACAAATTATAAAAGGGCTTCATCTTCCTCTGAAGTTAGTACTGAAATGAGGATTGTTTAACTCTGGGATGTAGACTAAGAGGCCCATTATGTTCAAAACCTAATGTATAGTCCTAGAAAGTTAGACACAGAGAAAACTGCCACACTGATCTTTATATCTCAGATTTCTCTGAGACTCTTTTTAAGTTTCAGTGGTAGAATTCAATGATTCATCAGTTGCATATAACATCCCATGGGCATTACATCAATGTCCTCTTTAATGCCCATCACCCAATTGTCTCCTCCTCCCACGCATCTCCCCTCTTGCAACCCTGTTTGTTCCCTATAGTTAAGAGTCTCTTATGATTTGCCTCCACCTCAGTTCTCATCTTATGTTATTTTCCCTCCTTCCCCTATGTTCATTTATTTTGTTTCTTAAATTCCCCATATGAGTGAAATCATACAGTATTTCTCTTTCTCTGACTGACTTATTTTGCTTAGCATAACACACTCTAGTTCCATGGACATCATTGCAAATGGCAAGATTTCATTCTTTTTGATTCCTGGGTAATGCATACATACACCACATCTTATTTATCCATTCATCTGCTGAAGGACATTCATCTGCTGATAATCTGCTGTGGGCCCTTTCCCTAGTTTGGCTCTTGTGGACATGCTGCTACAAACATTGGGGTGCATGTGCCCCCTTGAATCACAATGTATGTACCTTTGGATAAATACCAAGTAGTGCGCCTGCTGTGTCATAGGGTAGCTCTATTTTTAACTGTTTGAGGAACCTCCATACTGTTTACCAGAGTTGCTACACCAGTGTGCATTCTCACAAGCAGTATGAGAAGGTGAGAAACACAACAGGCAAGTCTACTCTCACCACAGTTGTTCAATAGTACTAGAGGTCCTAGCCTCATCAATCCTTAATTGGTTAATACAATATTATAAGTAATATGATAATCTATGGATAAAATGCAAAGATTCTATCTAGAAATTGCTAGAACTCATGCAGGAATTCAGCAAAGGCACAGGATAAAAATCAATGCACAGAAGTCAGTTGCATTCTATATATTAGCAATGAGCAAAAAAATAGAAATCAAGGAATCAATCTTATTTACTGTTGCACCAAAACCATGTGGTACAGACTTATCAAAAAGAAAAGAGAAATAAATAAATAAACAAATAAAATCATGAATGAAAGAGGAGAGATCACAACCAACACCAAGAAATACAAACAATTATAAGAACATATTATGAGCAACTATATGCCAGCGAATTTGACAATCTGGAAGAAATGGATGCATTCCTAGAGATATATAAAATACCAAAACTGAACCAAGAAGAAATACAAAACCTGAACAGACCCATAACTATTAAGGAGATTGAAGAGGTCATCAAAAATCTCCCAACAAACAAAAGCCCAGGGCCAGACAGCTTCCCAGGGGAGTTCTACCAAACATTTAAAGAAGAATTAATTCCTATTCTCATGAAACTGTTTCAAAAAAGTGAAATGGAAGGAAAACTTCCAAACTCATTTTATGAGGCCGGCATCACCTTGATCCCAAAACCAGACAAGGATCCCACCAAAAAAGAGAATTACAGACCAATATCCTTGAGGAACACAGATGTGAAAATTCTCACCAAAAATTTAGCCAATAGGATCCAGCAGTACATTAAAAGGATTATTCACCATGACCAAGTGGGATTTATTCCAGGGCTGCAAGGTTGGTTCAACATCCACAAATCAATCAGTGTGATACAATACATTAATAAAAGAAAGGACAAAAAACATAGGAGACTCTCAATAGATGCTGAAAAGCATTTGACAAAGTACAGCATCCTTTCTTGTTCAAAACTCTTCAAAGTGTAGGGATAGAGGGCACATACCTCAATATCATCAAAGCCATCTAGAAAAACCCACTGTGAATATCATTCTCAATGGAGAAAAACTGAGAGATTTTCCACTAAGGTCAAGAACATGTCAGGGATGTCCATTATCATCACTGCTATTCAACATAGTACTAGAAGTCCTAGCCTCAGCAATAAGACAACAAAAAGAAATTAAAGGCATCCAAATTGGCAAAGAAGAAGTCAAACTATCACTCTTTGCAGATGATATGATACTTTATGTGGAAAACCCAAAAGACTCCACTCCAAATCTGCTAACACTTGTACAGGAATTCAGTAAAGTGTCAGGATATAAAATCAATACACAGAAATCAGTTGCATTTCTTTACACCAAGAACAAGACAGAAGAAAGAGAAATAAAAGAGTCAATTCCATTTACAATTGCACCCAAAACCATAAGATACCTAGGAATAAACCTAATCAAAGCGCAAAGAATCTACACTCAGAAAACTATAAAGTAGTCATGAAAAAAATTGAGTAAGACACAAAGAAATGGAAAAATGTTCCATGCTCATGGATTGGAAGAACAAATATTGTGAAAATGTCTATGCTACTTAAAGCAATCTATATGTTTAATGCAATACCTATCAAAATATCATCAATTTTTTCAAAGAAATGAAACAAATAATCCTAAAATTTATATGGAACCAGGAAAGACCCTGAGTAGCCAGAGGAATGTTGAGAAAGAAAGCCAAAGTTGGTGGCATCACAATTCCAGGTTTCAAGCTCTATTACAAAGCTGTCATCATCAAAACAGTATGGTACTGGCACAAAAACAGACACATAGATCAATGGAACAGAATAGAGAGCCCAGAAATAGACCCCCAACTCTATGGTCAACTAATCTTTAACAAAGCAGGAAAGAATGTCCAATGGAGTAAAGACAGTCTCTTCAACAAATGGTGTTGGGAAAATTGGACAGCCACATGCAGAAAAATGAAACTGGACCATTTTCTTACACCACACACAAAATAGACTCAAAATGGATGAAGGACCTCAATGTGAGACAGGAATCCATCCAAATCCTTGAGGAGAACACAGGAAACAACCTCTTTGACCTCAGCTGCAGCAACTTCTTCCTAGAAACATAGTCAAAGGCAAGGGAAGCAAGGGCAAAAATGAACTCTTGGGACTTCACCTAGATCAAAAGCTTTTGCACAGCAAAGGAAACAGTTAACAAAACCAAAAGACAACTGACAGAATGGGAGGAGATATTTGCAAATGACATATTAGAAAAAGGGCTAGTATCCAAAAAAAAGAAAGAACTTATCAAACTTAACACCCAAAGAGCAAATAATCCAATTAAGAAATGGGCAGAGGACATGAACAGACATTTCTGCAAAGAAGACATCCAGGTGGCCAACATTACTCGGGATCAGGGAGATATAAAAAACCACAGTGAGATGCCCCCTCACACCAGTCCTAATGGCTAAAATTAACAAGTCAGGAAATGACAGATGCTGGTGAAGATGCAGAGAAAGGAGAAACCTCCTACATTATTAGTGGGAATGCAAGCTGGTGCAGCCACTCTGGAAAACAGCATGGAGGTTCCTCAAAAAGTTGAAAGTAGAGCTACCCTACAACCCAGCAATCACACTACTCGGTATTTACCCTAAAGATACAAACGTAGTGATCTGAAGGGGCACATGAACCCAAATGTTTATAGCAACAATGTCCACAATAGCCAAACTACAAAAAGAACCTAGATGTCCATCAACAGATGAATGGATAAAGAAGAAGTGGTATATATATATATAAAGGAATACTATGCAGCCATCAAAAGAAATGAAATCTTGCCATTTGCAATGACATGGATGGAACTAGAGGGTATTATGCTGAGTGAAATAAGTCAATCAGAGAAAGACAATTATCATATGATCTCCCTGATGTGAGGAATTTGAAAGGCAAAGTAGGGGGTTTGAGGGGTTGGGAAGAAAAAAAAATGAAACAAGATGGGATCAGGAGGGAGACAAACTATGAGACTCTTAATCTCAGAAAACAAACTGAGGGTTGCTGGTGGGAGGGGATGTGGGAGGGTTGTTGGGTTAGGGACATTGGGGAGGGTATGTGCTATGGTGAGTGTTGTGAAGTGTGTAAGTCTGATGATATACAGATCTGTACCCCAGGGCAAATAATACATTATATATATATATATATATATATATATATATATATATATATATAGTACAGAGGAATAAATCTAACCAAAGAGGTTATATTGTATATATTGTAATAACCAAATAGTTATAAGAGAAATTGAGGAAGACACAAAAAAATGGGAAAATATTCCATGTTCATATTTGGAAAAACAGATATTGTTAAAATGTCTATACTACCCCAAGCAATCTATACATATTCAATGCAACCCTTATCAAATACCATCAGCATTTTTCACAGGGGTAGAAAAAAAATTGTATGGAATAAGAAAAGCCCCCAAATAGCCAAAATAATGTTAAAAAGAAAACCAAAGCCTGAGGTGTCACAATTCTGGACCTGTTGCTATATTACAAAGCTATTATCATCAAGACTATATGAGCCTCTTCTTCTTCTTCTTTTTTTTTAAGATTTGTTTTTTCATTTGAAAGTAGGGTAGGGGCAGAAAGCAAGGGAGAGAAAATCTTAAGCAGACTCTGTGATGAGCATGGAGAGGGACACAGGCTAAATTTCATGACCCTGAGGTCATGACCTGACGTGAAATCATGAGTCAGTCACTTAACTGACTGAGCCACCCAGGTGCCCCTCCATGACTCTTTCTACTCTGACTTCACACCTGACTAACTCCCTTAAAATAGAATTCCATGCTTATATATCTCCAGTGCATTTGGTGGATCCTCCACTTAAGCTCAATCTACCAAAGTCTTTTCATAGCTTCTTATGGGTACATCTAAGATATTAAGCATCTTTTTTAGAAGTATGTAGATATGTAAAAAATTATTTAAGAGAAAATTGGGAGGTGTTCCACATCAGAATGTTAATATTAAAAAAGTTTTCCTTTTTCTCCATGGTAAGAAATACATCTGTGTAGATGGGATACTCAACATTGGAAAGAAAGGGCATTTCAGTGTCCTCTTCCCTTAGGTCCCAGTAGGTTCCCCAAACCTAGAAAACAAACAGACTATCTTGCCAAACCTTGAAAATTCCTTTAAAAATGTCTTCAAATCCAAAAGAGACCATTATATATGTCCAACATAACACACTGGGTGAGGAGACTGGGGTTCTTGACCAATAAGAGAAAGAATAGTAACTGCAACTTGATTTCAAAAATGGAAATTCATGTCTAGAAACATTTACTCTTGTTTAGTGTTCATATATGATATGTATTGAATTTTCAAAATCCTGTTTTGAAATCCAAATATTTTTTTGCACAACAATGGAAACACTCCACAAAACCAAAGACAACCTATAGAATGGGAGAAGATATTTGCAAATGTCTTATCAGATAAAGGGCTAGTATCTAAAATCTATAAAAAATTTATCAAACTCAACACCCAAAGAACAAGTAATCCAGTAATAAATGGGCAGAGGACATGAACAGACTTTTCTCCAAGGCTGACATACAAATGGCTAACAGATAGATGAAAAAATATTCAACATAACTTGGAATCAGGGAAAATACAAATCAAAGTCACAATGAGACACAACCCTCACCCTAGTCAGAATGGCTAAAATTAACAAGTAGGAAACAACATATGTTTGCGAGGATGCTGGGAAAGGGGAACCCTCCTACACTGTTGGTGGGACTGCAAGCTGGTACAGACACTCTGGGAAACAGTATGGATGTTCCTCACAAAGTTGAAAATAGAGTTACCGTATGACCTAGCAGTTGCACTCCTGGGTATTTACCCCAAAGATACAAATGTAGTAATCTGAAGGGGAGCCTGCACCCCAATGTTTATAGCAGCAATGTCCACAATTGCCAAACTATGGAAAGAGCCCAGATGTACATCAACAGATGAGTGGATAAAGAAGATGTGGTATTTATACACAACAGAATATTACTCAGCCTTGAAGGGAAAAAAAAAAAAAGAAATCCTGCCATTTGCAATGGCGTGGATGGAACCAGAGTGTGTTACTTCAAGCAAAATAAGTCAGAGAAAGACAATTAAATGATCTCACTCATATGTGAAATTAAAAAAAAAAAACAGGATCATAGGAGAAGGAAGGGAAAAATAAAGATGAAATCAGAGAGGGAGACAAATTATAAGAGACTCATAACCATAGGAAATAAACTATGGGTTGCTGAAGGGGAACGGGGTTTGGAGATGCAATAACTGGGTGATGGACATCAGGGAGGAAACTAATAATACACTATATGTTGATTGAATTTAAATAATTTAAAGAGGTAAATATATTGATATAAAAAAGAGAATGGCAGAGGAAACTGAAAGAAATTAATAAAAGCTGATCAAGATTGGAAAAATGCAAATATATTTGATGTGTATGATGAAGTAGGTTAAGTCAGATTATATTTATTATTTTTTTCTTTTTCATAAGGTTTTTATTTATTTATTTGACAGAGAGAAAGAGAGAGAGACAGACAGAGAGAGAGGAGAGAGAGATCACAAGCAGTTGAAGTGGCAGAGGGAGAGGGAGAGGTAGGTTTCCCACTGAGCAGGGAGCCTGATGCAGGACTCAATCCCCAGACCCTGAGATCATGTCCTGAGCCCAAGGCAGAGACTTCACTGACTAAGACACCCAGTTGCCCTAGTCAGATGATATTTCTGATGCCCAGTTAAACTTCTATATTGTAACAAAAGAGACTGGATGGGTGGAAGGAAGAAGACAGTTTCAGAGCTTCAGTTTTTTTCGAAATCAGTTTTTATCAGATATTTGGAAAAATAAAATATGGAGATATCACATATAGCAAGAACTTCATGTGGCTAGACTGCATTTTAAGGATCTTCAGATCTTACATTATAATTTCTTAGATCAGCCCTATCAAGTGGCTACTATTATGGTCACCATGTCACATGTGATAGAAACGAAGCATCAAGTTCTTAAGTCAAAATGACTAATGTAGTGAATACTTGTGTGTCAAGAGGTACTGTTCAAATAATCTAAGTAACTCTGTGAATAAGATGCTATATCTATCATATTTTCCAGGACTCAGGATACTGACCTAGAGCAGTCATGAAACTGAGTCACAGACCCAGAGTGTGCATTTAGAAATTACATGAAGAGGCCTGGTTTCATTGCCAATGTCCTTAAACTTTACCCTGTAGTACTTATTCCCATTTATATACTGATTAATATTCCTGGTGCAAGCATCTATATGATGATGTTTACCACCATAGAGAAGTACGAGCATTTTGGCACAGTGGAAACAAAAACTAGATTGGAAGTTAAGAAAGTACTCAATTTTCCATCTATTTTCCAATATTTTTCTTTTACAAACATTCTTTGCTATCTCATTAAATATAATGAGAAAATATTCCTTGTTAGGTCCGTTATTAAATGAAACGAGACTGAGACAAAGTGAAAGTTATTTAAAGCTTTATTTTATGACAAGTATTAGAAGTTAGACTGATTGGTCAGGCGAACAAGGTTGAGACAAGGTGGAAGTTATGCAAAGCTCTATTTTATGCTAAGCATTAGAAGTCAGACTAAGAAGCCAGGGCCGTCTCCGAAGAGAGGGACCACCCTTAGCTTACAGGCTCAAGAATTGACTGACTGACCGGTCAGGGCCACCTCCGAAGAAAGCGACCCCTCCCCATCTTACAGACTACCTTTTATAGAGCAAAAGTCTGGCCAATGAGATTGTGGTCATGTTAGGTCACACGCAGGTGGCCAAATGAATTACAACTTACCCTATAGTAGCTGTTTGACCTAAGCTATTACTCTGGTTAGAATTGGTGCTCAAGGTTGGCGCCCAAATGGCGGAGTTTACATTCTTTGGTGGTTAGGGAAAAAGTATGTGTGTTTCTTACTGATTGGATGTCTCCACCTGGCCCGACTCATCCTTGTATTCTGGTCTCTGTTGTTAGGAACTAGTTGACCATATTTTACTGGTTTCCCAGACTTGCTTCTAAGTAAGTTTCTCTGCGGGGAGAGGGGCAGGGTCAGTTTAAGTTTTACTGCACAAACAACAAAATGGCTTTTAACCAAGATGGAGTCACTCTGGCTAAATAGGTCCTTACATTCCTATAGTTATTATGGTAGATTAGGTTCTTGTTCAATGAAACTACATGTCTTCCATCTGAGCACTTTGAAAGGCATAAACCCTGCAGAAAATCAATGATAATTTTGGCCATGTGACTTGTTTTCACAATCTCATGTGAGTGTGAATGTGATATTTTTGAGTTCAGAGTCCAGGCGTTAAGAAGCACATTTCTCCTAGCCGCTAATCTCTGCTATAAGATGTCATATATCAGGTATCCTGCTCTACTAAGAATAAAATACACCCAAAAGATCTGATATGAATCTGTAGTTGTAGTCTGGAGCCATGCCCATGCATGCCAAGCCTTGATCAACTAAAACCCAGCCAAAGCACAAACCGGTGAATGAGAAATAAATGCTTATTTTACAATGTCATTGCAATCTTGGTTTGTTTGAGCATAATGTCAGCAAATAGTTACAGCTAGCATTTACATATTATATGATTTTGATTTTGAATATTCATATAATTTCTCAATCAGAGTATAAGGAAAGAGTACAGAGAGTGTAAAGAATATGTGTAGCCACTGAGTAGTGGCTCAGTCAGATAAGCATCTGTCTTATGCTCAGGTCATGATCCCAGTCTGGCTCTCTTTTCATTGGGGAGCTTGCTCCTCCCTCTGACTGCTGCTTGTACTCTCTCTCTCTGCCAAATAAATAAATAAATAGATCTCAAAAAACCAGTATGTGCAAAAATATTTGTCTATATTCAAATTAATAAATGTATAAGAAGTATGAATTTTTTTGCAAGTAATAATCAAGTTCAATCTCTCTCCCTCTTGTAATTGAATGAGGGTATAAATATTTGAATCATTACCAAATTACTAAAGTGTTTTGGGAATACTGGCATTAACTAGCTGATTGACTCATACAGTATCTTTATATTTTTATTCTTGTTTTCTTCATTATTTAACATTTTTTTACATCAAAATGTCTTCTAGCCTGGGTAAGGATGACAGAAGTGGGGATTGGAATATTTAATAAAACATGATGGCTTCTAAAATATCTGAAATCCAGGTAAGAAGGAAACAGCACACAAGAAAAAGTGGTGAAGGACACTGGTTATTAATGATTGAGAAGACACCAATCTCTACCAAAAAATGAACCTAATTTTGATAGTACAGGACTAAAAGAGAGTCAGAAGATAGCTGTTTATTCCATGCTCTGAGGACGTGGGGCAGGTGGGAATGGCTCTTACATAGCAATCCTGTGGTTGTTGCATGATCACCCTGAGTGCCTGTTCACAATTTGGTACTCTCAGCTCTAAATCTACCCACCCCTCTGTGCCCTGTTCTCAGAAAATGGAGTTCTCTTCCTTGTCAGCTCACATGAGTTTGAGTTCTGTCGATAAAGGCAATGGAGAGACACAGCAGGAAGGGCTCTTCTGGTTTCATGGTGTTTTCAGGGTGTTTGGCGGCTATGGCTTGGTTACCTGCCGCATGCAGGCAGGAAGTCCTTGTATTCAGCCTCCAGCAAGTTTTGTGGTCAGTGCGAGTCAGTTTCCTGGCCTCTGCTCTGTGCCTCCTAACAGGGGCTCTTTCTTCCTGCCAGTCACAGCCTGAGATCCAGCCTCACCAGTTTCAGCCTGTGGACTGTGGAGCTGCCTGTCCCAGGTCAACGCAGTGAGCATGTCTGCCATGAAGCTGTGTGTGGCCGCATTGTCTTCAATGACATCTAAATCCCCTCTCCAGAGAGCAGATGTGGTTTCCCAGTGATCTCTCCCTTGCATACTCTCCTTTAACCCTAAGAAATTCTTTATGATTTTCTTCATTTCAGATCTTTTCCTCTTAGTAGGCTTTCCCTTACAAATTGATAATAATTATTTAAATCAATCTTCCTCTGGTTTCTATTCCTGAATCAATTCTGATGGATAATCTTGGCACCTAGGGTTGGTTGTTCAACCCTTATTTGCAGCCGCTTTAAGGGCTAGGACAAATCAATTCATTTGGAAATATGAGTGGATTGTTGACCTTATTGAAGACTTTACATAACAGTGCTTCATATTATAATTTGTAATTTATGATTTAACAAATAACCAAAGCATACGAAACATATAATATGTACCTGAGTGTATATATTTTTTACATTAATAAAATTAAGATGGAAAAACAGTTCTATGACACCAAGAGGGAAACCTCAGGTACACTTTGGGCTTTGCGTGATTATGATGCGAACTGCAGGTTCCTCCTTGTTAACAAATGAACCATTCTAGTGAGTGATGCTGATAATGGGAGAAGCCAGGAACATGTACATATAGGGACAATGTAGGCTAGCTCTGTATTTTCCTCCTAATTTTGTTGTTAATCTAAAATTGCTCTAAAAAATAATACCAGAAATATTTCTGAGGAAATAATTGGCTTTTAAAGAAATGAGAGATACATATTTTTTAAGATGGTGAGACAGCATTATACCAAAATTAAGGGGCTAATATGCCTGGTGCTTACAAACATATGTTTTCCTTTCTAAACAGGAGTCAAAAGAACATTTTCTTAAGTCAAAATCAAAAAATGGGCAATTCTTGTCACTCTCTGAGGATACAGACAACCTGAAATACAGAAAATTAGATTGTATTAATCTTAGCAATACATAACATAATATTCTGTTGAATAAACAATTTATTTAGACAAATAGTTATATCTCTAAATCTGCCCCATATAATTTTTCTATAGAAACACCTCAACAATTGTGTTTATATAGTTGTTCACATATTGCTATTTTTCTTCGTAAAAGCAATTCTTTTAAGTCATGAAATATAAATGTTATCAAGAAACTTACCCTTTGGAACAGAAAGGTAAGCCTTCTGGCCACACAGATGAATAACAGTGGCTTCCCTGGGAGACTTTAATCCATGAAGAATGAATGAAGACATCCCACAAACACTATGAGAAAGCAATTTTATTAGAAATCAAAAGCTCATAGTCATTTGAAATTTGTAGTAACAAATTTAACTCTTTCTTACTTTATAGAACCTTTTAAAGTATCATACAATGTTCTATCATTTGATAGTCTATCAAACTATCACATAATGTTACACACTGGACATATTATAAAAGTACCATAGGGGGTGCCTGGGTGGCTCAGTGGGTTAAGCCTCTGCCTTCTGCTCAGGTCATGATCCCAGGGTTCTGGGATCGAGCCCCACATCAGGGCTCTCTGCTCGGCAGGAAGCCTGCTTCCTCCTCTCTGTCTCTGCCTGCCTGTCTGCCTACTTGTGATCTCTACCTGTCAAATAAATAAATAAATAAATCATTAAAAATAAAAAAGAGCTGTGGGGAAAACCCACGGTGTCTGCCCCACTCTTTCTGAAAAAAAAAAAATAAAAGTATCATAGTAGGAGTGAGCGAAGAGGACAAACTTACAACGGCAAAAATTTCTGGGTTCTAAAAATTGATCAAAGGTTAACAATATTTTATGAAATATCTATCATTGAAAATCACTCCTAGTGATTGTCGTAAGAAGAAGCACGTCTGTAGTCTTCTTGCCCAGCACTGCTCCCATGCCTCCCTGCCTGCCCACTGTAGCTCAGTGATCCAGAAGCTTATAGTTCCACAATTTGGAGAAGTTGCAGAAAGCAATGGTGTTGGTGCCACAGGGAAGACTCTATCAGCAGTGGGGAAGGGACTGAAATATCCCATTGACTTTTCAGCTCATGATTTTCCTTGGTATGAATAAAGAAAATCCATACTTTTACTAGCCAGAGGTTGTTGTTTTGTGCCAAGCATTGTGACCCCTATAAGTATAATGAGAAGGTAAGGGAAAGTGTTACTGAAGAGATGACATTAGCTCTCTACACACCCTTGGCTGATGGAAAAAAATATGGGGATGGGGAGAGGAGACCAAGATGCACCTAGAAGAAAGTAAAAGCTGAAGGACACTTGAGAACTGTTGGAAAGTTATGAGGCCTCCCTACACTCTGTCACACACACACACATTCACACACACTCACACATACACACACATATCACAGGGCAGAGGGTGGAAGCCCTACTGACTTGTGACATTTGAAACAGTCTTTAAAAAATTGGTGGTTCACATCTAAACTAAAAAATCACAAGGATCATACCCAGGAAGATAGGCTAAAAAAAGGTAAACAATACAAATTTGGAAAAACTGAGCAAAAAATATCAGGAGGCCAACTTTAGAGAAGATTCTGCAGTAAAGTTTATGCAACTTATAAGAAAATAATAAATAAAGAAAAATGAAATAGGATGATGTTCAGTAAGCTATATTATCAAAAATGTCTACCAAGAAAATTAAGAAATGGGGCACCTGAGTGACTCATTCAGTTAAGCAGCAAACTCTTTATCTTGGCTCAGGTCTTGATCTCAGGGTCCTGGAGTTGAGCACCACATCAGGTTCCATGGTCAGAGTAGAGTCTGCTTGGGATTCTCTCTGCTCCTCTCCCCACTTGCACTTACTCTCTCTCTGTGTGTCTTTCACTCTGTCTCTAAAATAAAGTAAATATATTTTTAAAAAGAATTAAGACACATGAAGAAAAACTGGAAAATATCGTCTATATTAACAGAAAGCATAGGCAAATAAAAATATCTACTGGGATAAGATATTACATTTATTAGTAAAAAGTATTTTAAAGTAATATTTATAAATAATGTAAATTATAAAGAAACAATGTTCAAATAGTTAAGTGAACATATGATGGCAGCAATATAGCAAGTAGGAAATATCAATAGATAAATAAAACTATATGAATAAACCCCAGAAAATTCTGAGTTACTTGCATACTTGAAAAGTTCACTTATTGTCTCTACAGAAAATTTGATATGCAGAAGAAAAAGTTGATGAAATTGAGGAAGGAGTAACAGAATTTATTCATCTTACAAGATGAGAGAGAAAAAAGAGAGAAAAATTAATAGAGTTCATAGATCTTCAAAACAGCTTCAGGAAATCCAGCATAGATCTGAGTACAAACTGAGAAAAACAAAGGCAGAAAAAAGCTGAACAACAATCTTAAGTCATGATGAATGTACAACTTATTAAATATTTAAAAAATATTTATGGACACCACAGGCTAGGAAATTACTAATAAGATGAACACTACAAATCCACATCTCAAGATGTCATAATGACAGAGCAAAATTATTTGCAAACCCAAAGAAATGCTCTTGAGGGAACAGGGTGGATTATGAGGTGACTTAAGTCAGTGTGAACATTAAGGAATGGGTAATAATATCCTCCACCTCCCGCAGCCTTAGACCACATCATCTACCACAGAATCCGTATCTGCCTTGCACACTATTTAGACCAGAGGAGGATACAATCCTCAAAACAAAGGAATGAGAAGGCCAAGCCTTAAATCCTGTATAGAACCAATCTTCAAAATACATCCAGACACATACTCCATGTATATTCATTTTTTATAAAGGTACCAAGTCCATTCAATAGGAAAAGGACAGGATCTTTCATAAATGGTGATGGGAAACTGACTGTCCACATGTAAAAGAATAAAGATCAGGCTAATATGTACATCATGTACAAAAGTTAACTCAGAATGGACTGAAGACCTAAACATAAGATGTAACACTATTACATTCCTTGAAGAAATCATGGAGAAAAGTAAACATTATGTTTGGCAATGATTTCTTGGGTATGCCACCAAAACCTCAGACCACAAAGGAAAAATCCCCTGTAGGCAAATGTGGAGCATCAAAACATTTTTGTGCATCGAAGGGTGTGATCACCAGAATAAAAAGACAGAATGGAACAAAATGCTTGCAAATCATACATCAGAGAAGGGGTTCATATCCAAAATATATAAGGAGTACAACAAATCAGTAAAAACAACAAAACCAAATAACCCAATTAAAAATAAGCAAAGGTGGGGAGCCTCGGTTGGTCAGTCATTAAGTGCCTTCCTTTGGCTCGGGTCATGATTCCAGTGTCCTGGGATTGAGCCCTGAGTAGAGCTACCCCTCTGCAGGAAGCCTGTTTCTCCCTCTCCCACTCCCTTGTGTTCCCTCAATGTGGTCTCTCCCTCTGTGTCACGTAAAATCTTCAAAAAAATAAAATAAAATAAAAAATGAGTAAAGGAGTTGGATAAACAATTTTTTCCCAAAGAAAAAAGACAAATGGCCAAAAAGCTTACGAAAAGATGCTTAATATCCCTAACAATCAGAGAAATGCAAATAAAAACCACAATGTGATATCTCCTCATACTCCTTAGGATGGATACTATAAAAAAAAAATGTCAGTGACAAGGTGGAAAAAGAGGACACTTGTACACTGTTGTCGGAAGTACTAATTGTTCAACCATTGTTAAGAAGTGTATGGAACTTCTTTAAGAAATTAAATGAATCAGTAATCCCACATGTAGGAATATATCTAAAAGAATTGGAAGCAAGATCTCAAAGAGCTCTCTGGGCACCCATGCTCACTGCAGCATTATTCACAAGACCAAGTGGTAGAAGCAGCCTACATGTCCACTGAGGGAGGCATGGATCAAGAAAACATAGGACACACAGAACAACATAATAATATTCAGCCTCAAAAAGGAAGGAAATCCTATCACATGAGTGAAACTTCAGGACTTTATGTTAAATGAAATAAGCTAGTCACACACAAAAACACACAGACACACACACAAGATACATGGTTCCACTTATATGAAGTATCTAAAGTAGTCAAACTGAGAGAAACAGAAAGAATGGTGATTGAGGGAAAAGTATAGAAAAGAAATTATTGTTCAGTGAGTAGAGAGTTCCAGTTTGACAAGGTGAAAGTTCTGGAGATCTGCTGGACAACAACGTGAATATACTTATTGCTCCCAAACTGTGTGCTTAAAGTTGTTGAAGATGTGTGGTATAGTTAAATGTAATGTAAGATGTGAGAGAGTGTATGATTCCCACTAGATGACAGTCTGGAAAAAACTAACTCTGGAGACAATGAAAAGATCAGTGCTTAACAGGGTTTAGCCTGAAGGAAGGATGGATAGGTGAAGTACAGAGGATTTTAAGGCAGCAAAACTATTCTGTATAACTTCATAATGGTTGATACTTGTCATTACATATTTCTCCAAAATCATAAAATGCACAATATCAAGTCCACTATGGTCTTTGAGTGATAAAGATGTGTCAATATTGTTATATTAACTGAAGCAAATGAACCACTCCACTGAGGGATATTGAAAATGAGAGTCTAGGCACAATGCATGCAGCAGCAAGAGAAAAACTAGTCATTACATTTAGGAAAATAACAATATGACTAATAGATGAATTATTGCCAGTAACAATGAAGAATAAGAGACAAGAAAGGTCATTCAGAGCTGGAAGTACTGAAAAAAAAAAAAAGAAAAAAAAAAAAAACAACAAGAAACAAAACAACTTCGCTCGTATACAAAAACCTCAAACATCCAAACAAACAAAAGTAAAAAGAATTGTCGAACAAGAATTATAAATCCAACAAAACATCTTTCAAAAAAGAGGGTGCATAGAGGTACCTGGGGGGCTCAATAGGTTGAGTATTTCAGTTGATTTCAGTTCAGGTCATGATATCAGGGTCCTGGGATTGAGTTCTGTGATAGACTCATGTTCAGGTCATGATATCAGGGTCGTGGGATTGAGTTCTGTGATAGGCTCCATGATCAGCGTGAACTTTGCTTTGAGACTTTTTCTCCCTTTCCCTCTGCTCTCCCACATTCACCCTAGTTCTCCCTCAAGTAAATAAATAAATCTTAAGAAAAAAAAAAAAGAAGGTGCATAAAGACCCCAAACAAACACAAAACTTAAGAGAATTTCTACTTAGTAGAAAAATATTCTTCAAGTTAAATGTAAATGATGCTAGATGCTAACCCATATACACAAGAAAGAATAAATCAGTGGAAATGGTAAATGTCAGTAAATTTTTAAATCTGTGTATATTCACTTTTATTTGCTTTAAATGATAAGATTATTTAAAGCCATCATTATAAGACTATATAGTTAGATGTATACCAGATACCTTATTATCTTTAGTATTTGTTATTTTTTGTGTGAAATGTCACCATGAATGGTTCATTTCAAGTCACTAATATGAAATCATGAACACAGTGTAAGAAAAGACATGTGTAATTGGTGTTCAGAAACCAGTGTCAGCTGGCTTCAGTACAACATGGTTAGAAGTAGAGATTTCTGGCTCTATCTGAAAGTAGAGTGTTCCTATAAAAGTTTACCTAAGCTGAAATGATGTAAATCGAAGAAAAAAATCACCATTAATTTATATGGAAAAATTGTTGAGCATTCCCTGATCCAAACAATAACTTCTCGGGTTTTTGTGATGCCTTAAGACACATCTTGCTAATGGTTACACAAAATAAACTAAGATGAAACACAGGACTCAAAACACCATTCCAAGTTATGCTTGTTGGGAGATGCTGAGTATAGTTTCTGAGGAAGGATCCTGACGGGGTCACTCTCCATGCTTGGGGTGTGAGCTGCCTCTATAACAGAGAACCCAGCACTAAGCACAATTTTCACTTTTTGTTTTTTGCCTAAAAGCAAAAATCCCCTTCAGATTTCTGTTGCTCAGCAAAAACTGATATTACCCTAGGTTTTTCATAAAAGTAAAGTAACATAATGCAAATGTTTGGAAAAGCTGAGGCATACCTGTAATAATTAGGGTCAGGAAATGGGTTATGTTACTGTCCATTTAATATATCTTATCAGAATTTAGTCAGAATTCATTTGAAGTAGATGGCAACCAATTAATAATATATGTGTGAAGAGTCCCATCATCAAGATGGAGAACTAGGAGGTCCCAATGCTAATCTGCCTCACAACAAACAAGAACAATCACTAAACAACATACTAAAAATAGCTCAGGAAAAGCTCTAAATAAAGAAGCAGCAAAAACCTAATAGAGCTCAAAAGTCCAGGATGGTGCCACAGAGAGTAAAGTAAGCATTTTGCTTGTATTCCCCGACCCTCCATTTGGGAGTGATTGACCCCTGCAGCAATCCCCTCAGAGGAAGTCACCACATGGAGAGAAGGAGAGCAGGATAGTCCAGGAAGTTTCACCTTCAGGGATGTCTGCAGCTTTTGCATCAGAAGTGCTAACCAATGCTGATCCTGATTGATGGAACACCCCAGAGGACCCCACGCTGCATCTATTCCCAGAGGCTGGAGCTGTTGCTACTGTGAGACCTGCCTTCAGGGACCCCAGTTGCTACTATTAGGTTTGGGCACCATAGCATCTCAGCATATATAAGATTAGAGCTGCCTGCAGGTTTTGCCCCCCACGGTCCCAGACTGGGGCTCTGTCTCAGCATTACTGGGCAAACTCTGCTACCCTAAGCCCTGCCACCAAGTCCTAAGACATGCTTTGGCAGCCAATAGGGGTAGATGCTGCTGCTGCGCTGAGTCCCACCCACTGGGTCCATGTCAAGCCTCTGGGTCTTCACTGTAAAGGTGCTCCTGCTGCTCTGAACCACACCTCTATCCTAGGCTTGGACTCTGAACTGCCATTGCTAAAACCAGGTTGCTGCTGCTTGGACCCTTTCCTTCACCTATGGAAGTTCAATACTGACTCATCATTGCTAGGGCTTAGCAGCCAGTGCCTTGAGCCCCATCTCTTAAGCCCCATAGCAGGGCTCTGATTCCTCATTGCTGCTACCATACTGTCACATCCCAAGACACTCTTTCAGTTCCCATTTCACAGCTTAAACTGCCTTTGGAGGCTATGCTGGTAGAGTCCATGACCAGCTCTCTGGGTCCTGACACATGGCTATGACCAGCCAGCACTCGGTCAAAGTATAATCTAACATAATTACAGTGATCATACTGCAATACATAATGTATCAAATGAACACAATGTATGTCTTAAATTTATAGACTACTATATGTCAATTGTATTTCAATAAAAACAAACAGGAGATATATTTCCTACCAAGGAAATAGTTTAAGAATATAGGTAAGTAAATAAGCCAAGCAGAGAAAAACAATTTTCATATGGTTTCATTCATATGTGGAACATAAGGAAGAGCAGAGAGGACCACAGAGGAAAGAAGGGGAAAAAATTGAATGGGAAGAAATTGGAGAAGGAGACAAACCATGAGAGATTCTGGACTCTGGGAAACAAACTGGAGTTACAAGGGGATGGTGGGGGGACAGGGTAACCAGATGATGCTTATTAAGGAGGTGTTGTGATGAGAGCACTGGGTGTTATATGCAACTAATGAATCGTTGAACTGTTGGGGTTAATGTAGAGCATGAAATCAGCCACAATACCTGGCTTAGTAAAATGTTAACACAGAGGCCGCTGAGGGTGAAGGAAGTTTTCCAAGAAGGGTGTGGGTCTTTGGAATGGCAAGGCCTGTGTGACCACTCTGATGTTGGAATGCCTGGGGGATTGCCTTCTGGAATCTTTCTTAGCCCAAACAGCTGCTCTGTGATATATGCATTGTCCCTTAGGCTATGTTTAGCAGAATTCATAGAACATGCAGATTAGCATATCTCATCTTTCCTGTAAACAGATCTTCCTACTTTCAGTAAGACCCCTTGTCACACATCCTGTGCCTAAGAAACAGTAATATGGATTTGTGATTATACTGAACGACCAATAAAAGTGGGAGCAAAGAAGAGCAAAGGATCTTCATCTCTGAGCATTGACCCTTTCGCCTTCTCCTCTCTTTCACAGCAAAATTTGGAGTAATTTTTCATCCACTGGTACAGGGATTGCTGGCCATTCCCAGCATTGAACCTACATCAAAAACTAATGGTGGGGCACCTGGGTGGCTCAGTGGGTTAAAGCCTCTGCTTTCGGCTCAGGTCATGATCCCAGGGTCCTGGGATCGAGGCCCGCATTGGGCTCTCTGCTCAGCGGGGAGCCTGCTTCCCCGTCTCTCTCTGCCTGCCTCTCTGCCTACTTGTGATCTCTGTCTGTCAAATAAATAAAAAATCTTAAAAAAACAAAACAAAACAAAAACAAAAAAACTAATGGTGTACTGTATGTTGGCTAACTGAACATTAAAAAAAAAAGAGTAGAACTAAGACATTAATAGAAGAATTAAAATGGAACACTAAAATAATATATACTTATTACAAAAGATGTCAGATAACTTGGGAGGCGAAACCAAGATATAATAAATAGCAAAATGACAGACCTAAATCCAACTATCCCAATAATCACACTCATGTGAATTACATATTTTATTCAAAAATAGAATTATCATCTCGAATAAAAAAGTGAGATCCATCTACATGCTTTATGTAACAGGCACACTTTAGAGTCAAAGGCACAAATAGGTGTAATAAAAGATTAGCAACAGATATACCTGACTAACAGTAACCTTGTAAGTGAACAAAAATGGCTATTCTAATACCAAAGTAGCTGTTAAAACAAGAGCTATTACTAGAAATTAAAAAAAAAAAAAGATTTCAACATGTTAAGGCTGTCAACATGAGGAAGATAAAGCAATGATAAATATAGATTATTCACCTGACAACAGAATCCAGCCCTCAAATTCATGAAATAGAAACTGACAGATTTGGAAGGATAAATAATTCAATGAGCATAGTTGAAGATTTAAAAGTTCTTCCAGCCAATCACCAAACCAGGAGCCCTATGGAAGACCGTCAAAGCATGGGAACCAGCTTGACATAACTGACATATATGGAAAGGAGTCTAGGCCATAAATAGGGATTAAACATTTAAAAGATGTAAAATTTCAAAGTGTAGCCTCTGAAGACAAAGGAACACATTAGAAGCAACAACAGAAAGAAATGTGGGAAATTCCCAAATATGTGGAAAGTAAACCATTTCTGAAAATTTTCCAATTCAAGGATGGAATCTTTGAAAATATCTTGCACTGGATGATACTAAACTGAGAACATACCAAAACTCTTATGGGGGAACAAAAGTAGTGTGCAGACACAATTTGTAGCTTTGTCATTTATACTCAAAAGGAAGAATCTTATAAAATGCATGATCTGAGTAGCTCCCTCTCAAGAAATTGTAAAGAAAAGAGCCAAATAAAATTAGAGAAAGAAGATATGATAAACATGTACTTAGTTGAGAGGTGATTGTGAGATAGGTGTAGTAGAATGACTCATGGTATCCCCAAATGGATCAAAATGGAAAAAAAGATATAAAGGCTGAGATGAGTGGGTGGTTCAGTTGGTTAAGGGTCTGACTCTTGTTTTCAGCTCAGGTCATAACATCCAGCTCTGAGTTGGGCTCTGTGCTCTGCAGAGTCTGTTTGAGATTCTCTGCCTCTCCCTCTCCATCTGCCCTTCCCAACACCCTCTCTCACTCAAATAAATAAATAAACTATCTAATATTTTTTAAAAGACATAGAAAAGACTTTTCATAAAATAATTTTTCATAATGCCCACATTCTAAAAAGGAGCTAAATTTCTGAGGCTAGATCTTCAGAAGGTTCTATTCATATAAGGCAGCAGCAGTAAAAATCCACAAACTATAGACAAATGCGATAATACACATGGATTACAAATATCATATGAGTGAAAGGTGACACACATAAAAATGCATGCTGCATGATTCCATCGATGAAGTCCAAAAATAATAAAAATATTTCATAATATTAAAGTGGGCAGGGCTCCTAGAGGCTCTAAACTTCTCTTTCATGCTCTGATTTGTAATTACATGGTTCTAGCTACTTTCAGATCAATTGCACAATCATATATTTAGTTTCCTTGATAATAATGGTAAAATTAAATAGTAAGGTTATTTCAGGCAAAAGAGCATCTATTGAAGCACGGTTTTCTATGGAAAGCAAGACCGGGAAAATATCAAATGTATATTAAAGGTATAAAAATATAAATAAAATATCACAGAGTCAAACTACGGAATACTAACAGATGTTAAAATAAATAAACTAGAAATATGAACAAAATATGGGTGAATTCTACATATATATATATTTAAAGATTTTATTTATCCATTTGAGAGAGAGATAGTGAGAGATAGCATGAGACGGGAGGTCAGAAGGAGAAGCAGACTCCCCGTGGAGCTGGGAGCCTGATGTGGGTCTAGATCCCAGGACTTTGGGATCATGACCATAGCCGAAGGCAGGTGGTTAACCAGCTGAGCCACCCAGTGCCTTCTACAAATATATTAACTGGTAAGCTTTCAATAAAACCTGGAAACATTTGAAATCTTACCATTTCTTCTTCATTCTCTATGTATAGCAGGGTAGAGTTCTTAGAAACACAGGACAACAAGCTCTCATTCCATGATTTTCTTTCAGTGCTAATGTAATAGCAATTGTTGGAATATGTAATCCACTCTTTTGGACAATGACCACATGGATCAACTAAAGAAAGATTATGAGATATTATCCAAAAAGTTCGAAATTTTAAAAATTGCAAATTTACAAATTGCATATGTATACACATATGTATATGACATATCCATGCACCCTCACAGCTGGCAAAAATAAAACACACACACACTCCCAGAAGAGTCAGGCTTCCCTCCCCTAATTTATGTGCCCATAAAAAGCAAACACACAAAAAGCCCATTATCTACATGTCATTTGAGTCACTGAGCAAAACCACTTTTCTGGAATTATATAATGATTTACATCTTACTGTGTCATAGCAGGAGGAAATTTGAAGCAATTGGTAACAACGGGTATGGTATTTTAAAGATTTTTTTTTTAATTTATTTGAGATAGATACAGTGAGAGAGAACATGAGAGAGCAGAAGGTCCAAGGGAGAAGCAAACTCCCCTTGGATCTGGGAGCCCGATGTGAGACTAGATTCCGGGACTCTGGGATCATGACCTGGGCCGAAGGCAGTTGCTTATCCAACTGAGCCACCCAGGTGCCCAATGGTTATGGTAATTTTAAATGAGGATTTCTTCATATAGTTGCATAAGAAGGAATACTGCCTTATAATAATTACTTATTAACATCTATTTTCTGCATTTTATAATATATATTTCCCCTAAAACTCTATTATGATTTTGTACAGCCTAGATGGAGACAAAATATAAACTGTACTTCTATCAGAACTATGAAAATCATTACATACATTTCTGGATTCTTGTAACTGGGTACAAATTGTTCTGCTGTGGTGTTCCACTACCTAAAAATAAAAATTAATCCTTATAATAATTCTATTTTTTCCGTTTGAAACTTGGTGTACTTTTTAAGATTAGAATATTCTGGAATAAAATTGATTTACTAAAATTAACAGTATCATTAAGATTTGAGGGTAAATCATTCCAAAACCTTAAACAACCAAACATCAGCATCTCTTAGAGTATTTTGCTCAGCCAGTCTCAAGAATTAACTTGTGTTTTTCAATTATGCATATATGTATATTTTCTACAATCATTGTATTTATACTTTTGAGAAATTCAGAAAAAGCATTCCACATTTAGTCTAAACGCATACATGAAAAAGAAAGTTATACTCCCTCATACTTGAAATGCTTAGAAGCACTGATGGTCATTAAAATGAAAAGATTTCTCATATTCATTCAAAGATTTACTCACAGGGAAGAGAACTTATCATTCTTGCTACAATATAAGTCAAGACAAGGCAGGTGGTTCCCAAAATCTCAGCAAGGAGCTTCTCTAGAGATGACGGCAAATTTGTAGGGAGAGAAATGAAACAGTGAGAAAGGATGGATGGATGAACACTAAAGTTTAGACAGTTTACATACAAGAGAACCAAAGATGCACAGGGAATCATAGGTATGAACATGGACCACAAACCCATATCTACCATTGTAATCTTTCTGGCCGTATGCCATTTTAATTTTCATTAAACACAATGCTCCATGAGTTGTTGGTCAAAGCCTATGAATTACAAAAATGACTGAGTAAAGTTAGTCCTCAGATATCAATGAAAATATCCTATTCCAACTTCAAGCTCTCACCCACAAATGAAAAATATGTGAGATCATTCCCTACTCTTCCCCACACATCTGCACATCAAGTTCACATCGTAGAACAGTTGTGCCTTGTGCCTTACTGTGTGCTTTATTTTTGCAGGGGTAGTTCTTGTCATTCCCTTGAAGGTCTTCAGACACATTTTGAAGATTTAATTCTGCACAGATGATTTCCTGCTCAGTTACTGAATTAGAGCTTTTAGTGCCCTTACCTTTCGATTGTTGTCTTCTTGAGTTCTTAACCAGATTTGGTTCTGAGAGGTTTTCTCTTTGGTTATTCATCTCAGCAGCTGAGAGATCTCAGGGCCTGTGCTGTATGAAAACTGGACTGATGCAGTTGACAAACGGTGTAGGTAATGACAAGAGCGCTCCTAGAGTCACACTGGGTGGAGTGTGAGGTAAGCGGTAACACTCCTTTGTAGTTGAATGATGAAAATTCTGGTTCTGATTTCCTCAGAGCTTGAATTAAGTGTTTCATCAGAGAATAAGTGATTTAAAAAGTGTTATTTTATGTTTCTGCAATATTATTGATTGTAGCCATGAAAAGAAACAAATTAGTGAGGAATAAAGAAACTCACAAAGAGTAATGCCCTTATTAGCTTAAAGTCAATTTCCATAGACACACTGTTAGAAAAACAGGGTTAAAAATTAATGCTGTTATTAGGGAATAAGGAGATCAATTTTTATGACAATTTTTAAAATCCACGAATGCTTAATGATTGAATGTTCTAAAAATTGGAGTAATAATGATGTTAGAATATACAGGAAATACCTGCAGTAGGTTAGTTTTATTTGGTGACTTATGTATACTTAGTAAAAGGGGATGAGGTCTTATTAAATGACCTTTCAAACTGAATGATTATAGAATTCCGGAAATCATTAAATTTTAAAGAAATAATGTACATGGTAAAAAAAGCTGCATGACACACTAAACTTATCCAAAATCTAAACAATGGTGTTAACATATACAGGAAATTCCTGCAGTAAATTAGTTTTATTTGGTGACTTTTGTATACTTAGTAAAATGTGTTGAGGTCTTATTAAATGACCTTACATTTTGAATGATTGTAGAATTCTGGAAATAATTGATTTTAAAGAAATACTGTATATGGTGAAAAATACTACATGACACACTAAACTTATCCAAAACCTAAATAATACTGATGAAAACCAAAAGAAGACGATAACAGAAAAGATTTCTAAAAATCCTTATTTGACACCAGAAAAGGGTAATTGATAATGACCAACATATGTGAGTATAAAATGGTAAACAAAAGTAGAGATCATTTATGGAAGAATAGTGTTGGTATGAACTCAGAAACAATCTATGGCTGTCAAAGGCAGTGAAGGTGGTTTTATTGTGCAAGCGATTGTTGTAACTAAAATAATCGAATAATTCTCATAATTAGCTCTGCAGCCAGTGAGCTCTAGAATCCCTCCTGGCTCTCAAAGTTACAATATGTGATCTTTCAAAAGTCATTTCGTGTCTAGCTACTTAGCTTACTAATCTATCATTGAGATAAAAATATGTATGCTCTAATATATGTAAAACACTTAAGATTCAAGCAGACTTTTATAAACTCTTAATAATATGTTATTTTATTTCTATTTTTAACCCATTGCCATACTATTGTTTCTGATTCAAATCATACTATGTAACGTGATTCACAGGGCTGTCTTCTTCAGTGTGGTAAAACCTTTTGCAACGTTTTGTTCATATTTTTTAGAAATCTTGTCATTATTTATAGGTAAGCTTAAATTAGCATATTAGGAAAGTTACCTCTTCCTGATATTAGGAAAAAGTAAACAGTTTTATTTAAGAAACCATATGTAGAATTATATGATATGATATGATTATGATATGATTGCATGATTTTATTTCAAGAATGTATTTTTAAAGGCTGGACTAAATATCAAGTAATACATGAAACTATTTCTATGTTGACGGTAAATCCAAATTAACTGTTCCTTGTCATGCATGATGTTTATGAGATTTCATGTGAAGTTATATGCATTTATAAACTTTTATCATCTGTGTGTGTATACACTTGACTACTTCTCCACAGGCAAGAATATGAATATTTTAAGATATTCTCTGACATGTATCATGTCTATTCCTGTTTGCTACCCTGAGTTGTTGGAATAGAGTTAACCAGTGTTCTCTGTGATTTCATTGTGTATTAGTTGTATCCCATCCAGCATCTGTATCTCCCACTAAGTAAGGCGGCTAGGTGAGGGACAGCAGAGTAGTGACACATACCTTCTCTTGGCCAGAGAGTTGGGCATCTTCCAGGGGAGACCAGGTTACTCTTGTTAACGGACAGTATCTGTGGTCTTCACAGACTGCCAGCCACGTGAGCGCTCAGAGAGAGGCAATAGTGGAAAAAGTAGATTTCTCTCAATGTGTCACTTAAAATTTGAACAGGAAACCCTTACACTTGGGCTATTTTGAAGACAATTTATCTCATCACACACCAGAATGTCTGAGACTTTCAGCTTGTAGTGTGTCAGTTAATTGCGACGTGACTCTGAGAAACGTTTATGTTCCACAAGATATTGGGTTCAGAGGCTTGACCACCCATGCTGTTAACTTGCTTCTTTCTCAGTCGCAAGTGCTGAAACCTGAAAATTCAGGTCTTTAAAGAGTATCTTGGATCTGTCAGTTCTATTTTTACACATTGCTAAGTCTTGGCATAACGTGCTTCTTTCCCTTACACTCTCCTTATGTCATTTCTATTGTAATGGGAAAAATCCTAAAACATCGTACCATTAGAATAGGAAATTACTGATATTTATCTCCAACTATTTTGAGTAACTACTGCATTTTCAACTTCATGGTAACTGTTGCTATTATCAATTCCCAAACTGTTCTCAATTTCTCTGCCCTAGTTCTTTAGATTCCTACCTTCAATTTTATTATTTGTAAATAAGTTCTTTAAAATCACATGATAAAAATAAATGTCTCTGGGAAGGGTAAAACATTAGACAATATTCAACTATATCACCATGGCAGAGGTTACAATATTAAGTAACTACTCATGACATTATTCATTGATTCATCCTTCAATCATAACCAGTTATCTCTTTTTTAAAAGGGACATTTGTCAATAAATGACAAAAAAACAAATTCTAAGAATGTAGGGGGAAACAAAGCTAATTTTTAAGCATTGCTCTGAACCAAAAAAATAAGACAGCAGAAAATGTAGACTTTTAAAACACAGATATATGACTATGAACTCCAAAGGAAATAAGGGGCACCTGTGTGTCTCCATAGGTTAAGGTCTGCCTTTGGGTCAGGTCTAGATCTCAGGGTCCTAGGATTGAGCTCCATGTTGGGCTTCCAGCTCAGCAGGGAACCTGCTTCTCCCTCTGCCCTTTCCCTGATTCTGCTCTCTTTTTTGTGCACTCTTTCTCAAACAAATCAATAAAATCTTAAAAAAGAAAAAAATAAAACTTCATATTATCTAGTTTGCATCAAATGCAATTCATTTCATCATTCCTCCTCTTGTATCACGAATTAGGTTAATGTGAACCTATCATTCCTAATGAACTTAAAAATAGAAGTGTCATATCCAGCAATTCCACTTCTGGGGATGACACACCCCCGTTTATGCCTTTTGCTTAGTACACTTAGTGGATATTATGTGTTTTACACATCGAAGGGTTGTGGTAACTCTGTGTGGAGCAAGTGTATTGCCACCGTTTTTCCAACAGCACTTTCTCACTTCGTGTGTCTGTGTCACATTTTGGTAATTCTCACATCTTTGTAACTTTCCCATTATTACTAAATTTGTTATTGTGATCTGTGACTTGTGATTACAACTTGCTCAAAACTCAGGGGATGATTAGCATTTTCAGCAAGATCGTATTTTTTAGATAAAACATGTACTTTATTTTTTTAGACATAATGCTCCCGCACACTGAATAGAATACATTATAGTGTAAACATAACTTTCATATACACTGGGAAACCAAAAATCCATATGACTGGGTTATTGTGACATTTGCTTTTATTGCACTGGTCTGGAACCAAACCCAGAGTTTCTCCAAGATACGCAGCATATATCCAAAGGAAAGGACACCACTCTCTGAAAGAAAGATCTCTAGCCCCATGTTGATTAGAGCATTATTCATAATAGCTACAGTAGAGAACCACCCTAAGTGTCTACAACAGAAGGATAAATATAGACAATATGACATACTTGCAGTAGGTTATTATTCAGACATGAAAAAAAGAAATCTTGTCATTGGCTTTTTTGTTTGTTTGGTCGGTTTTATCTTTTTTTTTTTTTTTTTTTCCGTTTCAGGTGTAGAATTTAGTGAATAATCACTTACATAAAACACTCGTGGTCACCATGACAAGTGCACTCCTTAATACCCATAACCTATTTAAACCTTCCCCAGTACCTCTCCCCTCCAATACCTCAGATGGGTTGCCTCTCCTTTTTTTTCCCCTCTGGTTCAGTCATTTTCTTTCTTAAATCCCGCATACAAGTGAAATCACATGGTATTGTTTTTCTCTTACTGACCTATCTTAATACTCTCTAGCTCTATCCAAGTCATTGCAAAGTCAACATTTCACTCTTTTTTGGTGGCTGAGTAATATTCTATGGTAGATATGTAAACCCTTTTCTTTATTCATTCTTCAGTTGATGAACATTTGGGCTCTTTCCATAATTTTCTTGTGGATAATGCTGCTATAAACACTGGGTGTGTTAATACATTCAAATCTGCATTTTTGTATCCTTTGGGTAAATAGCAATTAGTGCAATTGCTGAAGTATAGGGTAGTTCAATTTTTTATTTTTTGATGAACCTCTGTACTGTATTTCAGAGTGGCCACACCTGTTTCCATTCCCAACATTGTGGGAGGGCTCCCCTTCTCTGCTTCGTCTCCAGCACCTGTTGTTTCCTGTGTTGTTGATTTTAGCTGGTGTGAGTTCATGTCTCAGTGTACTTTTGATTTGTATTTCCTTGACGATGAATGATGTTCAGCATCTTTTCATGTGTCTGCTGTCCATCGGGAAATCATCTTTGGAAAAACGTCTCTTCATGTCTTCTACCCATTTTTTACATGGATTATTTGTTTTCTGGGTGTTGAGTTTTATAACTTCTTTACATATTTTGGATGCTATTGCATTAACAGAGATGTCATTTGCAAATATCTTTTCCCATTTCATAGACTGTGTTTTAATTTTATTGACTGCTTCCTTTGCCATGCAGTGGCCTTTTGTCTACAGCTTTTTAATACAACTTGAAGTAAGTAATTGGGATGCCTCCAGCTTTGCTTTTCTTTTAAGGGTTGATTGGCTATTGGATGTCTTTTGGAAACCAAACAAATTTTAGGATTGTTTGTTCTAACTCTGTGAAAAAGGTTGTTGGTATTTTGATAAGGATTGCATTAAGTACGGAGATTTCTTTGGGTACTATAGACATTTTTACAAAGTTTGCTCTTCTGATCCATGAGAATGGAATGTTTTTACATTTCTTTGTGTCTTCCTCAATTTCTTTCATTAGTGTTTTATAGTTTTCTGAGTATGGACCTTTCATCTCTTTGGTTAGTTTTATTCCTTGGTAACTCATGATTTTGGTGCAGTTAAAAATGGAATTGATTCCTTAATTTCCCTTTCTGCTGCTTCATTACTGGAGTATAGAAATGGAACAGATTTCTGTACGTTGATTTTGTACTCTGTGACTCTACTGAATTACTGCATTAGTTCTAGCAATTTTTGTTGCAGACTTTTGGGTTTACTCTATACAGTATCATGTCATCTGCAAATAGTAAAAGTTTGACTTCTTCCCTGCTGATGTGGATGCCTTTTATTTCTTTGTATTGTCTGACTGCTGAGGTCAGGACCACCAGTACTATGTTAAATAACAATGGTGCCAGTGGTCATCCCAATCTGTTACTGACTGTGGAAAAAAAGCTCTCAGTTTGTCCCCATTGAGGATGATATTAGCTGTGCATGGTTCATATGTGGTCTGCATTCTCTTTATCCCTCTTTTATTGAGGGACTTTTTTTTCAAGATTTTATTTATTTATTTGACAGAGAAAGCACAAGTAGGAAGAGAAGCAGGCAGAGAGAGAGGAGGAAGCAGGCTCCCCACTGAGCAGAAACCCTGATGCGGGGCTCCATCCCAGGACCCTGGGGTCATGACCTGAGCCAAAAGCAGAGGCTTTAACTCACTGAGCCACCCAGGCGCCCCTATTGAGGGACTTTTAATCATGAGTGGTTGTTGTATATTGTCAAATGCTTTTTCTACGTCTATTGAAATGATCAAATTGTTCTTAACCTATTTTTTTTTGATGTAGTGTATGACATTGTTTGCTTCGTGAACATTGAACCACCCTTGTAGCCAAAAATTAAATCCCACTTGATTCTTTTAATTATTGTTGGATTTGATTTGCTAGAATTTTCTTGAGAATATTTGCATCCATGTTCATCCTGCATATTGGCTTATCGTCCTCTTTAACGGTAGAGTCTTTGTCTCGTTCTGTTATTAAGGTAATGCTGGCCTCACAGAGTGATTTTTGAAGTTTTACTCATATTTCTTCCTTTTTTTTTTTTTTTTGGAATGTTTTGAGTAGTTGTTGGAAAATGTTTTAATTTACCAGCATTCTGGAAGACTATTAATGAAATAAAATTCTGGATGGCAGTGTCTTTACTTGAGATGTATATTCTATTATCTCCTAAATTTCATGAATTTGAATGAATTTCTAGGCATATAAAGTGTTGTTATTCTCTCATTGCTTTCAATATTTATTTATCTGTTTCAGAAGTATGACTACAATGTGCCCACATGTGATCTAATTATTATTATTATATTTTATATTTGGTTTTGCTGGGCTTCTTGAATTTAACGTGGTGTTTTTCAACATAATTGAAATAGCTTCAGCCATTATTTCTTCAAGTAATCTGCTAATTGTTTCCCTCAACTTGTAAGATCCTAATTATACTTGTCCTAACTTTTGGTATTATCACATTGATTTCCCTTGCAAAATTTGCTTTTCATCACGTCTCAGATTGCACTGTTATTCTTATTCAATCCAGAGTATTTGAGGTGGACAAAAGATAGATATTTACATATTGCTTTAGGAGGGGCCACAAAGAACCAGTGCTTGCAATTAAGGGCAGAACTTAACATTTTAAATGCTAATGTCTTATTTTTTCCATAATCTTACACTCATCAATTATCAGAAAATAAAATTTTCACATTAATAAATAGGGTACAGGAGATTGGACAGACACAACTTTGTCCTTTCTGCATTTTCTTTGGAACTGAGTGCTTCAAAGAATACCTGTTCTGCTCTGGTACAACCACAGTAAATTATGAAAGGGTGTCATCTTCCTCTGAATTTAGTACTGAAATGAGTACTGTCTAACTCTGGGATCTAGAATAACAAGCCCATTTTCTTCAACACTTAATGTACATTCTCAGAAAGTCAGACATAGAAAAAAATACCACATTGATCTTTATATTCTTGATTTCTCTGAGACTCTTTCTTTTCTTTTTTTTATTACTATTTTTTTTAATTTTTCAAGGATAGAACTTAGTGATTCATCAGTTGCATATAACATCCAGCACTCATTACATCAAGTGTCCCCTTAATGCCCATCACCCAATTTTCCCTTCCTCCTACACACCTTCCCTCCAACAACCCTTTGTTTCCTATAGTTCAGTATCAGTATAGTTCAGTATCAGTTGCACTGCCGTATACTAACAATGAGACAGATGAAATAGAAATCAAGGAATTTATTCCACTTATAATTGCAACAAGAAAAAAGACAACAACAACAAAACATAAGATATGTAGGAATAAACCTTACCAAAGAGATAAAGAATCTGTACTCTGAATACTATAGGACACTCATGAAAGAAATTGAGGAAGACACAGAGAAATCAAAAGCATTCCATGCTCATGGATAGGAAGAACAAATATTCTTTTAATTTTTTATTAACATATAAAGTATTATTTGCCCCATGGGTACAGGTCTGTAAATCATTAGGTTTACACATTTCACAGCTCTCACCATAGCACATACCCTCCCCAGTGTCCATAACCCAGCCTACCTATCCCTACCTCCCACCCTCAAGCAACCTTCAGTTTGTTTCATGAGATTAAGAGTCTCTTATGGTTTGTCTCCCTCCTGATACCATCTTATTTCATTTTTTCCCTCCTGACCCCCCAGGGTCCCCTGCCTTGCCTCTCAATTCCCTCAAGACCAAATATTCTTAAAAAATCTATCCTACACAATGCAACTACAGGTTCACTACAATCTTTATCAAAATATCATCAGCATTTTTCACAGAGCTAGAACAAAGAATCCTAAAATTTGTATGGGAAAAAAAAAAAAAAGACCCCAAATTGACAAAATAATGTTGAAAAAGAAAACTAAAGCCTGAGGCTTCACAATTCTGGACGTAAAGCTGTATTACAAAGCTATTATCATCATTAGTGTATGGTATTTATTTTTAAGATTTATTTATTTATTTGAAAGAGGGGAGTGGGGCAGAAAGCAAGGAAGAGAGAGTCTTAGCAGCTGGCACTGAGCATGGAGCTAGACGCAGGTTTGGTCTCATGACCTTGAGGTCATGACCCGATCAGACACTTAACTGACTGTGCCACCAGACATCCCACCATGACTCTTTCTACTCTGAATAGACACTTGATTAACTCCCTATAAATACTGTTCTGTGTGTATATTAAGCAGCTTCTCTATTACATTCCCCCTTCTCCATGGTGAGAAACATATATGTGTAGATGGGATACTCAACACTGGAAGGAAAAGGACATTCCATTGTCTTAGGCCATTCACGTTGAGAGGGATTATTGACAGATAAGATTTTATTGTCATCGTGTTGCCTGTGAAGTCCCTGTTTCTATGGATTGTCTCTGTATATTTGTTCTGTGTCATTCTTGGGGTCTCTCTCCTTTAATAGAACCCCCTTACAGGGCCAGCTTAGTGGTCACATATTCTTTCAGCCTCTTCAGGTCCTGCAAGCTTCTTATCTCTTCATCTGCTCTGAATGACAGCCTTACCAAGTAAAGAATTCTTGGCTGCATATTCTTCTCATTTACACCCTGAATATGTCTTGCCAGCCCTTTCTGGCTTGTCAGATTGATGTGAATAGGTTATTCTGATCGTCCTCCCTCTGTACCTAAGGAATCTCTTCCTCCTGACTGCACTTAAAATCGTCTCCTTCATTCTAAGATTTGCAAGTTTTACTATTACATGCCTGGGCATTGGTCTGCCCTCATTGATCTTGGGGTGTGTCCTCTCTGCCTCTAGGACAGGATTGCTTCTTTCATTCCCCAGATTGGGGAAGCTCTTGGCTACAATTTGGTCAAATATATCTTCTAGTCCCCTCTCTCTCTCCACCCCTTCAGGGATCCCAATAATTCTGACATTGGAACATTTCATGGCACCATTTATTTCTCTAATTCTGTTTTCATGGATTTTAAGCTCTTTGTTCCAGGACTCCTTCTGCTCCTTCCTTTCTATCAGTTTGTCTTCAAGATCACAAATTCCTTCTTCTGCCTCATTTACCCTAACTGTTAAAGTATCTAAATTAGATTGTATCTCATTGATAGCATTTTTAAGTTCTGCCAAATCTGCTCTCACTTCTGTCCTTAATGAATCTATGTTGCCATTAACAGTTTTCTCCAGATATTGTCTTCATATCTACTACCCTGAAGTCTATTTCTGACCTCTTACTTTAATCCATATCCATTAGTTCTGTGGGAGAGGCCATTGTCTTTGGACCTTTTCTTTGTTGGGAGTTCTTCCTCCTCATCATTCTGTTGAGTTGTGGTTGAGGGGATGTACAGCCAAAAATATCAACCACTATCCAGTCAAGAAACACCTGCGAAGGTTCAGAGCTAACAGATGTCACCACCAAAAAGAAAAAATAAAATAAAATAGAAAAAGAAAAAGAAAAAGAAAGAAAAAAGAAAAAAAAAAAACAATTCCAGCCAAAATGAGCCCCAAGAGCAATATTTATAAAGTACAAAAGAAAAACAATCAAACAAATAAAAGGATAAATAAATAAACAATAAGGGGGGATGATGGGAAAATTGTTAATATCCCTCAGTGTAGGCAAGGAATGCCCATTTCTGTTCTTCCTGGGTGTATTTTGTTATCTTTGTTAGAGAACTCAACTTCCCAGACATACAGAGAAGTTAAAATGGTATGTATGTAAAGGTATTATTGAATAGGGGAAAAAGGACTACATTGAAGCTTATATCTATTTATCTCTCTCTCTATATATATAAGAAAAAAAGAAAAAGGTATATGTATGAAACATTCAAGTTAAAAAGTTACTATGGAATAGGTTGTATTAATTAAACATCTAGTTGAAATGGTAAGTAGGTTAGAACAACAACAAAACAACAACATCAAAGAGCACGAATCATGAAAAGAATTAAAAATAAAGAGAGAGAAAAGTTGTTATCTCAGAAATATACAGGCTGTGAGACAGTATCAGGGCTTAATAAACTGTATTCCCCTGGTGTTGGGGTTTTTACAGTTTTATGGGGACTCTGTGGTTGTGTTCTCTTTTTCCTTCAGCTTGTCTTCTCGGGGGAGGGGTCTGCTATGTTGTTTTTCAGTTAATCCAGTTGTGTGGACTTGCCCTGGTCCCTATCATGGGACTGGGCTTTATGGAACCTGGTTTTTCAGGCTTTTGTTCTTGGCTTTTCTTATCTGGTGGCTTTTCATGCCATTTTGGAGGGTCAGAGCAAAGTAAACTGTCCACACCCAGACCTCTGCCTTAGGGAGAAACCATCCTCTGCTCCTCTCTGAATTGTCCAAAACACAGAGGCCCCTTCTGCAAACCCCACTGAATAATGCAACCTCCCACAGGTGGTGTGCATTCCCAGCGACCCTCTCAGTGGCCGGCTGAGACCCCCACTTGTCTCTGTACACCCGTGCCACAAAAAACATGAGTTTGGGCAAGCCCTGGCCTGGTGGCTGCTGCTCCCAGGACGGTGGTCTCCAGACAAAGTTGGGTCCTTTCAGCTGCAGTGGCAGCAGTAGTGGCGGAGGTGACTATGGTGGCAGCATTAGCTGCCAAGCCCCAGGGACCGCTGACTCAAATCCCCACTGGGTCCTCTCAGGCATAGGCGGGCAGTGGTTATGACCAGTCCATGTGTCCATACCTATGGCAACCTGGTCCCTGAAATTGTCCCTTAAGTCCCTTTGTTCTTTTTGAACACTGTTATCAGTCCCTTCCTGTCCTGCAACCACCCATCTCCAAGGTATTGCTGGTCCCCGAGCACAGGGCATTTTTGACATGGGGTATTAATTTCCAATGGCTGGTTTCTTTTGGCTCTCCCCCCTTCTGTCCTGCAACATCTGTCTGTGCAAACCCAACTCCATCTTTTGTATCTCTCCCCAGATGATTCTCAGCCCCCATAGAGATCCAAATGTGTATAATCTTACATCTCAGACTGATTTCATGGGTGTCCAGAGTGGCTTGATAGATTCCTAGCTAAATTTAGGAGACTGGTTGAATTGGAGTCCCCCACTCTTCAGTCAACTTGGTGGAACCTTCAGTAAAAAACCATTCTAGTGAGTGATACTGATAACTGGTGCGGCCATGCCCTTGTGTATTCAGGGGTAATAGAGGAAATCTCTGTACCTTCTTCTTAATTTGTTGTGAACCTAAAATTGCTCTAAAAATTATATCTGAAATATATTATGAGATAATAATTGTATGGCTTTTGGGGCGCCTGGGTGGCTCAGTGGGTTAAATTCTCTGTCTTCAGCTCAGGTCATGATCCCAGGGTCCCAGGATTAAGCCCCATATTGGGCTCTTTGCTCAGCAGGGAGCCTGCTTCCCTTCCTCTCTCTCTGCCTGTCTCTCTGCCTACTTGTGTTCTCTGTCTGTCAAATAAATAAATAAAATCTTTAAAAAAATAATTGTATGACTTTTGAAGAAATGAGAAATACGTTCTTTACAGATGGTGAGATAGCTTTAGAGTTGGTGAGATAGATACCGAAATTAGGTAACTAAAATGCCCAGGGCTTGCAAACATATATTTTTTGATCCAAGCAGGATTTGAAAGAAGTTTTCTTTGAGTCAGAGTTGAAAAGGGACACTTCTTGTTACTCTCTGAAGAAACTGATGGCCTGAAACAAAGAGAATTAGATCTCATATTCTTAAAAATATGAATCACAATATTGTGAAGAATAAATAGTTGATTTAGACTAATAGCTGTACATCTAAATCTGAATATTTCCCATACCATTTTTATGGGAACATTTTCACAATTGTGTTATATAATTGTTTACATATTTCATTTATTCTTTGTAAGATTAATCCTCTTGAGGCATAAAACAAGTTGTCAAGAAACTTACACTTTAGGAAAGGAGGTGGAGACCTTTGGCCACACAGATGAATTAATACTGATGTTCTGGGAATCTCTACTAATCCATGAAGAATTACTGAAGAGGCTGAACAAATACTATGAGAAAATACTATGCTTCATACTAATGCTTAGAAAAAAATATATAATAATCATATGTAAATACAATTATAATGTTAGATTTATGCATTGTTATTTTGACAAATGCATTATTTACATTTCATAAATATACTATATACTATGTAGTTATGTATAATAAGTTATTATAAATATAATACATGGAAAATATATAGAAAAAGCCTTTCATAAAATAATTATTCATAATACACACATACTAAAAAGGATGTAAGTTTCTGAGAATAGCTTTTAAAATGTCATATTCAGGGGCACCTGGGTGACTCAGTGGGTTAAGCCGCTGCCTTTGGCTCAGGTCATGATCTCAAGGTCCTGGGATCGAGTCCCGCATTGGGCTCTCAGCTCGGCAGGGAGCCTGCTTCCCTCTCACTCTCTCTGCCTGCCTCTCTGCCTACTTGTGATCTCTCTCCATCAAATAAATAAATAATATCTTTAAAATAAATAAATAAATAAAATGTCATATTCATATAAGACAGCAGCAGTGAAAATTCACAAACTACAGACAAATGGAATAATATAGACAGATTACAAATATCATACAAGAACAAAAAGAGATATACATAATAATGCATACTGCATGATTCCATTGATATAAATTCCAAAAATAAGCAAAGACATTTCACAGTATTAAAACTGGCAGGGCTAATAGAGACTCTAAACTTCTCGCTCATGATCTGATTTGTATTTATGTTCTGACTATTTTGTGATGAAAATGCACAATCATATAGTTTCCTTTTTTTAATATTTTATTTATTTATCTGACAGAGAGATCACAAGCAGGCATAGAGGCAGGCAGTGAGAAAGGGGGAAGCAGGATACCTGCTGAGCAGAGAGCCTGATGTGGGGTTGGATCACATGACCCTGAGATCATGACCTGGGCGAAAGGCAGAAGCTTAACTCACTGAGCCATCCTGGTGTCCCAATCATATAGTTTTCATAATGTGTGGGAAAAAACATAATAAGGTTATCAGACAAAAGAGCATTTATAGAAGTATGGTTCTCTATGAAAAGCAAGAACTAGAAATTATTAAATGTACATTAAAGGTACAAAATAGTAAAATATCATAAAATCAAACTATGGAATAGTAAAAAACTATGGAATTGTAACTATAGTAATAGTTACAAACAACTTTAAACAGTTGTTTAAACAAACTTTAAAATAAATAAACAAGAAATATATATGACTATATGGATGAGATCTACAAATGTAATATTAAATGATAAGCTTTTTTTTTTTAAGATTGTATTTATTTATTTGACAGATGGAGATCACAAGTAGGCAGAGGGGCAGACAGAGAGAGAGGGGGAAGCAGGCTCCCTGCTGAGCAGAGAGCCCGATGCGGGGCTCAATCCCAGGACCTTGGGATCATGACCTGAGCCGAAGGCAGAGGCTTAACCCACTGAGCCACCCAGGCGCCCCTAAATGATAAGCTTTTAATAAAAGCTGCAAATATTTGAAACCTCACCATTTCCTCTTCATCGTCTATGGAGAGCAGGGTAGAGTTCTTATTAGCACAAGACAACCGACTCTCATTCCATGGTTTTCTTTCAGTGCTAATGTAGTAGCAATTTTTGGAATATGTAACCCACTCTTTTGGACAATGACCACAATGATAAGCTAAAGAAGGATTATGAGATGTTATCCAAAAGGCTTTGAATATTAAAACTTGCAAGTTTGCAACTTTCATATGTATACAAAAATGTGTATACAACACATCACTTTACCCTCACAAGCAGGCAAAAATAAAACACAGGCACACTCCCAGAAGTGTCAGGCTTTCATCCCTTACTTATGTGCCAGGATAAAACAAACAAACAAAAACGTCCATCTTTACATGTACTTTGAATCCCTGAACAAAACAACTTTTTTGGAATTGTATAATTGTTTATATTATATCATGTTATAGCAGTAGGGAATTTGAGGCCATTGGTAATAATGAATATAGTAACTTTATTTTTTTTTTAAAGACTTTATTTATTCATTTGACAGATAGATCACAAGTGCACAGAGAGAAAAAGAGAGATTGAGGAGGAAGCAGGCTCCTCGCTGAGCAGAGAGCCTGACACGGGGCTCGATCCCATGACTCTGGGATCATGACCTGAGCTGAAAGCAGAGGCTTTAACCCACTGAGCCACCCAGGTGCCCCATAGTAACTTTATTTTATTTGAGATCTATTTATTTATTTCAGAGAGAGAGAGAGAGAGCATGAACCGGAGGGCAGAGGGAGAAGGAGAGAGAATCTCAGACTCTGCACTGAGTGTGGAGCCTAAACAGGGCTCAGTCCCAGGACCCTGAGTTCGTAACCTGAGCCAAAACCCAGAGTCAGATGCTTCACTCACTGAGCCATCCAGGTACCTCACGTATGCTGATTTTAAATAAATATTTTCTCATACTATTGTGTAAGAAGTAATACTCTCCTATACTGATCAATTACGAAAATTTACTATGCAATTTTCTAATTCATTTTCCACAAGAACATCTATTATCATCCTTGTCTACCTTAAGATACACACAAAATACAAGCTATCCTACTATCAGAGTTTTGAAAAAAAATTTCTACCTTTCTGGGTCGCTATTTGCATGGATGCCTTGTTCTGCACTGGTCCTGCAGTAACTAGAAAAATTAAAACAATGCTCATAAAACTTAACATTAAACTAAATAAATCATTATAATTTGAGTTTCCTAGTTTGAACTTTGGTATATTATTTAGAATGAGAAATCTCTGTAATAAAATTGATTTTATCCATAAAAATTAAATAAAATAGTGAACATGTGGGGGAAGATAATTCAAAAGTTTAAAGAATCAAACCTCACAGTCTTTTGCAGTATTTGGTTTAACCAGTCTCAAGAACTAACTTGTATATCTCCATAAAGTCTCTGTCATAACTTGTATTTCAGGTATGAAATCTGAATATGTGTGTAATACTCTCTATATAGAGTTATTCTGTTATTTCTACTCTTGACAAATTCAGAATAACCACTCCACACCTAGAAAATACGTGCATTAAATTGAGGTAATACAATTCCATAATACTGTGCAACACTTTGAGCACCGATGATCATTAAAGTGAAAAATTCCCTTATCATTGAAACACTTACAGTGAATAACGGCTGTTGTGACCACAGTGGACATCAAGACAAGGCAGATGATTCCCAGGATCCCAGCAATGAGCTTCCCTGGACATGAAGGTAAATAGTTGGAAGAGAAATGAAAATGCTCAGAAAACATGGATGGAAAACAATCATTTAGGAAATTTACATACAAGAGAACCAACAAAGCACAGGGAGTCACATATAAAAATTTGGACCCCAAACTTGCATCGACCATTGTAATCTTCTCTCAGAATGTACCATTACATTTGCAATAAATTACCCCCATGAGACTGGGTTAAGACCATGAATTATAACACTTGAGCAAGGTTCATCCTCAGATTTCAATTACAATACCATATTCCAGCCCCAAGCTCTGATCCACACAAATGAAAAATACGGGAGATCATTCCCTACTCATTCCCTGTACCCCTGCTCCCCATGTGCACATTCTAGAGCAGTTATACTATGTCTGTATTGTAGTAAGTGTTTTACCTTTCCATTGGTAGTTCTTGCCATTCCCTTGAAGATCCCAAAAAGCATCTTGAAGAGTTAATTCTGCATACGTTATTTCCTGCTCAGTTCCCGAAATGCCACTTTTAGTGCCCTTAGCTTTCACTTGCTGTCTTCTTGAACCCTTAACCTGACTGAGTTCTGCGTAGGTAACTCCTTGGTTATTCATCTCTGCAGCTGTGTGGTGTCAGGCACAGGGCTGAATGGGACTGTGCTGAAGGACTTGATGAACAGAGGGTGGGACAGTCACAGTGGGTGGAGTGTGTGGTGAGTGGTAGTACTCATCTGCTGTTGAACAATGTAAAATCTGGTACTAATTTCCTTGGAGCTTTGAAGAAGTGCTTCATGATGAAATAAGTGGTTTTTTAAATTATATTCTGTTTGACACAATAGTATTGGTTGGAAACATGTAAAGCAACAAATGAGTGAAGAAGGAAAAGAATTCAGGAATAATACTGTCCTCATTAATGTAAGGCCAGATTCCACAGAATAGGTCAGCACTATCAGAATAACTGGGTTAATATTTAAATGCTGCATTAGAAAGAAAATGCTACATCAATTTTTTTGACAAGTTTTTAATGCATTATTGGTTTAAAAAAATGGAGTCCCCCAGATTAGGAAATATTAGTTTTAGCACATACAGGAATTTCCTGGAGTAAATTACTTTTATTTAAGACTCAGGTTTCTTTACTAAAATGTCATGCAGTACTATCAAGTGGTCTTTCACCTTGAGTAATTGTGGCATTGGAAGAAATCATTAAGTTTTAATAGAAATCTTTTATGTGTTGAAAATGTTACATGACACAATAAATTTATCCAAACCCTGAACAATAATGAAATAAAAAACACCAAAACTATTTTTAAAGTACTTAATTAACACCTGAAATTGACAACCGATTTAATAGTAAAGGTGTGAAACCATAAAACGGTAAATAAAAGTGTAGGTCATTTATGGAAGAAAACTGTTGGTACAAACTTCCAGAAAAACCTAAGAATGTCAAAGGCAGTAGGGAAACTTCAGTTGTATAAGGAATTCCAATAAATTAAATAAATGTAATTTCATAGTTCAGTCAATGAGCTCACCAGTCAGTGGAATATAGAATTACTCCTAGCTCTCAAATTTACAAACTATGATCTTTAAGAAGTTACTTCCTATCTAGCTACCTAGTCTATACTAAGCTAAACTGGGAATTAAAATATATAAATTATAACACATTTAAAGCACTTAATATTCCATTCAGTGTTTCTAAGTTCTCAATAGTATATTAGTTATCTTAAGTACTTTTAACAGAATAGTCACAGTATCATTGCTGACTCATATCCTTTAGAGCATGTAACATATTCCATTAGACAGGCATCTCTTTCAGTATTAAATATCTTTTTTTGCCAAGTTTTGGTCAATTTTTTAAAAGTTTTTTTGATTATTTCATACCTAAGTTTAAATTAGCATTTTCCAGAAGGTACCTCATCTGCTTTCCATGAACGATCAAACTACGTTCATTTAACAAAGCAAGTATATGAGAAATTACATTTGACTTTTATGATTGAAGACTTCATCTTAAATTATTTTTTTCAAATACTTATGTAATTCCAGTTAATTGACATATAGCATGATATTCAATACGGGAAAACAATTTAGTGATTCAACATTTACATATAACCTCCAATGCTTATCACTACAAATGCTCTTCTTAATACCCATCTCACATTTAGCCCATCCACTGCCTACCTGCCTTTCAGCAACCTTCAGTTTGTTCTCTATAGTTACGAATGTCTTACTGTTTGCCTCCTCTCTTTTTTCCCCCTTCACCTATGTTCGTCTGTTTTAAGAATCTATTTTCAAAGACTAGGCTAAAGATCAAGTAGTATATGTACTTATATCTATATTGATGACAAATCCAAAATTAACGGTCCCTTCTCATGATGCTTATGGCTATCTGCAAGAAATTATACTGATTTGTGAACACAATTATGTGGGCGTATATGTACCTAATTACTTCATCATGGGCAATAAATTGAATACTTTAAGAGATTCTTCAGTGTTTTTCATATTCATTCTTATCTGTTACCCTGAATTGTTGGAATACATATGCCAGTGTTCTCTGTGATTTAATTGCATATTAACTGTACCTCATGTGTATCCCATCCAGCATCTGTATCTCCCACTAAGTGAGGCAGCTAGGAGAGGGACAGCAGAGGAGTGACACATACCTTCTCTTGGCCAGAGAGTCCTACATCTTCCACTGGGAGACCAGGTTACTCTTGTAAACAGACAGTATCTGTGGTCTTCACAGACTGCCGGCCCTGTGAGCACTCAGAGAGAAGTAAGAGTGGAAAAAGTAGATTTCTCATCAATGTGTCACTTAAAATTTGAACAGGAAATCCTTACACTTGGGCTGTTTTGAAGACACTTTATCTCATCACACACCTCTAGAATGTCCGAGACTTTCAGCTTGCAGTGTCAGTTAATTGCAACATGACTCTGAGAAATGTTTATGTTCCGGAAGATATTGGGGTCAGGGGGCGCCTAGGTGGCTCAGTGGGTTAAGGCCTCTGCCTTCATCTCAGGTCATGATCCCAGGGTCCTGGGATCGAGCACCACATCGGGCTCTCGGCTCAGCGGGGAGCCTGCTTCCTCCTCTCTCTCTCTCTGCCCGCCTCTCTGCCTACTTGTGATCTCTGTCAAATAAATAAATAAAAATCTTAAAAAAAAAAAAAAGATATTGGAGTCAGAGGCTTGACCACTCATGCTGTTAACTTGCTTTTTTCTCGGTCACAAATGCTGAGACCTGAAAATTCAGGTCTTTGAAGAGTATCTTAGATGTGTCAGTTCTATTTTTACACAGGTTGCTAAATCTTGGCATAACATGCTTCTTTCCCTTATACTCTCCTGATGTCATTTCTATTATAAAGGGAAATAACTATAAACATCGCCCCATTAACAACAGGGGTTTATTGATATTTATCTCCAACTATTTGGAATGTGCATTGTCAAAATCTTTCTATACATCTGTTGAAAGTTTCATATGGTACTTACACTTTTTTATGAATATGGTGTATCACATTGTTTCCTTTGTGAATATTGACCAAGCCTTGCAGCCAAAAATTAAATCCCACTTGATTCTTTTAGTTATTGTTGGATTTGATTTGCTAGTATTTTGTTGAGACTATTTGCACCCATGTTCATCAGGAATATTGGCCTGCAGTCCTCTTTTATAGTGGAGTCTTTGTCTGGTTTTGCAATTAGGCTAATGCTGGCCTCATAGAATGAATTCGGAGGTTTTCCTTCCATTTCTATTTGTTTGGAACTTTTTGAGGAGAATAGGTATTAACTCTTCTTTAAATGTCTGGCAGAATTCCCTTGGGAACCATCTGGCCCTGGAGTTCTGTTTGTTGGGAGATTTTCGATGACTGATTCAATTTTCTTGCTGGTTTTCCATGTGCTCAAGTTTTCCATTTCTTCCTGTTTTGGTTTTGGTAGTTCATGTTTCTAGGAATTTATCCATTTCTTCCATGTTGTCCCCATTTGTTGCTCTAAATATTTTTTTGAGTACTATTCTCTTAGGGCACCTGGGTGTCTCAGTCATTAAGTGTCTGCCTTTGGCTCAGGTCATGATCCCAGTGTTCTGGGACTGAGTCCTGCACTGGGCTTGGCTCAGTGGGGAGCCTGCTTCACTCTTTGCCTCTGCCTGCCATGTTGCCTGCCTGTGCTCTCTCTCTCTTCCTCTTTTAAGGAACATAATATTCTCTTATAATTGTATTTCTGTTGTGTTGGTAGCAAAAAAATTCTAGCCCATCTTATCTAAGCACAGTTACACATATAGTACATGAAGAGAGACATAACATATATTTGGCCTTGAATTTTTATGGCGATAATGTGTCTGTAAAGACTCCTTGGCTGGTTGAGTTTGGGGGAGATAATGAAGTAAAAATTGAGAAATGCTGTATTATAAAGTAATATACATGAATATTTTGGCTAGGTAAGTCTGTAACTTCTTTTTCAAGAAGCAGGAACAGATGAGTAGCATGCTCTAACTACATTATACTAGTCTCAATTTGGCAGATAAAAAGAAATAAAAAATTAAGAACAAAAATAGGGAGACTCAAAATATTACAGGGATGTGGTGGCTTGGGCTAAGGTAAAGTATGGCAATGGCGATGGGAGATTGGACTCTGGAATACTTTGAAGTCAGTGTTAAGAAGCCTCTACTGTGAGAACGTGGCCTGAGAAAGAAGGAAAGGGGTTATGGATAAAGCATGTGCTTTATCTTGAGCATCTGAAAACAGACTGAATCTGTTTCCATTCAATGAGCTGGAAAAGACTATACATGAAGCAAGTGTGATTAAGAGTCTGTATTTGGATTAGACATCCGAAGAGTGAATTTTTCATGAAACACACAAATGGACCAGTTGACTAAGGGTTCATATATCAATGCCCTAAGGTGAATGGTGAGATATGGGCAAGAAAGTATAAAACTGGGCTTTTCAGCTTGCACGTGCTGCTTCAAACGAAGTAACAGAGATTGTCACCCAGGAACTTAAAGTGGATGTAAATAAGAGGAAGTTCTAGGATAAGCTCTGAGACTCTCTCATGTAAAGAGGAAGAGGAGAAGAGGTGAAATCAGCAAACAAGACCAAAAGCATAATGACGAGATGGGAGTCAAGCCCATGAAACTATGTTGCCATGGTACCAAGTGAAAAAGTGTTTCCAGGAGGAATGAATGATCCACTCTGTTGAATGCTGCTGCTAATCAAGTAAAATGAGATTTTGTTATTTTGTGTACAGAATAGGGAATGGTTCCAGTGAGCTGTTGGGGCAAAAATCCAATTTGTCATAGATTCAACAGAAAATGGAAAGATGGGAATTATAAATAGTTTTACTATGATGCAGTATGATGCAGCACATTAAAGGTATCTTTTCCAAAAATAAGAAACTGTGTTTCTTGAATGGGACGATCCAGTGGCCAGTCCTGATACCATCACATATGCTCTCTTCCAATATAGCTTATCTTCATTTTCCCTATCAGTTTGATCCTCTCTGCAAATGTTATCCCTCACACCTGTAGCTTTTATAGTTTCTCCCTCTTTTTCTCTTGTCTTCAAGTGTTCTTTCAATTCACTTACTTTCTCCCTAATCTTTTCTAATTTGTTCTTTAATCACTCCATCTATTATTCATTTAAATGTTTTTGTTTTCATTTGTAGAATTCTTCTTTTTGATTTTTAAAAATTACTCTGGGTTTTTCCAAAGTCTGACCATCAGACACTAATCTCTTTTTTTGGCAGTCATTCTGTATCCCTTACACTTTTATTCACTCTAAATATTTGTACTTTATAATCAATATTCAACAATTCCATCATTTGGGGTGTGTATGTGTGTGTGTGTGTTTCTCTTTTTTTTTTTGTTTTTTTCCTTTTTTTTTTTTTTTTTTTTTTTGCTTGATCTTCAATTTTGAGCAGAGTTTCCATATCCTAAATGGCCTAGATTGAGAAAAACTGCAGAGGTTTTTCTTCAGCAACAATGATCATTAAAATCTGGGAAGTAGGGGCGCCTGGGTGGCTCAGTGGGTTAAAGCCTCTGCCTTTGGCTCAGGTCATGACCTCAGGAACTTGGGATCGAGCCCCGCATCAGGCTTTCTGCTCAGCGGTGAACCTGCTTCCTCCTCTCTCCCTCTCTGCCTGCCTCTCTGCCTACTTGTGATCTCTGTCTGTCAAATAAATGAAAATAAATAAAATCTTTAAAAAAATATGGGAAATAATTTTGCCTATGACAAAATATACACTTAGAGGATTTTAATATGAAAAAGATAATAGCAAAAATATGTGAGTGAAAGACTAGAACTTTATTTTTTATCTGCTAATATATATTTGGAAGTTGAAAAATAAGGAATATAAGTATTTTTCAAAACCCATCTTTTGTAGTTGGAAAACACTATATCCATTTTAAGGGAAAATAGCTTAAATTGAATCTGCTAAAGGAATACTAACTGAAGCTAGACCACACATACTCATGGGGAGGAATAATCAGAGTAAGATTTGGGATAGAAGAATTCTTTTCTTAATTATGTCATTATATGTATACTATTCATATTATGGAACTGTTAATTCCCCAAATTATATACTTCCGGATTTGTAATTTATTTTGTCTATGTGCACTTTGTGCCTGCCTTTTCTGGGATTATTTGAATATTTTTTAGAACTCCATTTCAATTAGTATATTGGCTTCTAGGCTCTCCTTGTTTATAGTTTCTTCTTAGTGGTTGTACTAAGATTACAGCACACAGTCTTAACTTTTCATGGTCTAGGTAGAATTAGTTGTACAACGTAAGAAATCCTGTATGGAACAGGTCTATTAACACCCTTCCTTCCCCATTATGGTAAATAGTTGTCATAGGTCTTACATATCACATACATTATAAACACTGGAAGAAACTTGCAAACTTTGCTTTGAATGGTCATGCATACTACAAGGAAATTAACAAAGATTGTCTTTCATATTTACCCTGATATTTATAACTTTATAGATGCTTATGCCTTCCCAAATAAACTATTTCTCAGGAAATTATTACACATAAACCAGACACATTTCCTTCCTTTAACACTTCTTGCATGGCAGGCCAAGTAGTTTTTGGAAAATGTCTTAATTTACCCTCATTCTGGAAGACTACTAATGATATCACATTCTGAGTTGGCATGGTTTTTTAATGAGATGATTATTTTCTCCTAAATGTATTGTTTCTAGTGAATTTCTAGGTATATAAAGTGTTGTTATTCTCTCATTGCTTTCAATATTTTTTATCAGTTTCAGGAGTATGACTACAATGTGCTTACATGTGATCTAGTTTTTATTATTTTAATTTGGGTTTTGCTGGGCTTCCTGAATTGGTGTTTTTCAACAAATTCGAATTAGCTTCAACCATTATTTCTTAAAATAATCTTCTGCTAATTGTTTCCCTCTCCTTGTAAGATGTTAATTACATGTGTCATAACTTTTGATCTTATCACATTGATCTCTCTTGTAAAAACTATTTTTGATCCCCTCTCAGATTCCATTATTATTCTTACCCAATCCAGAGCATTTGAGGAGGACAAAGCTAGATATTTATATGTTGCCTTAGGAGGAGTCGCAAAGAACTAATGGCTATAAATAAGAGCAGAACAACAATTTTTAAATGTTAAAGCCTTATTTTATTCATAACTTTACAATCATTAATTTCAGAAAATAAAAATTTCAGATTAATTGATTGGGTACAGGAGATTGGACAGACACAACTTTGTCCTTTTTGTATTTTCTTTGGAACTGAGTGCCCGCAAAGAATACACTTTCTGCTCTGCTGCAAACACTGCAAATTATAAAAGGGCTTCATCTTCCTCTGAAATTAGTACTGAAATGAGGACTGCTTAACTCTGAGATCTAGAACAAGAAGCCCATAATGTTCAAAACCTAATGTATAGTCTTAGAAAGTTAGACACAGAGAAAACTGCCACATTGATCTTTATATCTCTGACTTCTCTGAGACATTTTTTAAAGGCTCAGTGGTAGAATTTAGTGATTCATCAGTTGTATATAACATCCCATGGTCATTACATTAATGTCCTCCTTAATGCAGATCACGCAATTGTCCCTTCCTCCCACCCATCTCCCCTCCTGCAACCCTGTTTGTTCCCTATAGTTAAGGGTCTCTTATAATTTGCCTCCATCTCAGTTTTCATCTTGCATTGTTTTTCCTCCCTTCCCCATTTTCATCTGTTTCTTAAATTCCACACGTGAGTGAAATCATACAGTATTTGTCTGTCTCTGACTTAACTTATTTTGCTTAGCATAACACTCTCTAGTTCCATGCGCATCACTGCAAATGGCAAGATTTCATTCTTTTTGATTGCTGGGTCATACTTCAATGTATATATACCACATCTTCTTTATCCATTCATCTGCTGATGGACATGTGGGCTCTTTCCCTAGTTTGGCTCTTGTGGACATGGCTGCTACAAACATTGGGGTGCATGTGCCCCTTTGTTTGTACCTCTGGATAAATACTAAGTAGTGCACCTGCTGTGTCATAGGTTAGCTCTATTTTTAACTGTTTGAGGAACCTCTAACTGCTTACCAGAGTTGCTGCCCCAGTTTGCATTCTCAACAGCAGTATGAGAAGGTCAGGAACATGACAGGTGAGTCCATGCTCACCACCATTCTTCAATGGTACTAGTCTCAGCAATCAGACAACGGAAAGGTCCTAGCCTCAGTGATCAGACAACGGAAAGAATTCAAAGACATCCAAATCAGCAAAGAAGAATTCAGACCTTCATTCTTCATAGATGATATGATAGTCTATGTGGAAAATGCAATGATTCCACCAAAAAATTACTAGAATTCATACAGGAATTCAGCAAAGGCACCGGATAAAAATCTATGCACAGAAGTCAATTGCACTCAATATATTAACACTGAGGCAGAAGAAATAGAAATCAAGGGATCAATCCTATTTACAATTGCACCAAAAAGCAGAAGGTACAGAGGAATAAAGCTAACCAAAGAGGTAAAGAAAAACTAAAACTACAGAACACCTATGAAAGAAATTGAGGAAGACATTAAAAAAATGGAAAAATTTCCATCCTCGTGAATTGGAAAAACAAATATTAATAAATGTGTATGCTACCAAAAGCAATCTATACATTCAATAGAAGCCCTATAAAAATACCATCAGCATTTTTCACAGAGGTAGAAAAAACAATCCTAAAATTTGCATGGAATAAGAAATGCCCCCCAAAAGACAAAATAATGTTGAAAAAGAAAACCAAAGTCTGAGGCATTACAATTCTGGACTTGAAACTGTATTACAAAGCTATTATTATCAAGACAATATGGTTTTCTCTCTCTTTTTTTTTTTTAAGATTTATTTATTCATTTGAAATGAGGTTGGGGGCAGAAGGCAAGTGAGAGAGAATCTTAAGCAGACTCTGCGCTGAGCATGGAGCTGTACACAGGCTCAATTTCATGACCCTGAGGTCATGACCTGACCTGAAATCAAGAGTCAGACGCTTAACTGACTGAGCCCTTCCATGACTCTTTCTACTCTGACCTTACACTTGCCTAACTCCCTTAAAATAGTGTTCCATGCTTATATATCTCCAGTGAATTTGGTGGAACCTCCACTTAAGCTCACTCTACCAAAGTCTTCCCATGGCTTCTTATGGGTACATGTAAGACATTAGCATCTTTTTTTAGAAGCATGTAGAGATGTAAAAAATAATTTAAGAAAAAACTGGGAGGTGTCCACATCAGAATGTTAATATTGAAGAACTTCTCTCTTACTTTACTTTCTTCTCCATGGTAAGAAATACATATGGGTCGATGGGATACTCAACACTGGAACGAAAAGGTCATTTCAGTGTCTTCTTCCCCTAGGCCCAGTAGCTTCACCAAATCTAGGAACCAAATAGACTATCTTGCAAACCTTGAAAATTCCTTTAAAAATGTCTTCTATTCCAAAAAAGACCATTATATATGTCCAAAGTAACACATTGGGTGAGGAGACTGGGTTTCTTCACCCATAAGAGAAAGAATAGTAACTGCAACTTGATTTCAAAAATCTATTTCCCGATATTTGTCTTTTACAAACAAGTTTCTCTCATGAAATACAATGAGAAAAAAAAATTCCTATAGTTATTATGGTAGATTAGGTTTTTGTTCAAGAAAACTTCATTCCTTCCATCAGAGCACTTTGGAAGGAGTAAACCTTGTAGAAAATCAATGATAAGTTTGGCCAAGTGACTTGTTTTCACAATCTAATGTGAGTAGGAAGGTGATAGCTTATGAGTTCAGAGTCCAGGCATTAAGAAGCACATTTCTCCTAGCTGCTAATCTCTGCTATAAGATGTCATGTATATCAGGTAGCTCCTCTTCTAAGAATAAAATATGTCCAAAAGATCTGAGCTGAATCTGTAGTTGTAGTCTGGATCCAAGCCCATGCATGCCAAGCCTTGATCAACTAAAACCCAGCCAAAGCAGAAACTGGTGAATGAGAAGTAAATGCTTATTTCACAATATAATTGTAATCTTGGGTTGTTTGAGCACAATGTCAGCAAATCGTTACAGCTAGCATTTACATATTATATGAATTTGATTTTGAATATTCATATAATTTCTCAATCGGAGTATGAGAAATCAGTACAGAAAGTGTAAAGAATATGTGTAGGGGCACCTGGGTGGCTAAATCAGTTAAGCGTCTGCTTTTCACTCAGGTCATGATCCCAGGCCAGGGTCCGGGGATTGAGTGCTGCACCCTCCCATCTTGCTCTTTACAGTGGCAGCTTTGCTTCAGAGAGCAGATGTGGCTTCCCAGTGATCTCTCCCTTGGGTACTCTCCTTTAATCCTAAGAAATTCTTTATGATTTTCTTCATTTTAGTAGCCTTTCCTTCGAGTAGGCTTTCCGTTACAAATGGATAATAATGGTTGACATCAATCTTCCTCTGGTTTCTGTTCCTGAGTCAATTCTCGTGTGTAATCTTGCCACCCAGGGTCGTCAACCCTTATTTGCAGCTCTTTATTTGCAACCTTTATTTGCAGGATAAATCAATTCACTTGGTAATATGAGTGGATTGATGACCTTATTGAAGATTTCACAATAACATTGCTTCATATTATAATTTGTACTTTTTTATTTAACATATAACAAAAGCTTAAGAAATGTATAATATGTACCTGAGTGTATATTTTTTACATTAATAAAATTAAGATGGAAAAACAGTTCTTTGACACCAAGGGGGAAACCTCAGGTACACTTTGGGCTTTGCATGATTATGATGCAACCTGCAGGTTCCTCTTTGGTAACAAATGAACCATTCTAGTGAATGATGTTGATAGCGGGCAAGGCCACACATGTGTGTGTATGGGGACAATGGAGGATACCTCTATACCTTCTTCTCAATTACGTTGTGAACTGAAATTGTTCTAAAAAAAGTATCTGAAAAATATCTAGGAAAATTGCATGCCTTTTGAAGAAATGAGAAATATCTTCTTTATAGATGGTGAAATATAGTTATACCAAAATTAGGTAACTAAAATGCCTAATGCTTACAAACATATATTTTTAGATCTGAACAGTTTTCAAAAGATCTCATGTTTGAGTCAAAGTTGAAAAATGGACAGTTCTTGTCAGTTGTTGAAAAAACTGATGACCTGAAATGCAGAGAATTATATCTTATTACTCTTAAAAAATATAAATCACAATATTTTGAACAATAAACAGTTCATGTAAAGTAATAGTTGTACATCTGAACCTGAGTTTATCCCATATTATCCTGCTATGGAAATACTTTAACAATTGTGTTACAGAATTGTTCACATACTGTACTTATTCTTTGTAAGATTAGTCCTCTTAAGGCATAAAATACAAAAGTTGTCAAGAAACTTACAGTTTAGGAAAGAAGGCAGAGTCTTTTGGACACAGAGATAGATTAATATTGATATTCTGGGAAATTCTACTAATCCATGAAGAATGAATGAGGAAGCCGAACAAACACTATGAGAAAACAATTTTTTAGAAGTCAAATAAAAGCTCTTATTTGAATTTGTAATAACCATAGTTATTTTTTCTATAGATTCTATAGAATCTTTCACATTTTAATATAGTGTTATACACTGAACATACTATAAAAATATCTTAGTACGAGTAAATGAAGAGGAAAAACTTACAAAGACAACAATTGCAATGTTCTGATAATTTATCAAAGGTTAATAACACTTTATGAAATATCCATTATTGAAAAACTCCTGGAGATTTTTGTGAAAAGGAGCACGTCTGTAGTTTTCTAGCCCAGAACTGCTCCCATGCCTCTGCACCTGCCCATCGTAGCTCAGTGATCCAGAAGCTTGTATTTTCCTAATTTGGAGAAGCTGCAGAAAGCAATGGTGCTGGTGCCACAGGGGAGACTCGATCAGCAGTGGGGAAGGGAATGAAAAAGTCCACAGACTTTTCAGCTCAGAGTGATGATTTTGCTTGTTAATGAATGAGGAAAAGCCATATGTTTACTAGTTAGAGGTTGTGGTTTTCTGTCAAGCACTGTGACCCTCATAAATACAATGGCAAGATATTGTTAGTGAGAGTACAACAGAAGAGTTGACATGAACTTTCTATATACTCCTGACTGATGGAAAACATTATGCACACATGGAGAGGAGACCAAGATGAGCCAGCAGAAAGTGAAAGCAGAAGGAGACTTGAGAACTGATATTTAAGTTGTGAGCACTTCCCTCTCACACTCATACACACACATATGCACACACACACACACACACATCACACCACATGGCAGAAGGTACAAGCCCTACTGACTTGCAGTCTTTGAACACAGTTTTTAAAAAACTTGTGGGTTTCATTTAAGCTACAAAATTACCAGGGCATGTAGGCTAAAAAATAAAAATAAAGAATAAGAATTTGGAAACAGTGAACAAAAATATCAGCAGGCAGATTATAGGGGAGAAGATCCTTCAGTATAGTGCATGCAACTTACAAAAAACATACATCTAAGAATATGAAACAGACTGCGTGTTATTTACACTGTATTACCAAAAATATCTATCTAAAAAAAACAAAAACAAAATACAGAACATGAAAAGTCACTGACAAATGTCTTCTATGCTAAGTGAAAGCATAGGTCAATATAAACTTCTACTGAGATAAGGTGTTACGTTAATTAGAAGACAGTATTTTAGAGTACTGTTTATAAATATACGGAAATTATATGGGGCACCTGGATGGCTCAGTTGGTTAAACTTCTGCCTTTGTCTCAAGTCATGACTCCAGGGTCCTGAGATCAAGCCCCACATTGGGCTCCCTGTTTAGTGGGGAGACATTTTTCCCTATGCCCTTCCTCCCTGCTCATGCTTGTGCTTCTCTGTCTTTCAATCTCTCTGAAATAAATAAATTAAATCTTAAAAATCCAGATGGTGGGTATTAGAGAGGGCACGGATTACATGGAGCACAGGGTGTGGTGCAAAAACAATGAATACTGTTATGCTGAAAAGAAATTTTAAAAAAGTCAAAAAATTATATGGAAATGATAAAGAAAACAGTTCAGATAAGTAAATGAACATATAATGGCAGGAATACAGCAAATAGGAAATATCAATAGAGAGAAAAAACTATATGAATAAGCCACAGATAAATTCTTATTTTATCATTATACACATGAATGAAAATTCACTTCATTGGCTCTCCAGAAAATTGGAGATCCAGTAGAAAAAATATATGAAATTGAGGAAGTAATAATAAACTTTGTCTCATGAATGAGAAAAAAAAGCAGAAAATTAACAGAGTACATTAAACTAAAGAGCACTTGCACAACAAAGGAAAGAACAAAGAAGTTGAAAAATATTTGGAAGAACAATGTACAGAACAGGAGAAAATTATAAACCCTATATCAGATAAGGGACTGATATTCAAAATGTATACATATCACAAACAAGGAAATAAAAATAAAGAAAATAATACAATTCAGAAATGGGCACAGGGCCTGAGTAACATTTTTCTGGAGACATAGAAATGGCCAATAGGTACAAGAAAGAAAACCACTAATCGTCAGGGAAAGGCAAATCAAAATCACAATAAAATACCAACTCTCATCTGTTAGAATTGCTTTTTCCAAAAACACAAGAGAATAATAGTGAGGATCTGAAGAAAAGGAAATCCTTTGGAAGAAATATAAATTGGTGCTGCCACAATGGAAAAGAGTACAGTGTTTTTTCAAGCAATTACAAATAAAAATATCATGTTATTCAGTGATGGCACTCCTACATATATATCAGATAAGGGATACACATCAGGTGGAAAAAGAAAACAAGATAAACATAGAGGGGCACCTGGGTGGCTCAGTGGGTTAAAGCCTCTGCCTTCGGCTCAGGTCATGATCTCAGGGTCCTGGGATCGAGCCCCACATCGGGCTCTCTGCTCAGCAGTGAAGCCTGCTTCCTCCTCTCTCTGCCTGCCTCTCTGCCTACCTATGATCTCTCTCTCTCTGTCAAATACATAAATAAAATCTTTTAAAAAATAAAAAAGACATAAACATAGAATGAATAGCAAAATGGGAGACCTAAATCCAACTATCAAAACAATACATTCATGCTAATTCAGTAAATATTCCAATCAAAAGATATAAATTATCGGGGCACCTGGGTGGCTCAGTGGGTTAAAGCCTCTGGGTTCAGCTCAGGTCATGATCCCAGGGTCCTGGGATCAAGTCCCGCATCAGGCTCTCTGCTCAGCGGGGAGCCTGCTTCCCCCTTCTCTCTCTCTGCCTGCCTCTCTGCCTACTTGTGATCTCTGTCTGTCAAATAAATAAATAAAATCTAAAGAAAAGAGAAAAAAAAAGAAAAGAAACAGCAAGGAGTATGGACTATTTACAACTTCATGCAACTACGGATGAAAGGCACAAGTTTAGTTTCCCCTGAAAATGCCAAAAATAAAATATGCATACTGTATTATTCTACTTATGTAAATGTTTGTAAATGGAGGTGAAAATATGAAAGGGGCATTTTGCAGTGCTGGTAATATTCATTTTTTTTCCTTCTTATGATGGCGACACTTGAAAATTCAGCCAGCTGTTGGCATGTATCGCATGTGCAACCACCTGTATGTACATTATACCACAGTAAAATTAACATAACAGAATACCATGAAAATACGTAAATATGTTTAAACTAGACATAAAATTGAAAACATCCTACCAAATACAACTTGGGAAAACCAAAACACAAAAAGAAATAAAAATATCAGAAGTGTCTTAACCTCTAATATAATTTAATCTCTAATTCAGAAACTCTTCATACTCAGTTACAGAATATTTCGATGCTTATGAGGAAAGAAAGATGCAATGTCAATTAAAAACCAAAAAGAAAATCTTACAAGGTAGAAAAAAGGGTCTAATAAAGTGTGTGTTTTGTGCATTTTCTTGGAATACTAAAAAAAGGAAATTACATGTCAATGTCAATCTAAACTGATTCTGATAATATATAAAAATAATGAACTTCTGATAATATATAAAAATAATGAACTACAAGATAAGTAGATTTATTGAAGAAATATCAATTGGATTTACATTTGCAATTCCATTAATGTAATCTGTCATATTAGCAGAGTAAAGAAGGTCAAAAGATGTGATTTCTCTTATGCAGAAGATAAAACTAATTTTCATTTTTAATTAAAAAGACATTTAGAGATATGAATACATTAATAGTAGGAGATCTTAACACGCATCTCTCAGAAATAGACAGATCATTGAAGCAGAAAATCAATAAAGAAACAAGAGCATTGAATGACACATTGGACCAGATGGACCTCATAGATATATACAGAACATTCCACCCTAAAACAACAGAATACTCATTCTTCTCAAGTGCACATGGAACATTCTCAAGAATAGACCACATACTGGGTCACAAATCAGGACTCAACAGATACCAAAAGACTGAGATTATTCCCTGCATATTCTCAGATCACAATGCTTTGAAACTGGAGCTCAATCACAAGAAGTTCAGAAGGAACTCAAACACCTGGAAGCTAAAGACCACCTTGCTTAAGAATGCTTGGATCAACCAGGAGATCAAAGAAGAACTGAAACAATTCATGGAAACCAATGAGAATGAAGACACTTCGGTCAAAAACCTATGGGATACAGCAAAGGCGGTCCTAAGGGGGATATACATAGCCAGCCAAGCCTCCCTCAAAAAAATTGAAAAATGCAGAACACAGCAGCTGTCTCTACATCTTAAAGAACTGGTGAATCAACAACAAATCAAACCAACTCCACACATAAGAAGGGAAATAATCAAGATCAGAGCAGAGATCAATGAGGTAGAAACCAGAAATACAGTAGAACGTATTCAATGAAACTAGAAGCTGGTTTTTTGAAAGAATCAATAAGATCGATAAACCATTGGCCACACTAATCCAAAAGAAAAGAGAGAAAGCCCAAATTAATAAAATTGTGAATGAAAAGGGAGAGATCACAACTAACACCAAGGAAGTAGAAACAATCATCAGAAGTTATTATCAACAGTTATATTCCAATAAGCTAAGCAACCTAGATGAAATGGATGCATTCCTGGAAAACTGTAAACTCCCAAAATTGAACCAGGAAGAAATCGACAACCTGAATAGACCGATATCTAGTAACGAGATTGAAGCAGTGATCAAAAACCTCCCAAAAAACAAGAGCCCAGGACCTGACAGATTCCCTGGGGAATTCTACCAAACTTTCAAAGAAGAAAGAACACCTATTCTCCTGAAGCTGTTTCAAAAAACTGAAGCAGAAGGAAAACTTCCAGACTCTTTCTATGAAGCCAGCATTACCCTGATCCCCAAACCAGGCAAAGACCCTACCAAAAAGGAGAATTTCAGACCAATATCACTGATGAATATGGATGCTAAGATTCTCAACAAGATCCTAGCAAACAGGATCCAACAGCACATTAAAAAGATTATCCACCATGACCAGGTGGGATTCATCCCTGGGCTACAAGGATGGTTCAACATTCACAAATCAATCATTGTGATAGAACAAAAAATAGAAGAAGAAAAGATAGATAGATAGATAGAAGAAAAGATAGAAGAAAAGAGAGAAGAACCACATGGTCCTCTCAATTGATGCAGAAAAAGCATTTGACAAAATCCAGCATCCGTTCCTGATTAAAATGCTTCAAAGTATAGGGATAGAGGGAACATTCCTGAACTTCATCAAATCTATCTATGAAAAACCCATAGCAAATATCATCCTCAATGGGAAAAAGCTTGCAGCCTTCCCGTTGAGATCAGGAACACGACAAGGATGCCCACTCTCACCACTCTTGTTCAACATAGTATTAGAAGTCCTAGCAACAGGAATCAGACAACAAAGAGAAATAAAAGGTATCCAAATTGGCAATGAAGAAGTCAAACTCTCTCTCTTTGCAGATGACATGATTCTTTACATGGAAAACCCAAAAGACTCCACCCCCAAACTGCTAGAACTCATACAGCAATTCAGTAACGTGGCAGGATACAAAGTCAATGTACAGAAATCAGTGGCTTTCTTATACACTAACAATGAAAATACAGAAAGGGAAATTAGAGAATCGATTTCATTTACTATAGCACCAAGAACCATAAGATACCTGGGAATAAACCTAACCAAAGAGATAAAGGATCTATACTCGAGGAACTACAGAACACTCATGAAAGAAATTGAAGAAGACACAAAAAGATGGAAGACCATTCCATGCTCTTGGATCGGAAGAATAAACATTGTTAAAATGTCTATACTGCCTAGAGCAATCTATACTTTTAATGCCATTCCAATCAAAATTCCACCGGTATTCTTCAAAGAGCTGGAGCAAATAATCCAAAAATTTGTATGGAACCAGAAGAGGCCCCGAATCGCTAAGGAAATGTTGAAAAACAAAAATAAAACTGGGGGCATCACGTTACCTGATTTCAAGCTTTACTACAAAGCTGTGATCACCAAGACAGCATGGTACTGGCATAAAAACAGACACATAGACCAGTGGAACAGAGTAGAGAGCCCAGATATGGACCCTCAACTCTATGGTCAGTTAATCTTCGACAAAACAGGAAAAAATATACAGTGGAAAAAAGACAGTCTCTTCAATGAATGGTGCTGGGAAAACTGGGTAGCTATATGTAGAAGAATGAAACTCGACCATTCTCTTACACCGTACACAAAGATAACCTCAAAATGGATAAAAGACCTCAACGTGAGACAGGAATCCATCAGAACCCTAGAGGAGAACATAGGCAGTAATCTCTTCGATATCAGCCACAGCAACTTCTTTCAAGATATGTCTCCAAAGGCAAAGGAAACAAAAGCCAAAATAAACTTTTGGGACTTCATCAAAATCAAAAGCTTCTGCACAGCAAAGAAAACAGTCAAGAAAACAAAGAGGCAACCCACGGAATGGGAGAAGATATTTGCAAATGACAGTACAGACAAAAGGTTGATATCCAGGATCTATAAAGAACTCCTCAAACTCAACACACACAAAACAGATAATCATATCAAAAAATGGGCAGAAGATATGAACAGACACTTCTCCAATGAAGACATACAAATGGCTATCAGACACATGAAAAAATGTTCATCATCACTAGCCATCAGGGAGATTCAAATTAAAACCACATTGAGATACCACCTTACACCAGTTAGAATGGCCAAAATTAGCAAGACAGGAAACAACATGTGTTGGAGGGGATGTGGAGAAAGGGGAACACTCTTCCACTGTTGGTGGGAATGCAAGTTGGTGCAGCCTCTTTAGAGAACAGTGTGGAGATTCCTCAAGAAATTAAAAATAGAACTTCCCTATGACCCTGCAATTGCACTACTGGGTATTTACCCCAAAGATACAGATGGAGTGAAAAGAAGGGCCATCTGTACCCCAATGTTTATAGCAGCAATGGCCATGGTCGCCAAACTGTGGAAAGAACCAAGATGCCCTTCAACGGATGAATGGATAAGGAAGATGTGGTCCATATACACTATGGAGTATTATGCCTCCATCAGAAAGGATGAATACCCAACTTTTGTAGCAACATGGACGGGACTGGAAGAGATTATGCTGAGTGAAATAAGTCAAGCAGACAGAGTCAATTATCATACGGTTTCACTTATTTGTGGAGCATAACAAATAGCATGGAGGACATGGGGAGTTAGGAGAAGGCATTTGGGGGAAATTGGAAGGGGAGGTGAACAATGAGAGACTATGGACTCTGAAAAACAATCTAAAGGGTTTGAAGAGGTGGGGGGGTGGGAAGTTGAGGGAACCAGGTGGTGGGTATTAGAGAGGGCACGGACTGCATGGAGCACTGGTTGTGGTACAAAAACAATGAATACTGTTATGCTGAAAATAAAAAAAAAATAAAATAAAAGACATTTAGAATGACAGAAATAAAAAAGAAAATGTCAATGCAAAGATCTAGAATAGATATGATAACTCTGAAAAAGAACTAATATAAAGCCACTGTTTATAAAAGGACAATTTTTAAAGTATGGATTGAGAAAAATATACACAAGATCAAAGAACCCGAGAAGGAAGTGCAAAGTTCATATCCACACATATATGGAATGCAGATTTCGGCAATGATACAAAATCATTTCTTGGAGAAAGTATGGTATTACAATAAATGTTGAGGAAGCAATCAGTTTCAAATGGAATTAATAATAAATACTTCATACCATATACAAAAATGTTAAAAGATGATCATCTGTAAGTGCAAATGATAAAATTTCAAGAAGATGTATTAGGAAAAAATCTGACAAGTTGGGCAGAGATTTCTCAGAGAGAAACAAAACATGATCCATAAAAGAACAAACTGATGAAGTGTAGTTCCTTAAGATAATGTCTGTGCTTTGAAGTAAAGGAAAGACAAGTCATAGACTGAGAGGAAATATTTACAAATAATACATCTACTAAAAAACTTGCTGCCAAGATACATAAAGAATTCTCAAAATATGATAACAAAAAGTAAAAATATAACAAAAATATTTCAAGATACTTCACCAAAAAGCATTTATTGATGGGAAATAAATACAGAGAAAGTTGCTCAACACTATCAGTCTTAGGAACATTCACATTAGAACTACTACACATCAGAATTCTTATTCCAGAAAGAGAGGATATGCTACTGTTCCCTACTTCCTCCAGGAAATACAGCTAAAACACCTGGATATTATACACAAAACAACATAACATTCAAACAGGTGATGAGAAAGCTGACAGAACTGCTCCCTCTAACCCCAAGAAATGACATGGTGGTCAGCGCCCTGAATATTCTCTTTTCCTCACATATCCCAGACTGGTGAGCAAACCACAGACATCAACGTGCACAAACAAAAGGCCCCAAAATGTATTTTTCTCTCTAGTCAACATAATAGAAAAAAGGCATGCTAGAAAGACCCAAACAAACAAACCAACAAAAAAATGTAGACACCAATCAACCACTGACTATCCAAGGGGCACATCACTCAGGAATGCAGGGGAAATCAAGACATTCTGAGATAAAGGAAAACTAAGAAAAGTGTCACCACCACACCCACTCTGAAAGAACTGCTAAAGGGAATTATCCAAACAGAAATTAAATGGTAACAGAAGGAATCTTGCAAGGATCATCAAGAAGAAAGGGAAAACAAAAGTATAAAACTGTCATTAGGTCTTAGGGACTTTGCTTCAACTCTAGCGTCTAAATTGTTTGATATTTGAATGAAAATCATCAGTTGAAACAAAGTGATAACTTTCACATAATTCTCAATGTAAGTAGAGAAACATTTAAAACAAAGTAGAAATGAGACAAAGTAAAGGGACATCAAGTGAAGGGAAAGCTCTACATTTTACTCAAAGTGCTGTGGGTTGTGACAGAATGTGTAGACTGATATATGTGTTTATAATTATCTATATAAAGATATATGCTATCTACATAGCTTATATGAAGCAGATTAGAACACATGTGGACATGTATATGACTATATATGTAAAAAGTTATTTATGAAGAAAAGATCGACTTTGCTTTACATTATGCTCCATCAATTAGGTTCATGATGTAGAAAACTATAACCTTCACATTTATCTCACTGCATTGCAAATACAACATCACCAAAAATAAATTCCAATTGCATCAGAAACTCTAATTAAAGTGAAAAAGTAATAAATAAAGAAAAAAGATAAAAGTAATATGGAAAATTATATTTATGAACTTTGACTAACTTCTGAAATAGGTTCAAAATAATCACTAACACCTAAATGATATATTGGACCATGGTAATACTAAAATTCTGATCATTAAAGGACTCTAATAGGGGAGTAAAAATGCAATATAGAGCTATTTCCATCTTGTAAACTCAAAAAAGAGCTCATATTTAAAACATGGTAAGGACTTCCAAGAAAACCAAAGAAAACACCAACTAGGAGAAAAAAGCAAGGGACACACTCGAGTCCTTCTTACCAAAGAGAATATCCTAATAACTCACAGTCCAGAAAAATGATACTGTTCTATAACCACCAGAACTTTTTGTCATAATTTTTCTCAGACCTCTGAATTTTGAATCAAGGGAATATTTTGTACAATCTATTTATACAATACATTAGATAAATGTAGGGATAATGTAATATATTGAAAGATACACATATCTATGACTGGGCAATTTCATACTAATGCTTCGAAAAAATGTATAATAATCATATATAAATACAATTATAATGTTACATTTACGCATTGCTATTTTGACAAATGCACTATTTACATTTCATAAATATACTATATATTATGTAGTTATGTATAATAAGTTGTTATAAATACAATACATGGAAAACACATAGAAAAAGCCTTTCATAAAATAATTATTTATAATAGCCACATATTAAAAAGGAAGTAAATTTCTGAAAATTGATTTTAAAATGTCCTTTTCATATAAGACAGCAGCAGTGAAAATTCACAAACTATAGACAAATGCAGTAATAAAGATGGATTACAAATATCATACGAGAGTAAAAGGAGACACGTATAATAATGCATACTGCATGATTCCATCGATATAAATTCCAAAAATAAGCAAAGATATTTCACAGTATCAAAACTGGCAGGGCTAATAGAGGCTCTAAATTTCTTGCTCATGATCTGATTTGTAATTATGTTCTATTTTGTGATGAATATGCACAATCATGTAGTTTTCTTTTTTTCTTAAAGATTTCTTTATTTATTTGATAGAGAGGGGGAGAGAGAGGAAGAGACATCACAAGTAGGCAGAGAGGCAGGGAGAGAGGAGGGGGAAGCAGGCTCCCCACCCACCAGAGAGCCCGATGTGGGGCTCAATCCCAGAACCCTGAGATCATGACCAGAACCGAAGGCAGAGGCTTAACCCACAGAGCCACATTGATGTATTGTTATTTTGATAAATGCATTATTTACATTTCATAAATATACTATATACTATGTAGTTATGTATAATAAGTTATTATAAATACAATACATGGAAAACACATAGAAAAAGCCTTTCATAAAATAATTATTCATGATACCCACATACTAAAAAGTATTTAAGTTTCTGAGAAGAGCTTTTAAAATGTCCTATTCATATAAGACAACAGCAGTGAAAATTCACAAACTATAGACAAATGGAATAATATAGATGGATCACAAATATCATACAAGAACAAAAGGAGACACACATAATAATGCATACTGCATGATTCCATCAATATAAACTCCAAAAATAAGAAAGACATTTCACAGTATTAACATTGGCAGGGCTAATAGAGGCTCTAAACTTCTCGCTCATGATCTGATGTGTAATTATATTCTATTTTGTGATGAATGTGCCCTGTCATATAGTTTTCTTTTTTAAAGATTTTATTTATTTATCTGACAAGGAGATCACAAGTAGGCACAGAGGAAGGCAGAGAGAGATGGGGAAGAAGGCTCCCTGCTGAGCAGAGAACCTGATGTGGGGCTCAATCCCAGGATCTTGAGATCATGACCCAAGCCAAAGGCAGAGGCTTAACCCACTGAGCCATCCTGGTGCCCCAATCATATAGTTTTCTTGATGTGTGGTAAAAAATGTAGTAAGGTTATTTCAGGCAAAAGAGTATGTATAGATATGGCTTTCTATGAAAAGCAAGAACTAGAAATTATTAAATGTACATTAAAGGTATAAAAATAGTAAAATATCATGGAGTCAAACTATGGAATAGTAACAGACTTTAAAATAAATAAACAAGCAATATGTATGACTATATGGATGAGATCTACAAATGTAATATTAAATGATAAGCTTTTAATAAAAGCTGCAAACATTTGAAACCTCACCATTTCCTCTTCATCCTCTATGGAAAGCAGGGTAGAGTTCTTAGAAGCACAGGATAACTGACTCTCATTCCATGGTTTTCTTTCAGTGCTAATGTAGTAGCAAGTTTCAGAATATGTAATCCACTCTTTTGGACAGTGATCACAATGATAAGCTAAAGAAAGATTATGAGATATTATCCAAAAGGCTTTGAATATTAAAACTTGCAAGTTTGCAAGTTACATATGTATACACAAATGGGTATACAACACACCACTTTACCTTCACAAGCGGGCAAAAATAAAACAAAAACACATGCACACTGCCAGAAGAGTCAGGCTTTCATCCCTTACTTATGTGCCAGTATAAAACAAACAAACAAAAATGTCCATCTTTACATGTACTTTGAGTCCCTGAACAAAACAACTTATTTGGGATTATATAATGGTTTATATTATATCATGTTATAGCAGGAGGAAATTTGAGGCCATTGGTTAACAATGGTGTAGTAATTTTATTTTATTTTAAGATCTATTTATTTATTTCACAGATTGAGAGAGAGAGAGAGAGAGAGAGAGAGAAATGAACCGGAGGGCAGAGGGAGAGGGAAAGAATATCTCAAACAGACTCTGCACTGAGCATGGAGCTGACTGGGGGCTCAGTCCCAGGACCCTGAGTTCATAACCTGAGACAAAACCCAGAGTCAGACACTTCACTCACTGAGCCATCCAGGTACCTCATGTATGCTGATTTTATTTTATTTTATTTTTTAAGATTTTATTTATTTATTTGACAGAGAGAGAGATCATAAATAGGCAGAGAGTCAGGCAGAGAGAGAGGGGGAAGCAGGCTCTCCCCTCAGCAGGGATGCTGAGGCAGATGCAGGGCTTGATCCCAGAACCCTGAGACCATGACCCTAGCCGAAGGCAGTGGCTTAATCCACTGAGCCACCCAGGCACCCCTGTATGCTGATTTTAAATTAGTATTTCCGCATACTGTTGTATAAGAAGTAATACTCTCCTATACTCATCAATTATGAAAATTTACTATGCAATTTTCTAATTCATTTTCCCCAAAAAACATCTATTATCATATTTATCTAGCTTAAGAATCAGACAAAATATAAACTATCCTAATATCAGAGTTTTGGAAATGATTTTCTACCTTTCTGGGTCGTTATTTCCACAGACGCCTTGTTCTGCACTGGTTCTGTAGTAACTAGAAAAATTAAAACAATGCTCATAAAACTTAATATTAAACTAAATAAATCATTATGATTTGAGTTTCTTAGTTTGAAGTTTGGTATATTATTTAGAATGGGAAATCTCTGTGATAAAATTGATTTTACCCATAAAAATTAAATAAAATGGTGAACGTGTGGGAGAAGACAATTCAAAAGTTTAAAGAATCAAACCTCACAGTCTTTGCAGTGTTTGGTTTAACCAGTCTCAAGAACTAACTAGTATATCTCCATAAAGTCTCTGCCATAACTTCTATTTCAGGTATGAAATCTGAATATATGTGTAATACGCTTTATATAGATTTATTCTGTTATTTCTACTTTTGACAGATTCAGAGTAACCATTCCACACTTAGAGTATGCATGCATTAAAATGAGGTAATACAATTCCATAATATTGTGCAACATTTCGAGCACTGATAATCATTAAAGTGAAAAATTCCCTTGTCATCATTGAAACACTTACAGTGAATAACGGCTGTTGTGACCACAGTGGACATCAAGACAAGGCAGATAATTCCCAGGATCCCAGCAATGAGCTTCCCTGGACATGAAGGTAAATAGTTGGAAGAGAAATGAAAATGCTCAGAAAATATGGATGAAAAACAATCATTTAGGAAATTTACATACAAGAGAACCTACAAAGCACAGGGAATCACATATAAAAATTTGGACCCCAAACTTGTATCGGTCATTGTAATTGTCTCTCAGAATATACCATTACATTTGCAATAAATATATTACCCCCATGAGATTGGGTTAAGATCACGAATTATAACACTTGAACAAGGTTCATCCTCAGATTTCAATTAGAATACCATATTCCAGCTCCAAGTTCTGATCCACACAAATGAAAAATATGAGATCATCCCCTACTCATTCCCTGCACCCCTGCTCCCCAAGTGCACATTCTAGAGCAGTTATACTATGTCTGAATTAAGCATTTTACCTTTCCATTGGTAGTTCTTGCCATTCCCTTGAGGATCCCGAGAAGCATCTTGAAGAGTTAATTCAGCATACGTTATTTCCTGCTCAGTTCCCAAAATGCCACTTTTAGTGCCCTTAGCTTTCACTTGCTGTCTTCTTAAACCCTTAACCTGACTGAGTTCTGCATAGGTTACTCCTTGGTTATTCATCTCTGCAGCTGTGTGGTGTCAGGCACAGGGCTGAATGAGACTGTACTGAAGGACTTGATGAACAGTGGGTGGGATAGTCACAGTGGGTGGAGTGTGTGGTGAGTGGTAGTACTCATCTGCTGTTGAACAATGTAAAATCTGGTACTAATTTCCTTGGAGCTTTAAAGAAGTGCTTCATGATGAAATTAGTGGTTTTTATAATGATATTCTCTGTTTGACACAATAGAAGGAAAAGAATTCAGGAATTATATTGTCCTCATTAATGTAAGGCCAGATTCGACAGAACAGGTCAACACTACTGGAATAACTGGGTTAATATTAAAATGCTACATTAGAAAGAAAATGCTGCATCAATTTTTTTGACAAGTTTTAAATGCATTATTGGTTAAAAAAATGGAGTCCCCCAGATTAGGGAATATTAGTTTTAGCACATACAGGAATTTCCTGGAGTAAATTACTTTTATTTAAGACTCAGGTTTCTTTACTAAAATGTCATGCAGTACTATCAAGTGGTCTCTTACTTTGAGTAATTGTGGAGTTTGAAGAAATCATTAAGTTTTAAAAGAAATCTTTTATGTGCTGAAAATGTTACATGACACAATAAACTTATCTAAACCCTGAACAATAATGAAATAAAAAACACCAAAAAGTATTTTTTAAAGTACTAATTTAACGCCAGAAATTGACAACCGATTTAATAGTAAAGGTGTGAAACCATAAAACGATAAATAAAAGTGTAGTTCATTTATGGAAGAAAACTGTTGGTACAAACTTCCAGAAAAACCTAAGAATGTCAAAAGCAGTAGGGAAACTTCAGTTGTATAAGGAATTCTAATAAATGAGATAAATGTGATTTCATAATTCAGTCAATGAGCTCAAAGTCAGTGAAATATGGAATTGCTCCTGGGTCTCAAATTTACAAACTATGACCTTTACGAAGTTACTTCCTGGGGTGCCTGGGTGGCTTGTGGGTTAAAGCCTCTGCCTTCAGCTCAGGTCATGATCCCAGGGTCCTGGGATCAAGCCTCACAATGGGCTCTCTGCCTAATTACCTAATTACTTCTCCACAGGCAAGAATTTGAATACTTAAGAAATTATCCAGTGTTTTCCATATTCATTCTTGTCAGTTACCCTGAATTGTTGGAATAAATATACCAGTGTTCTCTGTGATTTGATTGCATATTAACTGTACCTCATGTGCATCCCATCCAGCATCTGTATCTTCCACTAAGTGAGGTGTCTAGGAGAGAGACAGCAGAGGAGTGACACATACCTTCTCTTGGCCAGAGAGTCCTACGTCTTCCAGGGGGAGACCAGGTTACTCTTGTAAACGGACAGTATCTGTGGTCTTCACAGACTGCCAGTCCTGTGAAAGCTCAGAGAGAGGTAATAGTGGAAAAAGTAGATTTCTCTTCAACGTGTCACTTAAAATTTGAACAGGAAATCCTTACACTTGATCTATTTTGAAGACACTTTATCTCATCACACACCCCCAGAATGTCTGAGACTTTCAGCTTATAGTGTGTCAGCTAATTGTGACATGACTCTGAGAAATGTTTATGTCCCACAAGATATTGGGGTCAGAAGCTTGACCACCCATGCTGTTAACTTGCTTTTTTTTGGTCACAAGTGCTGAGACCTGATTATCTTAGATGTGACAGTTCTACTTTTATACAGGATTCTAAATCTTGGCATTACACACTTCTTTCCATTGTACTCTCCATATGTCATTTCTATTATAATGAGAAATATCTGAAAACATCATCCCATTAACAACAGGAATTTAGAGATATTTATCTCCAGCTATTTTGAACGTGCATTGTCAGATTCTTTCTATACATCTGTTGAAAGCTTCATATGGTACTTATACTTTTTTATGAATATGGTGTATCACACTGTTTTCTTTGTGAATATTGACCAACCCTTGCCGCCAAAAATTAAATCCCACTTGATTCTTTGAATTGTTGGATTTGATTTGTTAATATTTTGCTGAGAATATTCGCACCCATGTTCATCAGTAATATTGGCCTGCAGTCCTCTTTTATAGTGGAGTCTTTGTCTGGTTTTGCGATTAGGCTAATGCTGGCCTCATAGAATGAATTCGGAGGTTTTCCTTCCATTTCTATTTGTTTGGAATTTTTTGAGGAGAATAGGTATTAATTCTTCTTTAAATGTTTGGCAGAATGCCCTTGGGAACATCTGGCCCTGGAGTTCTGTTTGTTGGGAGATTTTTAATGACTGATTCGATTTCTTTGCTGGTTTTCCATGTGCTCAAGTTTTCCATTTCTTCCTGTTTTGGTTTTGGTAGTTCATGTTTCTAGGAATTTATCCATTTCTTCCAGGTTGTCCCCATTTGTTGGTTTAAATATTCTTTAATACTATTCTCTTAGGGCACCTGGGTAGCTCAGTCATTAAGTGTCTGCCTTTGGCTCAAGTCATGATCCCAGGGTCTTGCATTGGGCTCCTTGCTTAGTGGGGAACCTGCTTCTCTCTTTGCCTTTGTCTGCCACACTGCCTGCCTGTGCTCTCTCTCTCTTCAACAAATAAATAAATAAAATCTTAAGTAAAACAATATTCTCTTATAATTGTATTTCTGTTGTGTTGGTAGTGAAAAAAATCTAGCCCATTTTATTTAAGCACAGATACACATATAGCACACGAAGAGAGACATAACATATTCTTGGTTTTGAATTTTCATGGCAATAATGTGTCTGTAAAGACTCCTTGGCGGGTTGAGTTTGGGGGAGATAATGAAGTAAAGATTGAAAAATGCTGTATTATAAAGTAATATGCATGAATTGAAAAGATCAGATCTCCCAGGTTTTTGATAGGTAAGTCTGTAACTTCTTTTTCAAGAAGCAGGGACAGATGAGTAGCATGCTCTGACTACATTATAGTAGTCTCAACTGGTCAGATAAAAAGAAATTTAGGGGCGCCCTGGTGGCTCAGTGGGTTAAAGTCTCTGCCTTCAGCTCAGGTCATGATCCCAGGATCCTGGGATCTAGCCCAGGGCTCTCTGCTCCGTGGGGAGCCTGCATCCTCCTCTGTCTCTGCCTACCTCTCTGTCTACTTGTGATCTCTGTCAAATAAATTTAAAAAATTTTTTAAAAAGAAATGTAAAAATTAAGAACAAAAACAGGGAGACTCAAAATACTACAGGGATGTGGTGGCTTGAGCTAAGGTGAAAGGGACAATGGCGATGAGAGACTGGACTCTGGAATACTTTGAAGTCAGTGTTAAGAAGCCTCTAATGTGAGAATGTGGCCTGAGAAAGAAGGAACGGGGACATGGATGAAGCATGTGCTTTACCTTGACTATCTGAAAACAGACTGATTCTGTTTGCATTCAATGATCTAGAAAGGATTATACATGAAGCAGGTGTGATTAGGAGTCTGTGTCTGGATTGGACATCTGAAGAGTGAATTTTTCATGAAACACACAAATGGAAGAGTTGACTAAGGGCTCAGAGATCAATGTCCTAAGGTGAATGGTGAGATATGGGCAAGAAAGTATAAAACTGGGCTTTTCAGCTTGCATGTGCTGCTTCAAACGAAGTAACAGAGATTTTTCACCCAGGATCTTAAAGTGGATGTAAATAAGAGGAAGTTCTAGGATAAGCTCTGAGACTCTCTCATGTAAAGAGGAAGAGGAGAAGAGGTGAAACCACCTCTTGTTTGCTGACAAGACCAAAAGTGCAATGAGGAGATAGGAGTCAAGTCCATGAAACTATGTTGCCATGGATACCAAGTGAAAAAGTGTTTCCAGGAGGAATGAATGATCCACTCTGTTAAATGCTGCTGCTAATCAAGTAAGATGAGATTTTGTTATTTTGTGTACAGAATAGGGAATGGTTCCAGTGAGCTGTTGGGGCAAAAATCCAATTTGTCATAGATTCAGCAGAAGATGGAAAGATGGGAATTAGAAATAGTTTTACTATGATGCAGCATGGTGTTCGTTAAGGGTATCTTTTCCAAAAATGACGAACTGTGTTTCTTGAATGGGATGATCCAGTGGCCAGTCCTGATACCATCACATATGCTCTCTTCCAATATGGCTTATCTGCATTCTCCCAATGATTCTGATCCTCTCTGCAAATGTTATCCCTCATGCCTGAATAGCTTTTCTCCCTCCTTTTCTCTTGTCTTCAAGTGTTCTTTCATTTCACTTACATACTCCCTAATCTTTTCTAACTTGTTCTTTAATCACTCCATGGATTATTCATTTAAATGTTTTTGTTTTCATTTCTAGACTTCTTCTTTTTGATTTTTAAAAATTACTCTGGGTTTTTCCATTGTCTAGCCCTCAGACACTAACCTCTTTTTTGGTAGTCCATCTGTATCCCTTATACTTTTATTCACTCTAAATATTTGTACTTTATAATCAATATTAAAGAATTCCATTATTTGGGGTGCATGTGTGTGTGTGTTTCTCTTTTGCTTTTATTTTCCTTTTTTTTTCTGCATGATTTTCAATTTTGAGCATACCTTCTATATCCTATATGACCTAGGTTGAGAATAACTGCAGAAGTATTTCTTTAGCAACAATGATCATTAAAATCTGGGAAATAATTTTTTCTATGATAAAATGTACACTTAGCAGATTTTTTAATATGAAAAAGGTAATAGAGAAGATTATGTAGTTGAAAGGCAAGAGCTTTATTTCTTATCCACTAATATATATTTGGAGATTGAAAAATAAGAAACGTAAATCTTTTTAGAACTCCATTTCAATTTGTATCTTGGCTTCTAGGCTCTCCCTGTTTACAGTTTCTTCTTAGTGGTTGTATTAAGATTACAGCACACAGTCTTAACTTTACATGGTCTAGGTAGAATTAGTTGTACAACATAAGAAATCCTGTATGGATCAGGTCTATTTATCCCCTCCCCTACCCATTATTTTCAATAGTTGCCATAGGTCTTACATATCACATACATTATAAACATTGGAAGAAACTTGCAAACTTTGCTTTGAATGCTCATGCATACTGCAAGGAAATTAACAGAAGGTTGTCTTTCATATTTACCCTGATATGTCCTTATGCCTTCCGAAATAACAAGATTTCTCATGAAACTATTACACATAAACCTGACACATTTCCTTCCTCTAACACTTCTTACACTGCAGGCCAAGTATAGCTGGAAAATGTCCTCATTTACTTTTATTCTGGAAGACTGAATTCTGAGTTGGCAGGATTTTTTAATGAGATGATTATTATCTCCAAAATTTATTGTTTCTAATGAATTTCTAGGCATACAAAGTGCTGTTATTCTCTCATTGCTTTCAATATGTTTTAATCTGTTTCAGAAGTATGAGAACAATGTGCCCACATGTGATCTAGTTATTATTTATTTATTTTTTTTATTTGGGTTTTGCTGGGCTTCCTGAATTTAATTTGGTGTTTTTCAACCAATTCGAATTAGCTTCAGCCATTATTTCTTCAAATAATCTTCTGCTAATTGTTTCCCTCTCCTTGTAAGATGCTAATTACATGTGTCATAAATTTGGATATTATCACATTGATCTCTCTTGTAAAAAATATTTTTGATCCTCCCTCTGAATGAATGCATTATTATTCTTACCCAATCCAGGGCATTTGAGGGGGACAAATCTAGATATTTACATATTCCTTAGGAGGAGCCACAAAGAACCAACGGTTGTAATTAAGAGCAGAGCAACAATTTTTAAATGTTAAAGTGTTATTTTATTCATAAGTTTACAATCGTTAATTATTAGAAAATAAAAATTTTGGATGAAATAAATTGGGTACAGGAGATTGGACAGACACAACTTTGTCCTTTTTCCATTTTCTTTGGAACTAAGTGCCTGCAAAGAATATACTTTCCGTTTTGCTGCAAACACAGCAAATTATAAAAGGGCTTCATCTTCCTCTGAAATTGTACTGAAATGAGGATTGTTTAACTCTAGGATGTAGAATAAGAAGCCCATTATGTTCAAAACCTAATGTATAGTCTTAGAAAGTTAGACACAGAAAAAACTGCCACACTGTTCTTTATATCTCTGACTTCTCTGAGACATTTTCCTAAAGTTTCAGTGGTAGAATTTAGTGATTCACCAGTTGCATATAACATCCCGTGCTCATTACATCAATGTCCTTCTTAATGCCAATCACCAATTGTTCCCTCCTCCCACCCATCTCCGCTCCTGCAACCCTGCTTATTCCCTATAGTTAAGAGTCTCTTATGATTTGCCTCCACCTCAGTTCTCATCTTATGTTATTTTCCCTTATTCCCCTATGTTCATCTGTTTTGTTTTTTAAATTCCACAGATGAGTGAAATCTTACAGTATTTGTCTTTCTCTGACTGACTTATTTTGCTTAGCATAACACACTCTAGTTCCATGGAACTTCATTGTAAATGGCAAGATTTCATTCTTTTTGATTGCTGGGGAATATATATATACACCACATCTTATTTATCTATTCATCTGCTGAAGGACTTGTGGGCTCTTTCCCTAGTTTGGCTCTTGTAGACATTGCTGCTACAAACATTGGGGTGCATGTGCCCCCTTGAATCACAATGTATGTACCTTTGGATAAATACCAAGTAGTGCATCTGCTGTGTCATAGGGTAGCTCTATTTTTAACTGATTGAGGAACCTCCATACTGTTTTCCAGAGTGGCTACACCAGTTTGCATTCTCACCAACAGTATGAGAAGGTGAGAAACACAACAGGCAAGTCTACTCTCACCACAGTTGTTCAATAGTACTAGAGGTCCTAGCCTCAGCAATCATACAATAAAAAGAATTAAAACACATCTAAATCAGCAAAGAAGAAGTCAGACTTTCATACTTCATAAATAATATGATAGACTATGGAGAAAATGTAAAGATACTATCTAGAAATTGCTAGAACTCATGCAGGAATTCAGCAAAGGCACAGGATAAAAATCAATGCACAGAAGTCAGTTGCATTCTGTATATTAACAATGAGGCAAAAAAAAAATAGAAATCAAGGAATCAATCTTATTTAAAGTTGCACCAAAACCATGTGGTACAGACTTATCAAAAAGAAAAGAGAAATAAATAAATAAATAAAATCATGAATGAAAGAGTAGAGATCACAACCAACACCAAAGAAATACAAACAATTATAAGAACATATTATGAGCAACTATACGCCAGCAAATTTGACAATCTGGAAGAAATGGATGCATTTCTAGAGACATATAAACTACCAAAACTGAACCGAGAAGAAATACAAAACCTGAACAGACCCATAACTACTAAGGAGAGTGAAGCAGTCATCAAAAATCTCCCAAAAAACAAGAGCCCAGGGCCAGACGGCTTCACAGGGGAATTTTACCAGACATTTAAAGAAGAATTAATACCTATTCTCCTGAAATTGTTCCAAAATATAGAAATGGAAGGAAACCTTCCAAACTCATTTTATGAGGCCAGCATTACCTTGATGCCAAAACCAGACAAAGACCCCATCAAAAAAGAGAATTATAGACCCATATCCTTGATGAACACAGATGCAAAAATTCTCACCAAACTACTAGCCAATAGGATCCAACAGTACATTAAAAGGATTATTCACCACGACCAAGTGGGATTTATTCCAGGGCTGCAAGGTTGGTTCAACACCCACAAATCAATCAGTGTGATATGATACATTAATAAAAGAAAGGAAAAAAAATACAGGATACTCTCAATAGATGCTGAAAAGCATTTGGCAAAGTGCAGCATCCTTCCTTGATCAAAACTCTTCAAAGTGTAGGGATAGAGGATACATACCTCAATATCACCAAAGACATCTATGAAAAGAACACCGCAAATATTGTTCTCAATGGAAAAAAAACTGAGAGATTTTCCACTGTGGTCAGGAACATGGTAGGGATGTCCATTATCACCACTGCTATTCAACTATAGTACTAGAAGTCCTAGCCTGGCAATCAGACAACAAAAAGAAATTAAAGGCACCCAAATCGGCAAAGAAGTCAAACTCTCACTCTTTGCAGATGATATGATATTATATGTGGAAAACCCAAAAGACCCCTCTCCCAATCTGCTAGAACTTGTACAGGAATTCAGTAAAGTGTCAGAATATAAAATCCATGCACAGAACTCAGTTGCATTTTTATACACCAAAAGCAAGACAGAAGAAAGAGAAAATAAGGAGTCATTCCCATTTACAATTGTACCCAAAACCAATAATATACCTAGGAATAAACCTAACCAAAGAGGCAAAGAATCTATACTCAGAAAACTATAAAGTATTCATGAAAGAAATTGAGGAAGACACAAAGAAATGGAAAAACGTCCCATGCTGATGGATTGGAAGAACAAATATTGTGAAAATGTCTATGCTACCTAAAGCAATCTACATGTTTAATGCAATACCTATCAAAATACCATCAATTTTTTTCAAAGAAATGAAACAAATAATCCTAAAATTTATATGGAACCATAAAAGACCTCGAATAGCCAGAGGAATGTTGAGAAAGAAAGCCAAAGATGGTGGCATCACAACTCCAGGCTTCAAGCTCTATTACAAAGCTATCATCATCAAGACAGTATGGTACTGGCACAAAAACAGACACATAGATCAAAGAAACAGAATAGAGAGTCCAGAAATACACCCCCAACTCTATGGTCAACTAATCTTCGACAAAGCAGGAAAGAATGTCCAATGGGAAAAAGACAGTCTCTTCAATAAATGCTGTTGGGAAAATTGGACAGCCACATGCAGAAAAATGAAACTGGACCATTTCCTTACATGACACATGAAAATAGACTCAAAATGGATGAAGGACCTCAATGTGAGACAGGAATCCATCTAAAATCCTTGAGGAAAACACAGGCAGCAACCTCTTTGACCTCAGCTGCAGCCACTTCTTACTAGAAACATAGCCAAAGGCAAGGGAAGCAAGGGCAAAAATGAACTCTTGGGACTTCATCAAGATCAAAAGCTTTTGCACAGCAAAGGAAACAATCAGAGAAACCAAAAAACAACCCACACAATGGGAGGAAATATTTGCAAACACATATTAGATAAAGGGCCAGTATCCAAAATCAAGAAAGAACTTATCAAACTTAATACCCAAAGAGCAAATAATCCAATCAAGAAATGGGCAGAGGACATGAACAGACATTTCTGCAAAGAAGACACCCAGGTGGCCAACAGATACATGAAAAAGTGCTCCACATCACTCAGGATCAAGGAGATACAAATCAAAACCACAGTGAGATGCCACCTTGCACCAGTCCTAATGACTAAAATTAACAAGTCAGGAAATGACAGATGCTGGTGAAGATGGGGAGAAAGGGGAACCCTCCTACACTATTGGTGGGAATGCAAGCTGGTAAGCCACTCTGGAAAACAGCATGGAAGTTCCTCAAAATGTTGAAAGTAGAGCTACCCTACAACCCAGCAATCCCTCTACTCGGAATTTACCCTAAAGATACAATCGTAGTGATCTGAAGGGGCACATGCACCCAAATGTTTAGAGCAGCAATGTCCACAATAGCCAAACTACAAAAAGAACCTAGATGTCCATCAACAGATGAATGGATAAAGAAGAAGTGGTATATATATACAATGGAATACTATGCAGCCATCAAAAGAAATGAAATCTTGCCATTTGCAATGACATGGATGGAACTAGAGGGTATTATGCTGAGTGAAATAAGTCAATCCAAGAAAGACGATTATCATATGATCTCCTTGATATGAGGAATTTGAGAGGCAAAGTGGGGGGTTTGAGGGGTAGGGAAGAAAAAAAATGAAACAAGATGGGATCAGGAGGGAGACAAACTATGAGACTCTTAATCTCAAAAAAATAACTGAGGGTTGCCAGGGAGAGGGGGCTGTGGAGAGAGTGGTTGGGTTATGGACATTAGGGAGGGTATGTGCTATGGTGAGTATTGTGAAGTGTGTAAGCCTGATGATACACAGACCTGTACCCCTGGGCAAATAATACATTATATGTTAATTAAAAATATATATATATATGGTACAGAGGATTAAGCCTAACCAAAGAGGTAAAGGAAAACTATAGAATAGTTATAAAAGAAATTGAGGAAGACACAAAAAATGGGGAAAAAATTCCATTTTCATAGATTGGAAAAACAAATATTGTTAAAATGCCTGTACTCTCCCAAGCACTCTACACATATTCAATGCAATCCCTATCAAATACCATCAGCATTTTTCACAGAGGTAAAACAAACAATCCTGAAATTTGTGTGGAATAAGAAAAGCCCACAAATAGCCAAAATAATGTTTAAAAAGAAAACCAAAGTCTGAGGTGTCACAATTCTGGACCTGATACTGTATTACAAAGCTATTATCATCAAGACTATATGAGCCTCTTCTTCTTCTTCTTCTTTTTTTTTTAAGATTTATTTTTTCATTTGAAAGGGGGGTAGGGGCAGAAAACAAGGGATAGCGAATCTTAAGCAGATTCTGTGCTAAGCATGGAGCTGGACACAGGCTAAATTCCATGACCCTGAGATCATGACCTGACCAGAAATCATGAGTCAGTCACTTAACTGACTGAGCCACCCATGCGCCCCTCCATGACTCTTTCTATTCTGACTTCACACCTGACTAACTCCTTTAAAATTGTGTTCCATGCTTATATATCTCCAGTGCATTTGGTGGATCCTCCACTTAAGCTCACTCCACCAAAGTCTTCTCATGTCTTCTTATGGGTACATCTAAGACATTAAGCATCTTTTTTTAGAAATATGTAGGTATGTAAAAAATTATTTAAGAGAAAATTGGGAGGTGTTCCACATCAGAATGTTAATATTAAAGAGCTTCTCTCTTTTCCTTTTTCTCCATGGTAAGAAATACATCTGTGTAGATGGGATACTCAACACTGGAAAGAAAAGGGCATTTCAGTGTCTTCTTCCCTTAGGCCCCAGTAGGTTCCCCAAACCTAGAAAACAAGCAGACTATCTTGCCAAACTTTGAAAATTCCTTTAAAAATGTCTTCAAATCCAAAAGAGACCATTATATATGTCCAACATAACACACTGGGTGAGGAGACTGGGGTTCTTGACCAATAAGAGAAAGAATAGTAACTGCAATTTGATTTCAAAAATGGAAATTCATGTCTAGAAACATTTACTCTTGTTTAGTGTTCATACATGATATGTATTGAATTTTCAAAATCCTGTTTTGAAATGCAAATATCTTTTTGCACAACAAAGGAAACACTCCACAAAACCAAAGACAATGGATAGAATGGCAGAAGATATTTGCGAATGTCTTATCAGATAAAGGGCTAGTATCTAAAATCTATAAAGAATTTATCAAACTCAACACCCAAAGAACAAGTAATCCAGTAATAAATGGGCAGAGGACATGAACAGACTTTTCTCCAAGGCTGACATACAAATGGTTAACAGATAGATGAAAAAATATTCAACATCACTTGGCATCAGGGAAAATACAAATCAAAGTCACAATGAGACACAACCCTCACCCTAGTCGAATGGCTAAAATTAACAAGTCAGGAAACAACATATGTTTGCGAGGATGCTGGGAAAGGGGAACCCTCCTACACTGTTGGTAGGAATGCAAGCTGGTACAGACACTCTGGGAAACAGTATGGATGTTCCTCACAAAGTTGAAAAAAGAGTTACCGTATGACCTAGCAATTGCACTCCTGGGTATTTACCCCAAAGATACAAATGTAGTAACCCGAAGGGGCGCCTGCACCCCAATGTTTATAGCAGCAATGTTCACAATTGCCAAACTATGGAAAGAGCCCAGATGTACATCAACAGATGAGTGGATAAAGAAGATGTGGTATTTATACACAACAGAATATTACTCAGCCTTGAAGAAAAAAAAAAAGAAAAGAAATCCTGCCATTTGCAATGACGTGGACGGAACTAGAGTGTGTTATGTCAAGCAAAACAAGTCAATCAGAGAAAGAAAATTAAATGATCTCACTCATATGTGGAATAAAAAAAAACAGGATCATAGAAGAAGGAAGGGAAAAATAAAGATGAAATCAGAGAGGGAGACAAATTATAAGAGACTCATAACCATAGGAAACAAACTATGGTTTGCTGAAGGGGAAAGGGGTTTGGAGATGGAGTAACTGAGTGAGGGACATCAGAGAGGTCATATGATGTAAAGGGCACTGGGTATTATATAAGAACAATGAATCAATGAACTCTCTCTCTGAAACCAATAATACATATTACATACATACATATATTACATATATGTATACATATAATAATACATACATATATTAATAATACATCAATATGTTGATTGAATTTAAATAATTTAAAGAGTTAAATATATTGACACAAAAAAAGAATGACAGAGGAAACTAAAAGAAATTGATAAAAGCTGATCAAGTTTGGAAAAATGCACATATATTTGATGTGTATGATGAAGTAGGTTAAGTCAGATTATATTTATTTTTTTTTCTTTTTCATAAAGTTTTTATTTATTTATTTGACAGAGAGAAAGAGAGAGAGACAGACAGAGAGACAGAGAGAGAGGAGAGAGAGATCACAAGCAGTTGAAGTGGCAGAGGGAGAGGGAGAGGTAGGTTTCCCAATGAGCAGGGAGCCTGATGCAGGACTCAATCCCCAGACCCTGGGATCATGTCCTGAGCCTAAGGCAGAGGCTTCACTGACTGAGACACCCAGTTTCTCCAGTCAGATGATATTTCTGATGCCCAGTTAAACTTCTATATTGTAACAAAAGAGACTGGATGGGCGGAAGGAAGAAGACAGTTTCAGAGCTTCAGTTTTCTTGGAAATCAGTTTTTATCAGATATTTGGAAAAATAAAATATGAAGATATCTCATATAGCAAGAACTTCATGTAGTTAGGCTGCATTTTAAGGATCTTCAGATCTTACATTATAATTTCTTAGATCAGCCCTATGAGGTGGCTACTATTATGGTTACCATGTCACGGGTGATAGAAACGAAGCATCAAGTTCTTAAGTCAAAATGACTAATGTAGTGAATACTTGTGTGTCAAGAGGTACTGTTCAAATAATCTAAGTAATTCTGTGAATAAGATGCTATATCTATTATATTTTCCAGGACTCAGGATACTGACCTAGAGCAATCATGAAACTGACTCACAGACCCAGAGAGTGCATTTACAAATTACATTGAAGAGGCCCGGTTTCATTGCCAATATCCTTAAACTTTACCCCATACTACTTATTCCCGTTTATAAACTGATTAAAGTTCCTGGTGCAAGCATCTATATGATGATGTTTACCACCATAGAGAAGTATGAGCATTTTGGCACAGAGGAAGCAAAAACTAGATTGGAAGTTAAGAAAGTACCCAATTTTCCATCTATTTTCCAATATTTTTCTTTTACAAACAAGCTTTGCTATCTCGTGAAATATAATGAGAAAATATCCCTATAGTTATTATGGTAGATTAGGTTCTTGTTCAATGAAACTACATGTCTTGCATCTGAGCACTTTGAAAGGCATAAATCCTGCAGAAAGTCAATGATAATTTTGGCCATGTGACTTGTTTTCACAACCTCATGTGAGTGTGAATGTGATATTTTTGAGTTTAGGTCCAGGCATTAAGAAGCACATTTCTCCTAGCTGCTAATCTCTGCTATAAGATGTCATATATCAGGTATCCTGCTCTTCTAAGAATAAAATACACCCAAAAGTTCTGATCTGAATCTGTAGTCTGGAGCCAAACCCATGCATGTCAAGCCTTGATCAACTAAAACCCAGCCAAAGCACAAACCGGTGAATGAGAAAAAAATGTTTATTTTACAATGTCATTGCAATCTTGGTTTGTTTGAGCATAACGTCAGCAAACAGTTACAGCTAGCATTTACATATTATATGAATTTGATTTTGAATATTCATATAACTTCTCAATCAGAGTATAAGGAAAGAGTACAGAGAGTGTAAAGAGTATGTGTAGCCACTGAGTAGTGGCTCAGTCAGATAAGCATCTGCCTCACGCTCAGGTCATGATCTGGCTCTCTTTTCATTGGGGAGCTTGCTCCTCCCTCTGACTGCTGCTTGTACTCTCTCTCTCTCTCTGCCAAGTAAATAAATAAATAGATCTCAAAAAAATAGTATGTGCAAAAATATTTACCTATATACAAATTAATAAATGTATAAGAACTATTAATTTTTTTGCAAGTAATAATCAAGTTCAATCTCTCTCCCTCTTGTAATTGAACAAGGGTAGAAATATCTGAATCATTACTAAATTACTAAATTACTAAAGTGTTTCAGGAATTCTGGCACTAACTAGCTGTTTGACCCATACAGTATCTTTATACTTTTATTCTTGTTTTCTTCATTTTTTAACATTTTATTTTTTACATCAAAATGTTTTCTAGCCTGGGTAAGGATGACAGAGTGGAGATTGGAATATTTAATAAAACAAGATGACTTCTAAAATATCTGAAATCCAGGTAAGAAGGAAAACAACACACAAGAAAAAGTAGTGAAGGACACTGGTTATTAATGATTGAGAAGACACCAATCTCTACCAAAAAATGAACCTAATTTTGATAGTACAGGACTAAAAGAGAGTCAGAAGATAGCTGTTTATTCCATTCTCTGAGGACGTGGGGCAGGTGGGAATGGCTCTTATACAGCAATCCTGTGGTTGTTGCATGATCACCCTGAGTGTCTGTTCACAATTTGGTACTCTCAGCTCTAAATCTACTCATCCCTCTGTGCCCTGTTCTCAGAAAATGGAGTTCTCTTCCTTGTCAGCTCACATGAGTTTGAGTTCTGTCGATAAAGGCAATGGAGAGACACAGCAGGAAGGGCTCTTCTGGTTTCATGGTGTTTCCAGAGTGTTTGGCGGCTATGGCTTGGTTATCTGCTGCATGCAGGCAGGAAGTCCTGTATATTCAGCCTCCAGCAAGTACTTGTGGCCAGTCCCAGTCAAAGCTTCCTGGCCTCTGCTCCATCCCTCCTAACAGGGTTCTTCCTGCCTGCCAGTCACAGCCTGAGATCCAGCCTCACTAATTTCAGCCTGTGGACTGTGGAGCTGCCTGTCCCAGGTCAACGCAGTGAGCATGTCTGCCATGAAGCTGTGTGTGGCCGCATTGTCTTCAATGACATCTAAATCCCCTCTCCAGAGAGCAGATGTGGTTTCCCAGTGATCTCTCCCTTGGGTACTCTCCTTTAACTCTAAGAAATTCTTTATGATTTTCTTCATTTTAGAATTTTCCTCTTAGTAGGCTTTCCCTTACAAATGGATAATAATTGTTTACATCAATCTTCCTCTGGTTTCTGTTCCTGAGTCAATTCTGGTGGGTAATTTTGGCACCCAGGGTTGTTCAACCCTTACTTGCAGCCCATTTAAGGGCTAGGACAAACCAATTGATCTGGAAATATGAGTAGATTGATGACCTTATGGAAGACTTTACAATAACAGTGCTTGATATTATAATTTGTACTTTATTATTTAACAAATAACAAAAGCATACGAAATGTAGAATATGTACATGAGCATATATATTTTTTACATTAATAAAATTAAGATGGAAAAACAGTTCTATGACACCAAGGGGGAAACCTCAGGTACACTTTGGGCTTTGTGTGATTATGATGCAAACTGCAGGTTCCTTCGTGGTAACAAACCAACCATTCTAGTGAATGATGCTGATAACAGGCAAGGCCATGCACGTGTGCATACGGGGACAATGGAGGATAGCTCTGTACCTTCTTCTCCATTTTGTTGTGAACCTAAAATTATTCTAAAAATAGTTCTGAAAAATATCTGGGAAAATTGTATGCCTTTTGAAGAAATGAGAAATATCTTCTTTATAGGTGGTGAGGTAGTGTTATACCAAAATTAGGTAACTAAAATGCCCAATGCTTACAAACATATATTTTTAGATCTAAGCAGTTTTCAAAAGATCTTATGTTTGAGTCAAAGCTGAAAAATGAACAATTCTTGTCACTTGCTGAAAAAACTGATGACCTGAAATACAGAGAATTATATTTTATTACTCTTAAAAATATAAATCACAATGTTTTAGACAATAAACAGCTTATGTAAAGTAATAGTTGTACATCTGAATCTGAATATTTCCCATATCATTCTGCTATGGAAACACTTTAACAATTGTGTTATAGAATTTTTCACGTACTGTACTGATTCTTTGTAAGATTAGTCCTCTTAAGGCATAAAATACAAAAGTTGTCAAGAAACTTATGGTTTAGGAAAGAAGGCCAAGGCTTTTGGACACAGAGGTGAATTAATATTGATATTCTGGGAAACTCTACTAATCCATGAAGAACAAGTGAAGAGGCCGAGCAAACCCTAAGACAAAACAATTTTTTAAGAAGTCAAATAAACTCTCTTACTTGAATTTGTAATAACAACCACAGTTATTTTTTTCTTACTTTATAAAATCTTTCACATTTTCATATAGTGTTACACACTGAACATGTTATAAAAATAACTTAAGTGAGGAGGACAACCATATAAAAATAACAATTTCAGGTTTCTGATAATTTATCGAGAGTTAATAATATTTTGTGAAATATCTATTATGAAAATCTCCTAGAGATTCAAGTAAGAAGAAGCACATCTCTAGTCTTCTTGCCCAGCACTGCTCACATGCCTCCCTACCCAACCACCATAGCTCAGTCGTCCAGAAGCTTGTGAGTCCACAATTTGGAGAAGTTGCAGAAAGCAATGGTGCTGGTGCCACAGGGGAGACTCAGTTAACAGCGGGGAAAGGACTGAAATATCCCACTGACTTTTCAGCTCATGATTTCGCTTGGTATGAATGAGGAAAACCCATACTTTTACTAGCCAGAGGTTGTAGTTTTTTGTCCCCCATAAGTATAATGAGAAGGTACTCTAAGGTAAAGTAGAACTGAAGAGATGACATTAGCTCTCTACACACTCCTGGCTGATGGAAAAAATATGGGAATGGGGAGAGGAGATCAAGGTGCACCTAGAAGAAAGTAAAAGCTGAAGGAGGCTTGAGAACTGTTGGAAGGTTATGAGGACTCCCTACACTCTCTCTCACACACACAGACTCACACACACACACACACACACACACATATCACATGGCAGAGGGTGGAAGCCCTGCTGACTTGCGTGCGGTATTTGAGCACAGTCTTTAAAAATTTGGTGGTTCATTTCTAAACTAAAATAATTACAAGGATCATACCCAGGAAGATAGGCTAAAAAAAGGTAAACAATACAAATTTGGAAAAACTGAGCAAAAAATATCAGGAGGCCAACTTTAGAGAAGATTCTGTAGTAAAGTTTATGCAACTTATAAGAAAATAATAAATCTAAGAAAAATAAAATAGGATGCATGTTCAGTAAACTATGTTATCAAAAATGTTTACCAAGAAAATTAAGAAATGGGGCACCTGAGTGACTCTTTTGGTTAAGCAGCCAACCCTTGATTTTGGCTCAGGTCTTGATTTTGGGGTCCTGGAGTTGAGCACGACATCAGGTTCCATGGCAGCATGGAGTCTGCTTGGGATTCTCTCTGTCCCTCTCCTCTGCTCCTCCCCCAACTTGCACTCTCTCTCTTTCTCTCTCTCTCTCTCTGTCTCTCACTCTGTCTCTAAAATAAAGTAAATATATTTTTAAAAAGAATTAAGACACTTAAAGAAATACTGGAAAATATCTCCCTATTAAAAGAAAGCATAGGCCAATAAAAATTTCTACTGGGATAAGATATTACATTTATTAGAAAAAGTATTTTAAAGTAATATTTATAAATAATGTAAATTATAAAGAAACAATGTTCAAATAAAGTGAATATATGATAGCAGCAACATAGCAAGTAGGAAATAGCAATAGAAAAATAAAACTATATGAATTAAACCCCAGAAAATTCTGAGTTACTTGCATACTTGAAACGAAAAGTTCACTTATTTCCTCTACAGAAAATGTGATATGCTGAAGAAAGAGTTGATGAAATTGAGGAAGGAGTAACAGAATTTATTCATCCTATAAGATGAGAGAGAAAAAAGAGAGAAAAATTAATAGAGTTCATAGATCTTCAAAACAGCTTCAGGAAATCCAGTATAGATCTGAGTACAAACTGAGAAAAACAGAGGCAGGAAAAAGCTGAACAACAATCTTAAGTCATGATGAATGTACAACTTATTAAATATTTAAAAAAATATTTGTGGACACCACAGGCTGGGAAACTACTAATAAGATGAACACTACAAATCCACATCTCAAGATGTCATGATGACACGAGCAAAAATCATTTGCAAACCCAGACAAAGAAATGCTCTTGAGGGAACAGGGTAGATTATGGGGTGACTTAAGTCAGTGTAAACATCAGGGAATGGGTGATAATATCCTCCACTCCTGCAGCCTTAGACCACATCATCTACCACAGAATCCGTATCTGCCCTACACACTATTTAGACCGGAGGAGGATATAATCCTCAAAACAAAGGAATGAAAAGCCCCAGGCCCTAAAATCCTGTATAGAACTAATCTTCAAAATACATCCAGACACATAATCCACATATATTCATTTTTTATAAAGGTGACAAGTCAATTCAATAGGGAAAGGACAGGATCTTTCATAAATGATGATGGGAAATTGACTATTCACATGTAAAAGAATGAAGATGGAGGCTAACATTTGCACCATGTACAAAAGTTAACTCAGAATGGACTGAAGACCTAAACATAAGATGTAACACTATTACATTCCTTGAAGAAATCACGGAGAAAAGTAAACATTATGTTTGGCAATGATTTCTTGGGTATGCCACCAAAACCTCAGACCACAAAGGAAAAGTCCCCTGTAGGCAAATGTGGAACATCAAAACATTTCTGTGCATTGAAGGGCATGATCACCAGAATAAAAAGACAGAATGGGACAAAATACTTGCAAATCATACATCAGAGAAGGGGTTCATATGCAAAGTATATAAAGAATACAACAAGTCAGTAAAAACAACAAAACCAAATAACCCAATTAAAAATAGGCAAAGATGGGGCACCTGAGTTGGTCAGTCGTTAAGCGTCTGCATTTGGCTCGGGTCATGATCCCAGGGTCCTGGCATCGAGCCCTGAGTAGGACTACCGGCTCTGCAGGAAGCCTGTTTCTCCCTCTCCCACTCCCTTGTGTTCCCTCCCTTGTGGTCTCTCTCTCCGTGTCAGGGTGTCAGGTAAAATCTTCAAAAAATAAAATTAAATTAAATTAAAAATGAGCAAAAGAATTGAATAAACTTTTTTTCCCAAAGAAAATACACAAATGGTCAAAAAGCTTATGAAAAGATGCTTAATATCCCTAATAATCAGAGAAATGCAAATAAAAACCACAATATGATATCTCCTCATACTCCTTAGGATGGATACTATAAAAAAAAATGTCAGTGACAAGGAGGAAATAGAGGACCCTTGTACACTGTTGTTAGAAGTACTAATTGGTCAACCATTGTGAAGAAATGTATGGAACTTCTTTAAGAAATTAAATGAATCAGCAATCCCACATGTAGGAAAATACCTAAAAGAATTGGAAGCAAGATCTCAAAAAGCTCTCTGTGCACCCATGCTCACTGCAGCACTATTCACAAGACCAAGTGGTAGAAGCAGCCCATGTGTCCACTGAGGGAGGCATGGATCAAGAAAACATAAGACACACATGACAGCATAATAATATTCAGCCTCAAAAAGGAAGAAAATTCTATCACATGAGTGAAACTTCAGGACTTTGTGTTAAATGAAATAAACCACCCACACACACAAACACACACAAGACACACACACAAGATGCATGGTTCCACTTATATGAAGTATCTAAAGTAGTCAAACTGAGAGAAACAGAAAGAAGAATAGTGATTGAGGGAAAAGTATAGAAAGGAAATTATTGTTCAGTGAGTAGAGGGTTCCAGTTTGACAGGGTGAAAGTTCTGGAGATCTGCTGGACAACAACGTGAATATACTTATTGCTCCCAAACTGTGTACTTAAAGTTGGTGAAGATGTGTGGTATAGTTAAATGTAATGTAAAATGTGAGAGAGTGTATGATTCCCACTAGATGATAGTCTGGAAAAAACTAACTCTGGATACAGTTGAAAAGATCAGTGTTTAAAAGGGCTTAGCCAGAAGGAAAGATGGATAGGTGAAGCGAGGATTTTAAGGCAGCAAAACTATTCTGTATAACTTCATAATGGTTGATACTTGTCATTATATATTTCTCCAAACTCATAAAATTTCACCAATATGAAAAAAATCCACTATATTCTTTGAGTGATAAAGATGTGTCAATATTGTTATATTAACTGTAGCAAATGAACCACTCCACTTAGGAATATTGAAAATGAGAGTCTACCCACTATGCATACAGCAGCAAGAGAAAAACTAGTTATTACATTTAGGAAAATAACAATATGACTAATAGATGAATTCTCACCAGTAACAATGAAGAATAAGTGATAAGAAAGGTCATTCAGAGCTGGAAGTACTGAAAAAAAAAAAAAAAAACAAGAAACAAAACAACTTTGCCCGTATACAAAAACCTCAAACAACCAAACAAACAAAAGTAAAAAGACTTGTCGAACAAGAATTATAAATTCAACAAAACCATCTTTCCCAAAAGAGGGTTCATAGAAGTACCTGGGGGGCTCAATAGGTTGAGTGTCCAAGTCTTGATTTTAGCTCAGGTCATGATATCAGGGTCCTGGGATTGAGTTCTGTGATAGCCTCCAGGCTCAGCATGAACTTTGCTTTGAGACTTTTTCTCCCTCCCCCTCTGCTCTCCAGCATTCACCCTAAGTCTCTCTCAATAAATAAAAAAATCTTAAAAAAAAAAAAAGAAGGTACATAAAGACCCCAAGACAAACACAAAACTTAAGAGAATATCTACTTAGTAGAAAAATGTTCTTCACATTAAATGTAAATGATGCTACATATTATTAACCCATATACACAAGAAAGAATAAATCAGTGGAAATGGTAAATATGCCAGTAAATTTTTAAATCTGTGTATATTTACTTTTATTTGCTTTAAAGGATAAGATTATTTAAAGCCATCATTATAAGACTATATAGTTGGATGTATACCAGATACGTTATTATTTTTAGTATTTGTTATTTTTTGTGTGAAATGTTACCATGAATGCTTCAAGTCACCAATATGAAATCATGAACACAATGTAGGAAAAGACATGTGTAACTGGTGTTCAGAAACCAGTGTCAGCTGGCTTCAGTACAACATGTTTAGAAGTACAGATTTCTGGCTCTATCTGAAAGTAGAGTGTTCCTAAGAAAGTTTTCCTTAGCTGAAATGATGTAAATTGAAGGAAAAAAATCACCATTAATTTATATGGAAAAATTGTTGAGCATTCTCTGATCCAAACAATAACTTCTCGGGTTTTTGTGACGCCTTAAGACACATCTTGCTAATGGTTACACAAAATAAACTAAGATGAAACACAGGACTCAAAACACCATTCCAAGTTATGCTTGTTGGGAGATGCTGAGTATAGTTTCTGAGGAAGGATCCTGACGGGGTCACTCTCAGTGCTTGGGGTGTGAGCTGCCTCTATAACAGAGAACCCAGCACTAAGCACAATTTTCACTTTTTGTTTTTTGCCTAAAAGCAAAAATCCCCTTCAGATTTCTGTTGCTCAGCAAAAACTGATATTACCCTAGGTTTTTCATAAAAGTAAAGTAACATAATGCAAATGTTTGGAAAAGCTGAGGCATACCTGTAATAATTAGGGTCAGGAAATGGGATATGTTACTGTCCATTTAATATATCTTATCAGAATTTAGTCAGAATTCATTTGAAGTAGATGGCGACCAGTTAATAATATATGTGTGAAGAGTCCCATCATCAAGATGGAGAACTAGGAGGTCCCAATGCTAATCTGCCTCACAACAAATAATAAGAACAATCACTAAACAACATACTGAAAACAGCTCAGGAAAAGCTCTAAACAAAGAAGCAGCAAAAACCTGATAGAGCTCAAAAGTCCAGGATGGCGCCACAGAGAGTAAAGTAAGCATTTTGCTTGTATTCCCCGACCCTCCATTTGGGAGTGATTGACCCCTGCAGCAATCCCCTCAGAGGAAGTCACCACATGGAGAGAAGGAGAGAAGGAGAGTCCAGGAAGTTTCACCTTCGGGGACGTCTGCGGCTTTTGCATCAGAAGTGCCCACCAATGCTGGTCCTGATTGATGGAACACCCCAGAGGACCCCACGCTGCATCTACTCCCAGAGGCTAGAGCTGTTGCTACTGTGAGACCTGCCTTCAGGGACCCCAGTTGCTACTCTTAGGTTTGGGCATCATAGCATCTCAGCATATATAAGATTAGAGCTGCCTGTGGTTTTTGCCCCCCGTGGTCCTGACTGGAGCTCTGTCTCAGCATTACTGGGCAACCTCTGCTACCCTAAGCCCTGCCACCAAGTCCTAAGACATGCTTTGGCAGCCAATAGTGGTAGATGCTGCTGCTCCGCTGAGTCCCACCCACTGGGTCCATGTCAAGCCTCTGGGTCTTCACTGAAAAGGTGCTCCTGCTGCTCTGAACCACACTGCCATCCCGGGCCTGGACTCTGAACTGCCATTGCTAACACCAGGCTGCTGCGGCTTGGACCCTGTCCTTCACCTATGGAAGTTCAACACTGACCCATCATTGCTAGGGCCAAGCAGCCAGTGCCTTGAGCCCCATCTCTTAGGCCCCATAGCAGGGTTCTGAGTCCTCATTGCTGTTACTGTACTGTTGCATCCCAAGACACTCAGTTCCCATTTCACAGCTTAAACTGCCTTTGGAGGCTATGCTGGTAGAGCCCGTGACCAGCTCTCTAGGTCCTGACACATGGCTATGACCAGCCAGCACTCGGTCAAAATATAATCTAACATAATTACAGTGATAATACTGCAATACATAATGTATCAAATGAACACAATGTATGCCTTAAATTTATAGACTACTATATGTCAATTGTATTTCAATAAAAACAAACAGAAGATATATTTGTGATACCTACACTTACTACCAAGGAAATAGTTTAAGAATATAGGTAAGGAAAATAAGTCAAGCAGAGAAAAACAATTTTCATAAGGTCTCATTCATATGTGGAACATAAGGAATAGCGCAGAGGACCACAGAGAAAGAAGGGAAAAAATTGAATGGGTAGAAATTGGAGGAGACAAACCATGAGAGACTCTGGACTCTGGGAAACAAACTGAAGGTTACAAGAGGATGGTGGGGGGATGGGGTAACAAGATGATGCGTATTAAGGAGGTGTTGTGATGAGAGCACTGAGTGCTATAGGCAATTAATGAATCGTTGAACTGTTGGGGTTAATGTAGAACACGAAATCAGCCATAATACCTGGCTTAGTAAAATGTTAACACAGAGGCCGCTGAGGGTGAAGGAAGTTTTCCAAGAAGGGTGTGGGTCTTTGGAATGGCAAGGCCTGTGTGACCACTCTGATGTTGGAATGCCTAGGGGGTTGCCTTCTGGAAGCTTTCTTAGCCCAAACAGCTGCTCTGTGATGTATGCATTGTCCCTTAGGCTATGTTTAGCAGAATTCATAGAACATGCAGATTAGCATATCTCATCTTTCCTGTAAACAGATCCTCCTACTTTCAGTAAGACCCCTTGTCACACATCCTGTGCCTAAGAAACAGTGATAAGGATTTGTGATTATACTGAATGACCAATAAAAGTGGGAGCAAAGAAGAGCAAAGGATCTTCATCTCTGAGCATTGACCCTTTCGCCTTCTCTTCTCTTTCACAGCAAAATTTGGAGTAATTTTTCATCCATTGGTACAGGGATTGCTGGCCATTCCCAGCATTGAACACTACATCAAAAACTAATGGTGTACTGTATGTTGGCTAACTGAACATTAAAAAAAAAAAAAGAGTAGAACTAAGACATTAATAGAGGAATAAAAATGGAACACTAAAATAATATATACTTAATACAAAAGATGTCAGATAACTTGGGAGGTGAAACCAAGATATAATAAATAACAAAATGGCAGATCTAAAATCAACTATCCCAATAATCACACTCATGTGAATAAAATAAATATTTTAATCAAAAGATAGAATTGTCATCTCGAATATAAAAGTAAGATCCATCTACATGCTTTCTGTAACAGGCACACTTCAGAGTCAAAGACACAAATAGATGTAAGAAAAGATTAGCAACAGATATACCTGACTAACAGTAACCTTGTAAGTGAACAAAAATGGCTATTCTAATACCAAAGTAGCTGTTAAAACAAGAACTATTATTAGAAATTAAAAGAAACATTTCAACATGTTAAGGTTCTCAATATAAGAGGAAGATAAAGCAATGATAAACATAGATTATTCACCTGACAACAGAATCCAGGCCTCAAACAAATGCAATAGAAACAGAATTGGAAGGATACATAACTCAATGAGCAGAGTTGAAGATTTAAAACTTCTTCCAGACAATCACCAAACCAGGAGCCCTATGGAAGACCGTCAAAGCATGGGAACCAGCTTGACATAACTGACATATATAGAAAGGAGTCTAGGTCATAAACGGGATCAAACATTTAAAAGATGTAAAATTTCAAAGTATAGCCTCTGAAGACAAAGGAACACATTAGAAGCAACAACAGAAAGAAATGTGGGAAATTCCCAAATATGTGGAAAGTAAACCATTTCTGAAAATTTTCCAATTCAAGGATGGAATCTTTGAAAATATCTTGCACTGGATGATACTAAACTGAGAACATACCAAAACTCTTATGGGGGAACAAAAGTAGTGTGCAGACACAATTTGTAGCTTTGTCATTTATACTCAAAAGGAAGAATCTTATAAAATGCATGATCTGAGTAGCTCCCTCTCAAGAAACTATAAAGAAAAGAGCCAAATAAAATTAGAGAAAGAAGATATGATAAACATGTACTTAGCTGAGAGGTGATTGTGAGATATGTGTATTAGAATGACTCATGGTAGTCCCAAATAGATCGAATACCCAAATATCCAAGGGAATCAACAATAGAATGGATTCTGATTGTAGTAGAATCCAACAATGGAATAGCAAGGAGTTTGGACAGTTTATATCCTCATGCAACTATATGGATGAAGCACACAAGTTTAGCTTCCCCTGAAAATTCCAAGAATAAAATATGCATACTGTATGATTCCATTTATATAAATACTTTTTAAAATGCAGAGAACACGGAATGGGGAATTTTGCAGTACCGTTAAAATTCATTTTCACATTCCAGGCGATGGTGACACTTGAAAATGCAGCCATCAGTTGGCAAGTATCCTATGGGCATCCATCTGTATGTACATTATACCACAACAAATGTATAAGAAAATATTATGAAAATATGCAAATATATTTAAAACTAGATGTAAAATTGAAAAAAATCCTACCAAATACAACTTGTGTCAACCAAGTCCAAAAGAAATAAAAATATCAGAAGTATCTTACAACATCTAATACATTTTTTTTTAAAGATTTTATTTATTCATCTGACAGAGATCACAAGTAGGCAGAGAGGAAGGCAGAGAGAGAGGAAGGGAAGCAGGCTCCTTGCCGAGCAGAGAGCCCGATGTGGGGCTCGATCCCAGGACCCTGGGATCATGACCTGAGCCGAAGGCAGAGGCTTTAACCCACTGAGCCACCCAGGTGCCCCATCATCTAATACATTTTTATCTGACACTCAGAAAGCTTTTTGCACTCGGTTACAGAATAGTTAGGTGCTTATGAATGAAGAAAATGTGTGACAATTAAAAACCAAAAGACCCTTGTACGGTGTAAGAAGAAGCTAATAAAATATGTGACATGTGCATTTTGATGGGAATATTAAAAGAAAGGAAATTAACATGTTATGCAATCGCAAATACATTCAGACAATATGTAAAAATAATGGGCTATGGTATAAATAGATTTACTGAAGCAATACCATCCTGAATTTACATTTGAAATGCCATAAACTTAACCTGTCACATTAGCAGAGTAAATAAAGTCAAATGATGTGATATCTCTGTTGCAGAAGGCAACTGATAAAATACATAATGAGTTTAGTAAAATAGATTATAAAGTGCAAAAATTATAGCAGCATACATATGGAATACAGATTTCAACATGATGCAAAGTCATTTGGTGTAAAAGTAAGGTTTTTCAGCAATGTTGTGGAAACAATGGAGTATTCATAGCATTAATAAATATATACTTTATACTGTGCACAAAAATGTTAAAAATTGATCATCTTTAAGTGTAAATTATAAAATTTCAAGAAGATGTATGAGAAAATATGCATGGCCTAAAGTTGGGCAAACATTTCTTAGAACACCAAACATATGATCCATAAAAGAACAAATTAATGAAGTGTAGTTGATCAGGATAATTTCTACTTTTTGAAGAGAAAAGAAAGATAAGTCATAGCCTTGGGAAGAAATATTTGCAAATCATACATCTAATAAAAACCTTACTACCAAGACACATAAGGGATTATTCTCAAAATACAATAACAGAAACTAAAAATATAAAGCAATATAAGCAAAATATTTCAATAGATAACTTCATTAAAAAACATAAATGGGAGGCAAATGAATACAGTAAAAGATGCCCAACACTATTAGTCTTAGGAAAATTCAAATTTAAAAAAAAAAACAACTGTAGACCAGATGTCCCTATTTCTCCCACCAAATAGAGCTACCCCGCCCCAGGCATTAAATACAAGACAACTTAAGAAGATTCAGACAGGTGATGAAAAAGCTAACAGAATCAGGCACTCCAGACCCGAGGAATGACATGGTGGTGAGTTCCCTAGAATTTTTCTTTCCCTCACATGTCCCAGACTGGTGCCAGAGAGGCTGGCAACTTATAGACACCAAGTGGTACAGACAACTGCCTCCAAAATATTTTTTTCTCTTTGTCAAAATAATGGAAAAAAATGCTAAAAAGAGAGAAAATTTTAGATACTAAATGCATTATTCCAATTAAAAAACATTGACTATCCAACAAAAATATCACTCAGGAATGCAGGGGAAATCAAGACATTCTGAGATAAGGGAAAACTAAGATGTGTCAACACCAGACTGTCTCTGAAAGAACTGCTAAAGGGAATTATCTAAACAAAAATTAAATGATAAAAGAAGGAATCTTGAATCATCAGGAAAAAGGAGACAACAAAAGAATAAAACTATCATTCTTAGGTCTATTGGACTTTGCTTCACCTCTTGTGTTATCTAAATTCTTTGATATTTGAAGCAAAATCATCAGTTGAAGCAAAATTATAACATCCATGTGATTCTAAATGTAACTAGAGAAATATTTAAGACAATTATAGTAGAAATGAGACACAGTAAAGGGACATAAAGGAAGGAAAGGCTCTACATTTTACTCAAAGTGCTGTGGGTTGTGATAAACTGTGTAGACTGATATATGTGTATATAATTATCTATCAGGGATATCTAATATTTATACTATTTACAGAAAGCAGATTAGAACATATACGGCATATATGAAAATTTATATGTATAAAGTTATGTATGAAGAAAAGATCTACAGTACTGTAAATTATGCTCTATCAATAGGTCATGATGAAGAAAAGTGTAACCTTCACTTTTATCTCAGAGCATCATAAACACAGCATCACAAAAAATAAATAAACCTTAATTAAAAGTTAAAAAATAAAGAAACAAAGAAAAAAAGGTAAACCCAGGGGCACCTGGGTGGATCTGTGGGTTAAAGCCTCTGCCTTTGGCTCAGGTCATGATCCCAGGTTCCTGGGATTGAGCCCCACATCGGACCCTCTGCTCAGTCGGGAACCTGCTTCCCCCGCTCTCTGCCTGCCTCTACCTACTTGTGATCTCTGTCTGTAAAATGAATAAATAAAATCTTAAAAAAAAAAAGAGAAAGGTAAATCCAGGAGGTAATATAGGAAATTATATTCAAGAACTTTGACCAACTTTTGAAATAGGTCCAAAATAATCACTAACACCCAGAATAATCAATTGGACCATGGTAACATTAAAATTTTGGTCATTAAAAGACTTCAACAGGGCAATAAAAATGCAAGTCACAGCTATTTTCACCTCATAAACTCAAAAAAGCTCTCATATCTAAAATACGACAAGGTCTCAGAAGGGAAAAGAAAACACCATCTAGGAGAAATGAACAAGAGACACACTTGAGTACTTCTCATCCTCACTGAGGAGAATGTCCAAATGATTCAGAGCCCACAAAAATGATACTGTTATATGACCACCAGAACTTATTGTATTAATTTTTCTGAGACTATTGAGTTTTGGATAAAAGAACTCTTCTGTACAATGTGTATTTATGCAATAAACTAGAAAAGTGTATGGATAATTAAACATGCTGAACAACACAAAAAACTTTGAGCATGCAATTTCATACTAATGAAGAAGAAAATGTATTATAATTGTATGTTAATACAATTATCATGTATATTATACATTAATTTTTTGTTATGACAAATGCAATATTTACAATCCATAAATATACTATATTCTATGTGGTTAGGTAATAAATTATTATAAATACAATTTGTAAGAAAAAAAGATATAAAGGCTGGGGTGAGTGGGTGGCTCAGTTGGTTAAGGGTCTGACTCTTGTTTTCAGCTCAGGTCATGAGCTCAGGGTCATGAGATCCAGCTCTGAGCTGGGCTCTGTGCTCAGCACAGAGTCTGCTTGAGATTTTCTGCCTCTCCCTCTCCATCTGCCCTTCCCAACACCCTCTCTCACTCAAATAAATAAACTATCTAATATTTTTTAAAAGACATAGAAAAGACTTTTCATAAAAATAATTTTTCATAATGCCCACATTCTAAAAAGGAACTAAATTTCTGAGGATAGATCCTCAGAAGGTCCTATTCATACAAGACAGCAGCAGTAAAAATTCACAAACTACAGACAAATGCGATAATATACATGGATTACAAATATCAGACGAGTGAAAGGAGACACACATAAAAACGCATGCTGCATGATTTCATTGCTGAAGTCCAAAAATAATCAAAATATTTCATAATATTAAAGTGGGCAGGGCTCCTAGAGGTTCTAAACTTCTCTTTCATGCTCTGATTTGTAATTACATGGTTCTAGCTACTTTCTGATCAATTGTACAATCATATATTTAGTTTCCTTGATAATAATGGTAAAATTAAACAGTAAGGTTATTTCAGGCAAAAGAGCATCTTTGGAAGCACGGTTTTTTATGAAAAGCAAGACCAGGAAAATATCAAATGTACCTTAAAGGTATAAAAATATAAATAAAATATCACAGAGTCAAACTGTGGAATACTAACAGATGTTAAAATAAATAAACTAGAAATATGTACAAAATATGGGTCAACTCTACACATATATATATATATATATATATATATATATATATATATATATTTAAAGATTTTATTTATCCATTTGAGAGAAAGATAGTGAGAGAGAGCATGAGAGGGGTGATCAGAAGGAGAAGCAGACTCCCCGTGGAGCTGCGAGCCTGATGTGGGTCTAGATCCCAGGACTCTGGGATCATGACCTTAGCTGAAGGCAGGTGGTTAACCAACTGAGCCACCCAGTGCCCTCTACAAATATATTAACTGGTAGGCTTTCAGTAAAAACTGGAAACATTTGAAATCTTACCATTTCTTCTTCATTCTCTATGTAGAGCAGGGTAGAGTTCTTAGAAACATAGGACAGGGGTGCCTGGGTGGCTCAGTGGGTTAAAGCCTCTGCCTTCGGCTCAGGTCATGATCTCAGGGTCCTGGGATCAAGCCCCACATCGGGATCTCTGCTCCGGGGGGAGCCTGCTTCCCCCTCTCTCTCTGCCTGCCTCTCTGCCTACTTGTGATCTATCTCTGTCAAAGAAATAAATAAAATCTTTAAAAAAAAAAAAAAGAAACACAGGACAACAAACTCTCATTCCATGATTTTCTTTCAGTGCTAATGTAATAACAATTGTTGGAATATGTAATCCACTCTTTTGGACAATGACCACATGGATCAACTAAAGAAAGATTATATTATCCAAAAAGTTTCAAATTTTAAAAATTGCAAATTTACAAATTGCATATGTATACACATATGTATATGACATCCATGCACCCTCACAGCTGGCAAAAATAAAACACACACACACTCCCAAAAGAGTCAGGCTTCCCTCCCCTAATTTATGTGCCCATAAAAGGCAAACACACAAAAAGTCCATATCTACATGTCATTTGAGTCATTGAGCAAAACCACTTTTTTGGAATTACATAATGATTTATCTCATCATGTCATAGCAGGAGGAAATTTGAAGCAATTGGTAACAATGAGTATGGTAATTTTAAAGATTTTTTTTAATTTATTTGAGAGAGAGACAGTGAGAGAGAGCATGAGAGAGGAGTAGGACAGAGGGAGAAGGAGACTCCCTTTGGATCTGGGGGCCTGATGTGGTACTAGATTCCAGGACTCCGGGATCATGACCTGGGCCGAAGGCAGGTGTTTAACCAACTGAGCCACTCAGGTGCCCAATGGGTATGGTAATTTTAAAGGAGGATTTCTTCATATTGTTGCATAAGAAGGAATACTCTCTTATAATCATTACTTATTAACATCTATTTTCTGAATTTTATAATATATGTTTCCCCTCAAACTCTATGATGATTCTTCACAGTCTAGATGGAGACAAAATATAAACTGTACTACTATCAGAACTATGAAAATCATTACATACATTTCTGGATTCTTGTAACAGAGTATGAATTATTCTGCTGTGGTGTTCCACTACCTAAAAATAAAAATTAATCCTTGTAATAATTCTAGTTTTTCCATTTGAAACTTGGTGTACGTTTTAAGATTAGAATATTCTGGAATAAAATTGATTTACTACAATTAACAGTATCATTAATATTTGAGGGTGAATCAATCCAAAACCTTAAACAACCAAACATCGGCAACTCTTAAGAGTATTTCGTTTAGCCAGTCTCAAGAATTAACTTGTGTTTTTCAATTATGTATATATGTATATTTTCTACAATCATTGTTATTTATACTTCTGAAAAATTCAGAAAAAGCATTCCACATTTAGTCTAAACGCATACATGAAAAGGAAAGTTCCACTCCTTCATACTTGTAATGCTTAGAGGCACTGATGGTCATTAAAATGAAAAGATTTCTCATAGTCATTCAAAGATTTACTCACAGGGAAGAGAACTTATCATTCTTGCTACAATATAGGTCAAGACAAGGCAGGTGATTCCCAAAATCCCAGCAATGAGCTTCTCTAGAGATGACGGCAAATCTGTGGGGAGAGAAATGAAACAGTGAAAGGATGGATGGATGAACACTAAAGTTTAGACAGTTTACATACAAGAGAACCAAAGATGCACAGGGAATCACAGGTATAAACATGGACAACAAACCCCTATCTACCATTGTAATCTTTCTGGCCATATGCCATTTAATTTTCATTAAACACAATGCTCCATGAGTTGTTTGTTGGTCAAAGACTGAATTACAAAAATGACTGAATAAAGTTAGTCCTCAGATATCAATGAAAATACCTTATTCCAACTTTAAGCTCTCACACACAAATGAAAATATGTGAGATCATTCCCTACTCTTCCCCACACATCTGCACCCCAAGTTCACATCCTAGAGCAGTTGTACTGTGTGCCTTACTGTGTGCTTTATTTTTGCAGTGGTAGTTCTTGTCATTCCCTTGCAGGTCTTCAGAAGCATTTTGAAGATTTAATTCTGCACAGATGATTTCCTGCTCAGTTATTGAATTAGAGCTTTTAGTGCACTTACCATTTGACTGTTGTCTTCTTGAGTTCTTAACCAGATTTGGTTCTGAGAGGTTTTCTCTCTGGTTACGCATCTCAGCAGCTGAGAGATCTCAGGGCCTGTGCTGTATTGAAACTGGACTGATGTACTTGACAAACGGTGTAGGTAATGACAAGAGCCCTGCTAGAGTCACACTGGGAGGAATGTTAGATAAGTGGTAACACTCCTTTGTAGTTGAATGATGTAAAATTCTGGTTCTGATTCCTCAGAGCTTGAATTAAGTGTTTCATCAGAGAATAAGTGATTTTTAAAGTGTTATTTTATGTTTCTGCAATATTATTGATTGTAGCCATGAAAAGCAACAAATTAGTGAGGAATAAAGAAACTCACAAAGAATGATGCCCTCATTAGCTTAAAGTCAATTTCCATAGACACACTGTTAGAATAACAGGGTTAAAACTAAAATGCTGTTATTAGGAAATAAGGAGATTAATTTTTATGACAATTTTTAAAATCCATGAATGGTTAATGATTGAATGTTGTAAAGTAATTGGAGTAATAATGGTATTAGAATATGCAGGAAATACCTACAGTAAATTAGTTTTATTTGGTGACTTATGTATACTTACTAAAAGGGGATGAGGTCTTATTAAATGACCTTTCAAATTGAATGATTATAGAATTCTGGAAATCATTAAATTTTAGAGAAATAATGTACATTGTAAAAATGGTACATGGCACACTAAACGTATCCAAAATCTAAACAATGCTGTTAGCATATACAGGAAATTCCTGCAGTAAATTAGTTTTATTTGGTGACTTCTGTATACTTAGTAAAATGTGTTGAGGTCTTATTAAATGACCTTAAATTTGAATGATTGTAGAATTTTGGAAATAATTAAATTTTAAAGAAATACTGTATATGGTGAAAAATACTACATGACACATGGGGCGCCTGGGTGGCTCAGTGGGTTGAAGCCTCTGCCTTCGGCTCAGGTCATGATCTCAGGGTCCTGGGATCGAGCTCCCCGTCGGGCTCTCTGCTCAGCAGGGAACCTGCTTCCCCCTCTCTCTCTGCCTGCCTCTCTGCCTACTTGTGATCTCTGTCTGTCAAATAAATAATTAAATATTAAAAAAAACCATACTGCATGACACACTACACTTATCCAAAACCTAAATAATACTGCTGAAAACCAAAAGAAGACGATAATAGAAAAGATTTCTAAAAATCCTTATTTGACACCAGAAAAGGGTAATTGATAATGACCAACATATGCAGGTATAAAATAAAATGACCAACATATGCAAGTATAAAATGATAAACAAAAGTAGAGATCATTTATGGAAGAATAGTGTTGTTCTGAACTCAGAAACAATCTATGGCTGTCAAAGGCAGTGAAGGTGACTTTATTGTGCAAACAATTGTTATAACTCAAATAAACGTAATCTAGTAATTCACATAATTAGCTCTGCTGTCAGTGAGCTCTAGAATCCCTCCTGGTTCTCAAAGGTACAATACGTGATCTTTTAAAAGTCATTTTGTGTCTAGCTACCTAGTTTACTAATCTATCATTGAGATAAAAATATGTATGCTCTAATACATGTAAAACACTTAAGATTCAAGCAGACTTTCATAAACTCTTATTAATATTAGTTATTTTATTTATATTTTTAACCCATTGCCATATTATTCTGATTCATATCATACTATATCACGTGATTCACAGGGCTGTCTTCATCAGTGTGGTGAAATCTTTTGCAATGTTTTGTTCATATTTTTTAGAAATCTTGTCTTTATTTAAGGTAAGCTTAAATTAGCACATTAGGAAACTTACCTCTTCCTGATATTAGGAAAAATTAAACAGTTTTATTTTAGAAAGTATATGAAGAATTATATTTGGCCTTCATGATTGCATGATTTTATTTCAAGAATGTATTTTTAAAGGCTGGGCTAAGTATCACGTAATACATGAAATTATTTCTATGTTGATGGCAAATCCAAATTAACTGTTCCTTGTCATGCATGATGTTTATGAGATTTCACGTGAAGTTATATGCATTTATAAACCTTTATCATCTTTGTGTGTATACACTTGACTACTTCTCCACAGGCAAGAATATGAATATTTTAAGATATTCTCTGACAAATATCATATTTATTCCTGTTACCCTGAGTTGTTGGAATAGAGTTAACCAGTGTTCTCTGTGATTTCGTTGTGTATTTGTTGTATTGCATCCAGCATCTGTATCTCCCACTAAGTGAGGTGGCTAGGAGAGAGACAGCAGAGGAGTGACACATACCTTCTCTTGGCCAGAGTCCTACATCTTCCACTGGGAGACCAGGTTACTCTTGTTAACGGACAGTATCTGTGGTCTTCACAGACTGCCGGCCCTGTGGGCGCTCAGAGAGAGGCAATAGTGGAAAAAGTAGATTTCTCTCAATGTGTCACTTAAAATTTGAACAGGAGGGGCGCCTGGGTGGCTCAGTGGGTTAAAGCCTCTGCTTTCGGCTCGGGTCATGATCCCGGGGTCCTGGGATCGAGCCCCGCATCGGGCTCTCTGCTCGGCAGGGAGCCTGCTTCTTCCTCTCTCTCTGCCTGCCTCTCTGCCTACTTGTGATCTCTGTTTGTCAAATAAATAAATAAAATCTTTAAAAAAAATTTTTTTGAACAGGAAATCCTTACACTTGGGCTGTTTTGAAGACACTTTATCTCATCACACACCTCCAGAATGTCCGAGACTTTCAGCTCGTACTGTGTCATTTAATTGCGACATGACTCTGAGAAATGTTTATGTTCCACAAGATACTGGGTTCAGAGGCTTGACCACCCATGCTGTTAGCTTGCTTCTTTCTCAGTCACAAGTGCTGAGACCTGAAAATTCAGGTCTTTAAAGAGTATCTTGGATCTGTCAGTTCTATTTTTACACATTGCTAAGTCTTGGCATAACGTGCTTCTTTCCCTTACACTTTCCTTATGTCATTTCTATTGTAATGGAAAAAATCTGAAAACATCATCCCATTAGAATAGGAAATTACTGATATTTACCTCCAACTATTTTGAGTAACTACTACATTTTCAACTTCATGGTAACTGTTGCTATTATCAATTCCCAAACTGTTCTCAATTTCTCTGCCCTAGTTCTTTAGATTCCTACCTTCAACTTTATTATTTGTAAATAAGTTATTTAAATTTCACATGATAAAAATAAATGTCTCTGGGAAGGTTAAAACTTTAGACAATATTCAACTATGTCACCATGGCAGAGGCTACAATATTAAGTAACTACTCATGACATTATTCATTGATTCATCTGTCAATCATAACCAGTTATCTCTTTTTTAAAAGGGACATTTGTCAATAAACGACAAAAAACAAATTCTAGGAACGTAGGGGGAAACAAAGCTAATTTTTAACCATTGCTCTTAACCAAAAAATAAGACAGCAGAAAATGTAGACTTTTAAAACACAGATATATGACTATGAACTCCAAAGGAAATAAGGGCACCTGTGTGTCTCAGAGGGTTAAGGTCTGCCTTTGGGTCAGGTCTTGATCTCAGGGTCCTAGGATTGAGCTCCATGTTGGGCTTCCTGCTCAGCAGAGAACCTGCTTCTCCCTCTGCACTTCCCAATTCCGCTCTCTCTTTTGTGCTCTCTTTCTCAAATAAATCAATAAAATCTTAAAAAAAAATTTCATATTATCCAGTTTGCATCAAATGCAAATCATTTCATCATTCCTCCTCTTGTATCATGAATTGGGTTATGTGAACCTATCATTCCTAATGAACTTAAAAACAGAAGTGTCAATTCCACTTCTGGGGATGACATACCCCCTTTTATTGCCTTTTGCTTATTGCACTTAGGGGATATTATGTGTTTTATATATCGAAGGTTTGTGTAAGTCTGTGTGGAGCAAGTGTACTGTCACCATTTTTCCAAGAGCACTTTCTCACTTCATGTGTCTGTGTCACATTTTGGTAATTCTCACATCTTTGTAACTTTCCCATTATTACTAAACTTGTTATTGTGATCTGTGACTCATGATTACAACTTGCTCAAAACTCAGGAGATGATTAGCATTTTCAGCAAAAACATATGTTTTAGATAAAACATGTACTTTATTTTCTTAGACATAATGCTCCCGCACACTGAATAGAATACATTATAGTGTAAACATAACTTTCGTATGCACTGGGAAACCAAAAATCCATATGACTGGGTTATTGTGACATTTGGCTTTATCACACTGGTCTGGAACCAAACCCAGAGTTTCTCCAAGATACGCAGCATATATCCAAAGGAAAGGACACCACTCTCAGAAAGAAAGATCTCTAGTCCCATGTTCATTAGAGCATTATTCATAATAGCTACAGTAGAGAATCACCCTAAGTGTCTAGGATAGGATAAATATAGGATATTTATCAGAAGGATAAATATAGGATATTTATCAGAAGGATAAATATAGACACTGTGACATACATGCAGTAGGTTATTATTCAGAAATGAAAAAAAGAAATCTTGTCATTGGCTTTTTTGTTTGTTTGTTTGGTTTTATCATTTTTATTTTTTTTTTCCATTTCAGGTGTAGAATTTAGTGAATAATCACTTACATAAAACACCTAGTGGTAACCATGACAAGCGCACTCCTTAATACCCCTCACCTATTTTACCCTTCCACAGTCCCTCTCCCCTCCAGTAACCCTCAGATGGTTTGCCTCTCCTTTTTTTCCACTCCATGTTCAATCATTTTCTTTCTTAAATCCCACATACAAGAGAATTCATATGGTATTTGTTTTTCTCTTACTGACCTTTTTTGCTTACCTTAATACTCTCTAGCTCTACCCAAGTCATTGCAAAGTCAACATTTCACTCTTTTTGGATGGTTGAGTAATATTCCATGGTAGATATGTAAACCCTTGTCTTTATGCATTCTCCACTTGATGAACATTTGGGTTCTTTCCATAATTTTTTTGTTGTGGATAAAGCTGCTATAAACACTGGGTGTGTGAATCCATTCAAATCTGTATTTTTGTATCCTTTGGGTAAATAGCAATTAGTGCAATGGCTGGAGTATAGGGTAGTTCTATTTTTAACTTTTTGAGGAACCTCTGTACTATATTTCAGAGTGGCCACACCAGTTTCCATTCCCACCAACATTGTGGGAGGGCTCCCTTTCTCTGCTTCTTCTCCAGCACCTGTTGTTTCCTTATGTTGTTGATTTTAGCTATTCTAACAGGTGTGAGATCATGTCTCAGTGTACTTTTGATTTGTATTTCCTTGATGATGAATGATGTTCAGCATCTTTTTCTGTGTCTGTTAGTCATCGGGAAATCATCTTTGGAAAAACGTCTCTTCATGTCTTCTACCCATTTTTTATATGGATTATTTGTTTTCTGGGTGTTGAGTTTTATAACTTCTTTACATATTTTGGATGCTATTGCATTAACAGAGATGTCATTTGCAAATATATTTTCTCATTTCATAGACTGTGTTTTAATTTTATTGATTGCTTCCTTTGCTGTGCAGATGCCTTTTATCTACAGCTTTTTAATACAACCTGAAGTTAGTAATTGGGGTGCCTCCAGCTTTGCTTTTTCTTTTAAGGGTTTTTTGGCCATTGGATGTCTTTCGGGAACCAAACAAATTTTAGGATTGTTTTTTCTAACTCTGTGAAAAAGGTTGTTGGTATTTTGATAAGGATTGCATTAAGTATGGAGATTTCTTTGGGTACTATAGACATTTTAACAAAGTTTGCTCTTCCGATCCGTGAGGATGGATGTTTTTACATTCTTTGTGTCTTCTTCAATTTCTTTCATTAGTATTTTATAGTGTTCTGAGTATGGACCTTTCACCTCTTTGGTTAGTGTTATTTCTCGGTAACTCATGATTTTGGTGCAGTTAAAAATGGGATTGATTCCTTGATTTCCCTTTTTGCTGTTTCATTACTGGAGTATAGAAATGGAACAGATTTCTGTACATTGATTTTATATTCTGTGATTCTGTACATTGATTTTATATTCTGATGAATTACTGCATCAGTTCTAGCAATTTTTGTTGCAGTCTTTTGGGTTTTCTCCATATAGTATCATGTCATCTACAAATAGTGAACGTTTGATGGCTTCCCCGCTGATGTGGATGACTTTTATTTCTTTGTGTTGTCTGACTGTTGAGGCCAGGACCACCAGTACTATGTTAAATAACAATGGTGCCAGTGGTCATCCCAATCTGTTACTGACAGTGGAAGAAAAGCTCTCAGTTTGTCCCCATTGAGGATGATATTAGCTGTGCATGGTTCATATGTGGTTTGCATTACTTTGAAGTATGTTCTCTCTATCCCTCTATTATTGAGGGATTTTTAATCATGAGTGATTATTGCATATTATTATATGCTTTTTCTACATCTATTGAAATGATCAAATTGTTCTTAACCTATTTTTTAAATGTGGTGTATGACATTGTTTGCTTTGTGAATATTGAACCAATCTTGTAGCAAAAAATTAAATCCCACTTGATTATTTTAATTATTGTTGGATTTGATTTGCTAGTATGTTCTTGAGAATATTTGCATCCATGTTCATCTGCATATTGGCTTATCATCTTCTTTAACAGTAGAGTCTTTGTCTCGTTCTGTTATTAAGGTAATGTTGGCCTCACAGAGTGATTTTTGAAGTTTTACTCACATTTCTTCCTTTTTTTTTTGGAATGTTTTGAGTAGTTGTTGGAAAATGTTTTAATTTACCAGCATTCTGGAAGACTATTAATGAAATAAAATTCTGGATGGCAGTGTTTTTTACTTGAGATGAATATTCTATTATCTCCTAAATTTCATTAATTTGAATGAATTTCTAGGCATATAAAGTGTTGTTATTCTCTCATTGCTTTCAATATTTTTTATGTGTGTCAGAAGTATGACTACAATGTGCCCACATGTGATCCAATTATTCTTATTATTTTTTTATATTTGGTTTTGCTGGGCTTCTTGAATTTAACGTGGTGTTTTTCAACATAATTGAAATAGCTTCAGCCATTATTTCTTCAAGTAACCTGCTAATTGTTTCCCTCACCTTGTAAGATCCTAATTATACTTGTCCTAACTTTTGGTATTATCACATTGATTTCCCTTGTGAAAATTACTTTCCATCACCGCTCAGATTGCACTATTATTCTTATTCAATCCAGCGTATTTGAGGGGGACAAAAGATAGATATTTACATATTGCTTTAGGATGGGCCACAAAGAACCAGTGGTTGCAATTAAAGGCAGACAAACACATTTTAAATGCTAAAGTCTTATTTTATCCATAATCTTACCCTCATTAATTATCAGAAAATAAAATTTTCCATTTAATAAATTGGGTACAGGAGATTGGACAGACACAACTTTGTCCTTTCTGCATATTCTTTGGAACTGAGTGCCTGCAAAGAATACCTGTTCTGCTCTGGTACAACCACAGTAAATTATGAAAGGGGCTCATCTTCCTCTGAATTTAGTACTGAAATGAGTACTGTGTAACTCTGGGATCTAGAATAACAAGCCCATTTTGTTCAACACCTAATGTATATTCTCAGAAAGTCAGACACAGAAAAAAATACCACATTAATCTTTATATTCTTGATTTCTCTGAGACTCTTTATTTTTTCATTTTCTTTTTTAATTACTATTTTTTTTTTCATTTTTCAAGGATAGAACTTAGTGATTCATCAGTTGTATATAACACCCAGCACTCATTAAATCAAGTGTCCCCTTAATGCCCATCAGCCAATTTTCCCTTCCTCCCACCCACCTCCCCTCCAGCAACCCTCTCATTCTTAAAGTTCAGTATCTCTTATGAATTGCCTCCTTCTCAATTTTCATCTTATTTTATTTTTCCTTCCCTTCCCTTATGTTCATTTGTTTTGTTTTTAAATTCCACATATGAATGAAATCATATGGTGTTGGTCTTACTCTGGCTGATTTATTTTGCTTGGCATTATACCATCTAGTACCATGCACATCATTGCAAACGGCAAGATTTCATTCTTTTTGATGTCTGAATAATACTCCATTCTATATATACCACATCTTCTTTATCCATTCACCACTTGATGACATCTGGGTTCTTTCCATAGTTTGGCCATTGTGGACACTGTTGCTATGAACATTTAGGAGCCTATGACTGTTCTTCTCACTACATTTGTATCTTTGGGGTAAATACCTAGTAATGCAATTGCTGGGTCATAAATTAGCCATATATTTTTACTTTTTGAGGAATCTCCATACTGTTTTTCAGAGTGTCTGCACCAGACTGCATTCCCACTAACAGTATAAGAGGGTCAGGAACACGACAGACAAGTCCACTTTCACCACTGTTGTTCAACATAGTACTGGAGGTCCTAGGCTCAGCAATCAGACAGCAGGAAGAAATAAAAGGCATCCAGATCAGCAAAGAAGAAGCTAAACTTTCACTCTTCACAAACAACAATGATAGTCTATGTAAAAAACCCAAAGATTCCAACAAAAATTTGCTAGAACTCACACAGGAATTCAGGAAAGGCGCAGAATATAAAATCAAAGCACAGAAGTGAGTTGTACTGCCGTATCCTAACAATGAGCAAAAGAAATAGAAATCAAGGAATTTATCCTGCTTATAATTGCAACAAGAAAAACAAGAACAACAACAAAACATAATAGATATAGGAATAAACCTAACCAAAGAGATAAAGAATCTGTACTGTGAATACTATGGAACGCTCATGAAAGAAATTGAGGAAGATACAGAGAAATCAAAAACATTCCATGCTCATGGATAGGAAGAACTGATATTCTTTTATTTTTTTATTAACATATAACGTATAATTTGCCCCATGGGTACAGGTCTGTAAATCTGTGTAATGTGTAATGTAAGGCTTACGCATTTCACAGCTCTCACCATAGCACATACACTCCCCAGTGTCCACAACCCAGCCACCCTATCCCTACCTCCCACCCTCAAGCAACCCTCAGTTTATTTTATGAGATTAAGAGTCTCTTATGGTTTTTCTCCCTCCTGATTCCATTTTATTTATTTTTTTCCCTCCCGACCCTCCATTGTTCCCTGCCCTGCCTCTCAATTTCCTCAAGACCAAATATTCTTTTTTTTTTTAAACATTTTATTTATTTATTTGAGAGAAGAGAGAGACAGTGAGAGAGAGCATGAGCGAGGAGAAGGCCAGAGGGAGAAGCAGACTCCCCGTGGAGCCGGGAGCCTGATGCGGGACTCGATCCCGGGACTCCAGGATCATGACCTGAGCTGAAGGCAGTCGCTCAACCAACTGAGCCACCCAGGCTCCCCAAGACCAAATATTCTTAAAAAATCTATCCTACACAATGCAACTACAGGTTCACTGCAATCCTTGTCAAAATATCATCACCATTTTTCACAGAGCTAGAACAAAGAATCCTAAAATTTATATGAAAAAAAAAAAAACCCAAATTGACAAAATAATGTTGAAAAAGAAAACCAAAGCCTGAGGCTTCACAATTCTGGATGTAAAGCTGTATTGCAAAGCTATTATCATCATTAGTGTATGGTATTTATTTTTAAGATTTATTTGTTTATTTGAAAGAAGGGGTTAGGGACAGAGAGCAAGGAAGAGAGAGTGTTAGCAGCTGGCTCTGAGCATGGAGCTGGACAGAGGGTTGGTCTCATGACCTTGAGGTCATGACCCGATCAGACACTTAACTGACTGTGCCAGACATCCCTCCATGACTTTTTCTACTCTGACTACGCACTTGATTAACTCCCTATAAATACTGTTCTGTGTGTATATTAAGCAGCTTCTTTCTTATATTCTCCCTTCTGCATGGTGAGAAACACATATGTGTAGATGGGATACTCAACACTGCAAGGAAAAGGACATTCCATTGTCTTAGGCCATTCACATTGAGAGGGATTATTGACAGATAAGATTTTATTGTCATCGTGTTGCCTGTGAAGTCCCTGTTTCTATGGATTATCTCTGTATATTTCTGTTCTGTATCACTCTTGGGGTCTTTCTCCTTTAATAGAACCCCCTTACAGGGTCAGCTTAGTGGTCACATATTCTTTCAGCCTCTGCAGGTCCTGCAAGCTTCTTATCTCTTTATCCGCTCTGAATGACAGCCTTACCAAGTAAAGAATTCTTGGCTGCATATTCTTCTCATTTACAACCTGAATATGTCTTTTCAGACCTTTCTGGTTTGTCAGATTGATGTGAACAGGTCTGACGTTATTCTGATCATCCTGCCTCTTTACATAAGGAATCTCTTCCTCCCAACTGCACTTAAAATTGTCTCCTTCATTCTAAGATTTGCAAGTTTTACTATTACATATCTGGGCATTGGTCTGCTCTCATTGATTTTGGGATGTGTCCTCTCTGCCTCTAGGACAGGATTGCTTCTTTCATTCCCCAGATTGGGGAAGCTCTTGGCTACAATTTGGTCAAATATATCTTTTAGTCCCCCCTCTCTCTCCACCCCTTCAGGGATCCCAATAATTCTGACATTGAAACGTTTCATGGCACCATTTATTTCTCTAATTCTGTTTTCATGGACTTTAAGCTCTTTGTTCCAGGCCTCCTTCTGCTCCTTCTTTCCTATCAGTTTGTCTTCAAGATCACAAATTCCTTCTTCTACCTCATTTACCATAACTGTTAAAGTATCTAGATTAGATTGTATCTCATTGATAGCATTTTTAAGTTCTGCCAAATCTGCTCTCACTTCTTCCCTTAATGAATCTATGTTGCCATTAACAGTTTTTTTCTGGCCTTTTTTCATAACTGCTACCCTGAAGTCTATTTCTGACCTCCTGCTTTAATCCATATCTATTAGTTCTGTGGGAGAGGCCATTGTCTCTGGACCTTTTCTTTGTTGGGAGTTCTTCCTCCTCATCATTCTGTTGAGTTGTGGTTGAGAGGATTTACAGCCAAAAATATCAATCACTATCCAGTCAAGAAGCACCTGGGAAGGTTCGGAGCAAACAGATGTCACCACCAAAAAGAAAGAAAAAGAAATAGAAAAAGAAAAAGACAAAGAAAGAGAAAAAAAAGAAACAAAAAACAATTCCAGCCAAAAGAGCCCCAAGAGTAATATTTATAAAGTACAAAATAAAAACAAGCAAACAAATAAAAAGACAAATAAATAAATAAATAACAAGGAGGGATGATTGGAAGGTGGTTATAATCCCTCAGTGTGGGCAAGGAATGCCCATTTCTGTTCTTCCTGGGTGTATTTTGTTATCTTTGTTAGAGAACTCAACTTACCAGATATACAGAGAAATTAAAAGTGGTATGTATGTAAAGGTATTACTGAATAGGGAATAAAGGACTACATTGAAGCTTATATCTATCTATCTATCTATCTATCTATCTATATGAGAAAAAAAGAAAAAAGTATATGTATGAAACATTCAAGTTAAAATGTTACTATGGAATATGTTGTATTAATTAAACATCTAGTTGAAATGGTTAGTAGGTTAGAACAACAACAAAACAACAACAGCAAAAAGCATGAATCATGAGAAAGAATTAAAAATAAAGAGAGAGAAAAGTTGTTATCTCAGAAATATAAGGCTGTGAGGCAGTATCAGGGCTTAATAAATGGTATTCCTCTGGTGTTGGGGTTTTTATAGTTTTATGGGGACCCTTGTGTTGTGTCCTCTAGTTCTTTCAGCTTGTCTTCTGCAGGGAGGGTTCTGCTGTGTTGTTTTTCAGTTAATCCAGTTGGGTGGATTTGCCCTGGTTCCTATCATGGGACTGGGTGTTATGGAACCTGGTTTTTCAGGCTTTTGTTCTTGGCTTTTCTTATCTGGTGGCTTTTCATGCCATTTTGGAGGTTCAGAGCAAAGTAAACTGTCCACACCCAGACCTCTGCCTCAAGGAGAAGCCACCCTCTGCTCCTCTCTGAATCGTCCAAAACACAGAGGCCCCTTCTGCAAACCCCATTGAATAATGCAACCTCTCACAGGTGGTGTGCATTCCCAGTGACCCTCTCAGTGGCTGGCTGAGACCCCCACTTGTCTCTGTACCCCCGTGCCACAAAAAACATGAGTGATAACAGTTTGGGCGAGATCTGCCGTGGTGGCTACTGCTCCCAGGACGGTGGTCTCCAGACAAAGTTGGGTCCTTTCAGCTGCAGTGGCAGCAATAGTGGCGGAGGTGACTATGGTGGCAGCATTAGCTGCCAAGCCCCAGGGACCACTGACTCAAATCCCCACTGGGTCCTGTCAGGCACAGGTGGGCAGTGGTCGTGGCCAGTCCATGTGTCCACATCTAGGCCACCTGGTCCCTGCAGTTCCCTTAAGCCCCTTTGTTCTTTTTGAACAGTGTTATCAGTCCCTTCCTGTCTTGCAGCCACCTATCTCCAAGGTATCACTGGTCCCCGAGCCCAGGGTGCTTTTGACCTGGGGTATTAATTTCCAATGGCTGGTTTCTTTTGGCTCTCCCCCTTTCTGTCCTGCAACCTGTCTGTGCAAACCCAACTCCATCTTTTGAACTTCTCCACAGATGATCCTTAGCCCCCATAGAGATCCAGACGTGTATAATCTTATATCTCAGGCTGATTTCATGGGTGTCCAAAGTGGCTTGGTAGATCCCTAGCTAAATTTAGGAGACTGGTTGAAATGGAGTCCCCCACTCTTCAGCCAACTTAGTGGGACCTTCAGTAAAAAAACATTCTAGTGAGTGATGCTGATAACTGGTGCGGCCATGCACTTGTGTATTCAGGGGTAATAGAGGAAATCTCTGTACCTTCTTCTTAATTTGTTGTGAACTGAAAATTGCTCTAAAAATTATATCTGAAATATATTATGAGATAATAACTGTATGACTTTTGAAAAAATAAGAAATATGTTCTTTATAGTTGGTAAGATAGCATTATACCAAAATTAGGTGACTAAAATGCCCAGAGCTTACAAACATATTTTTTTTGATTCAAGCAGGGTTCAAAAGAAGTTTTCTTTGAGTCAAAGTTGAAAAAGGGACACTTCTTGTCACTCTCTGAAGAAATCGATGACCTAAAATACAGAGAATTAGATCTCATTATCTTAAAAAATATGAATCACAATATACTAAAGAATAAATAGTTGATTTAGACTAATAGCTGTACATCTAAATCTGAATATTTCCCATATCATTTTTTATGGAAACTTTTCATAATTGTGTTATATAATTGTTCACATATTGCTTTTATTCTTTGTAAGATTAATCCTCTTAAGACATAAAACAAGTGGTCAAGAAACTTACACTTTAGGAAAGGAGGTGGAGACTTTTGGCCACACAGATGAATTAATACTGATGTTCCGGAAATCTCTACTAATCCATGAAGAACGAATGAGGAAGCTCAACAAATACTAGGAGAAAAAAAAATTTTTTAGAAGTCAAATAAGAGCTTTTATTTGAATTTTGCAAAAACAAACATAGGTAATTCTTTCTGACTTTATAGATTCTTTCAAATTTTCAAGCAATGTTACACACAGGACATGTTATAAAAATATCTTAGTAGAGGGGCACCTGGGTGGCTCAGTGGGTTGAAGCCTCTGCCTTTGGCTCAGGTCATGATCCCAGGGTCCTGGGATCAAGCCCTGCATCTGGCTCTCTGCTCAGCAGGGAGCCTGCCTCCTTATCTCTCTCTGCCTGCCTTTCTGCCTACTTGTGGTCTCTGTGTGTCAAATGAAAAAAGAAAAATCTTTAAAAAAAAAACTTAGTAGAAATAAATGAAGAGAACAAACTGACAAAGGCAACAATGTCAGAGTTCTGATAATTGATCAAGGGCTAATAATATTTTATGAAATAGCTATTATTGAAAACCTCCTAGAGATTTAAGTGAAAAGAAGTGCATCTGTAGTCTTCTTGCCCAGCACTGCTCCCTTGTCTCCCTGCCTTCCCACTGTATCTCAGTGATCCAGAAGCTTGTAGTTCCACAATTTGGAGAAGCTGCAGAAAGCAATTGTGCTGGTGCCACAGGGGAGACTCAATCAGCAGTGGGGAAGGGACTGAAATAGCCCATTGACTTTTCAGCTCAGAGTGATGATTTTGCTTGTTAATGAATGACAAAAACCCATACGTGTGTCAGGAGAAGATGACAGCCCTGCTGGCTAGAAACCAGGAGGTTGGAAGGAGTTGTTTTTCATTGGAATTGGGGCTGTGACCCAAGAGACTCTAGGTCTTGATCAGCATGTCTTCCTTGCTGACCCTGCCCTGGCCTCAGGAACCATGACTGCACAGGCTGTCTCTCCAGACTCTGGCTGCCTACTTCCCCAGCCTTTTGGTATTCATCAGTTGGGCCCCAAATGACCCAAATCTCAAAAGCAGGATGAGAGAAGTCTTGGGGCCTAGTCCAGCCCAAGGGGCAGGCTACATGGTCAGTAGGAATGTTTCTCCTGCACTTTTTCTCAGGTATCAATAAAATTCTTTCCACTCCAGAAAAAAAAAAAAAATGTTGGAGGTTGCAGGTTTTCTGTCAAGCACTGTGGCTCCCATAAATATAATAGGAAAATGTTATTAATGAAAGAACAACAGAAGAGTTGACATGAGCTCTCTGTACACTCTTGGTTGATGGAAAAATAATTATGCATACATGAAGAGGAGATCAGTAGAAAGTAAAAGCAGGAGATTTGAGAACTGATATTCCAGTTGTGAGCACTTCCTTCTCACACTCATATGTGTGCGCACACACAATCACACACACACACACACACACACACACACACACATCTCATGGCAGAGCATGGAAGTCCTATTCACCTGCAGACTTTGAACACAGTTTTTTTTTTTAAATCATTTTTTTAATTTATTTTCAGCATAACAGTATTCATTGTTTTTGTACCACACCCAGTGCTCCATGCAATCCGTGCCTCTCTAATACCCACCACTTGGTTCTCCCAACCTCCCATCCCCCCACCTCTTCAAACCCTTTAGATTGTTTTTCAGAGTCCATAGTCTCTCATTGTTCACCTCCCCTTCCAATTTCCCCCAAATGCCTTCTCCTAACTCCCCATGTCCTCCATGCTATTTGTTATGCTCCACAAATAAGTGAAACCGTATGATAATTGACTCTGTCTGCTTGACTTATTTCACTCAGCATAATCTCTTCCAGTCCCGTCCATGTTGCTACAAAAGTTGGGTATTCATCCTTTCTGATGGAGGCATAATACTCCATAGTGTATATGGACCACATCTTCCTTATCCATTCATCCGTTGAAGGGCATCTTGGTTCTTTCCACAGTTTGGCGACCATGGCCATTGCTGCTATAAACATTGGGGTACAGATGGCCCTTCTTTTCACTCCATCTGTATCTTTGGGGTAAATACCCAGTAGTGCAATTGCAGGGTCATAGGGAAGTTCTATTTTTAATTTCTTGAGGAATCTCCACACTGTTCTCTAAAGAGGCTGCACCAACTTGCATTCCCACCAACAGTGGAAGAGGGTTCCCCTTTCTCCACATCCCCTCCAACACATGTTGTTTCCTGTCTTGCTAATTTTGGCCATTCTAACTGGTGTAAGGTGATATCTCAATGTGGTTTTAATTTGAATCTCCCTGATGGCTAGTGATGATGAACATTTTTTCATGTGTCTGATAGCCATTTGTATGTCTTCATTGGAGAAGTGTCTGTTCATATCTTCTGCCCATTTTTTGATATGATTATCTGTTTTGTGTGTGTTGAGTTTGAGGAGTTCTTTATAGATCCTGGATATCAATCTTTTGTCTGTACTGTCATTTGCAAATATCTTCTCCCATTCCGTGGGTTGCCTCTTTGTTTTCTTGACTGTTTCCTTTGCTGTGCAGAAGCTTTTGATTTTGATGAAGTCCCAAAAGTTTATTTTGGCTTTTGTTTCCTTTGCCTTTGGAGACATATCTTGAAAGAAGTTGCTGTGGCTGATATCGAAGAGATTACTGCCTATGTTCTCCTCTAGGGTTCTGATGGATTCCTGTCTCATGTTGAGGTCTTTTATCCATTTTGAGGTTATCTTTGTGTACGGTGTAAGAGAATGGTCGAGTTTCATTCTTCTACATATAGCTACCCAGTTTTCCCAGCACCATTCATTGAAGAGACTTTTTTCCACTGTATATTTTTTCCTGTTTTGTCAAAGATTAACTGAGCATAGAGTTGAGGGTCCATATCTGGGCTCTCTACTCTGTTCCACTGGTCTATGTGTCTGTTTTTATGCCAGTACCATGCTGTCTTGGTGATCACAGCTTTGTAGTAAAGCTTGAAATCAGGTAACGTGATGCCCCCAGTTTTATTTTTGTTTTTCAACATTTCCTTAGCGATTCGGGGTCTCTTCTGGTTCCATACAAATTTTTGGATTATTTGCTCCAGCTCTTTGAAGAATACCGGTGGAATTTTGATTGGAATGGCATTAAAAGTATAGATTGCTCTAGGCAGTATAGACATTTTAACAATGTTTATTCTTCCGATCCAAGAGCATGGAATGGTCTTCCATCTTTTTGTGTCTTCTTCAATTTCTTTCATGAGTGTTCTGTAGTTCCTCGAGTACAGATCCTTTACCTCTTTGGTTAGGTTTATTCCCAGGTATCTTATGGTTCTTGGTGCTATAGTAAATGGAATCAATTCTCTAATTTCCCTTTCTGTATTTCAATATCCAGGCAATAGCTAGGTTGGAGAAAGCCATGGATGACCAAACGGAATTGATTAGGGCCGAGCTGAAAGCGACCAGACAGGATGTTCACAATGTTAGGGCAGAGCTAAAAGCTACCAGGGCTGAGGTTCACAATGCTCTCAATGAATTCCAATCTAATCTAAATTCTCTCAAAGCTAGGGTAACTGAGACAGAAGATAGAATTAGCAATCTGGAGGACAAACAGATAGAGAGAAAGGACCAAGAGGAAGCCTGGAACAAACAGCTTAGAAACCATGAAAACAGAATCAGGGAAATAAATGATGCCATGAAACGTTCTAACGTCAGAATTATTGGAATCCCTGAAGGGGAGGAGAAAGAATGAAGTCTAGAAGATATAGTGGAACAAGTTCTTCATTAAAATTTTCCCAATCTTGCGAATGGAACCAGCGTTCATGTACTAGAGGCCGAATGGTCTCCACCCAAGATTATAGATTCCAGAAAAACATCAAGGCACCTGATAGTCAAATTGAGGAATCATAATTGTAGATACAATCTCTTGAAAGCAGCTAGGACAAAGAGGCTCCTTACTTACAGAAGAAAGCCCATCAGAATAACATTAGACTTGTCCACAGAGACCTGGCAAGCCAGAAAGGGCTGGCAAGATATATTCAGGGCACTAAATGAGAATAACATGCAGCCAAGAATACTTTATCCAGCAAGACTGACATTCAAAATGGATGGAGAGATAAAGAGTTTCCAAATCTGGCAAAGCTTAAAAGACTATGCAACCACCAAGCCGACACTGCAGGAAATATTAAGGGGGGTTCTATAAAAGAGGAAAAATCCTAAGAATAGCATTGAACAGAAATATAGAGACAATCTACAGAAAGAAAGACTTCAAAGGTAACACGATGTCAATAAAAACGTATCTATCAATAATCACTCTCAATGTGAATGGCCTAAATGCGCCCATGAACACAGTTTTTAAGAGTACTTGTAGGTAACATCTAAGCTACAAAGTCACAAGGAGAATCCCTAGGAATGCAGGCTAAAATATAAGAATTTGGTAACACTGAACAAAAATATTAGCAGGCAGATTTGAGGGAAGAAATCCTGCAATAAAATTTGTGCAACTTACAAAAAATACAAATCTAATAATATGAAATAGACTGCATGATGACTAAATTATATTATCAAAACTATCTACCTAAAAATTAAAAAAAAAAAACATGAAAAGAAACTGGCAATCTCTTCCATACTTGGAGAAAGCATAAGTCAATATAAACTTCTACTGAGATAAGAATGTTATGTTTATTAGCTAAAAAGCATTTTAGTCTACGGCCATACCACCCTGAACTGGCCCGATCTCGTCTGATCTCAGAAGCTAAGCAGTGTCGGGCCTGGTTAGTACTTGGATGGAAGAAAAAAAGCATTTTATAGTACTATTTATAAATATATGGAAATTACAAAGAAACAGTTCAGATAATTAAATGAACATATGATGGCAGCAATATAGGATGTAAGAAATATCAATAAAGAAGTAAAAGTACATGAATAAATCACAGAGAAATTCTTGGTTTATCATCATACACCTACATGAAAATTCACTAAATTTGCTCTCCAGAAAATTTGGGATACATTAGAAAAAAAACTGATGACATTGAGGAGGGAATAATGGATTTACTCATCTCACAGGAAGAAAGCAAAAAAACAGAAACATTAACACAGTCAGAAACCTTCAACACAGTACCAGGAAAACCAGCATAGGTCTAAATACAATCTAAGAAGGAAAAGAGAAGCAGGGGGAGAAGCAGTGCAGAAAAATAATCATAAGTCACAAAGAATGAACAACTTCTTAAATATCATTTTAAAAATATTATGGACTCCAGAGGCTCAACAAACTAATAATAGAACTATATCTATAACTCAAAACATAATGAAATGACTGAAAAACACATGCCAACACAGAAAAGAAATACTCCTGAAGGAACAGGGTGGAGCATGAGGTGACTGAATTTGTGTGAAAATCATGGAATGGGTGATACATCTTCCATCTTCAGCAGCCTGAGACCACATTTTCTACCATAGAATCCACACATGCCATGGACATAAGCTAGATTGGAGTGCGTCACACCAGTATAAGAAGCCCCAGGCCTTAAGTCCTTCATGGAAACAGTAGCTTAAAAATACATCCTGGAACTCAAGGGTGGCTTAGTTGGGTAAGTTTCTGCTTTTGCTCAGGTCATGATACCAGGGTCCTGGGATCAAGTCCAGCATAGGGCTCCTTGCTCAGCAGGAGGCCTGCTTCTTCTCCCTGTGCTAGCCACTCCCTCCTGCTTGTGCTCTCTCTCTCTGACAAATAAATAAATAAATCTTAAAAAAAACAAAAATAAAAATATGCCCAAACACAAACCAATGTATATTCAGTCTAATCATTTTGATTGGGGTGCCAAGACGTTCAATAGGGAAGGAACAGTACCTTTCACAAAAGGTGTTGGGAAATTGACTTTCACAAATAGTTGGGAAACTGACGATTTCTTTGCAAAAGAATGAAATCCGATGCTTACATTTACACCATATACTAATGTTAACTCAAAATGGACCAAAGACCTAAACATAAGATACCATAAAACTATGAAATTCCTTGAGGAGAACATGGGGGGAAGTAGACAGCATTGTAGCTCCAATACTGCTTTGAGGACTCTGAGGTCTACATGCCATATCAGACATCAAAAAAGATCCTCTCAGCAAGACCTTCTTCTCATGGATAAGACAGGAGAGAGTGGGATGATATTGTTAATACAATCAAAGGGAAAAACAACTGTCAACCAAGAATACCTTACTCAGCAAAGCTGTCATTCAGAAACGAAGAAGAGATAAAGACTTTCCCAGCATCCCAGGGGATGGTGTGTCAAAGTTTCAACTCTTTCCCCAGATGGCAGTCAGAGGAAAGTGGCATGACTCTCTAGTGGTGGTTGGTTAAGGCCACATTTCAGAAGAAATTTGAACCATTAGAGTTGCCCAACAGAAATGCTAAAGGCAATTCTTCAAGCTGAAAAAAGAGACAAAAATAAGCAAGGTAAAAGCAAATAAAAATATAAAATCACTGGTAGAGACCAAAACGAAAAGATCCTTCATATGATTTCTTGGATAAGTCACCAAAAGATAGGCAAGAGAATTTAAAATAGAAAAGTGAGACTGCATTAAATTAAGAGCATGTGCACAGCAAAGGAAAGAACAAAAAAGTTGAAGAAAAGTTTGGAAGAATGAGGTACAGAACAGGAGAAATATTGTAAACAGATCAGATAAGGGACTGAGATCCAAATCGATAAATAGCCCCACCAATGCAATAAAAACAAAGGAAATAATCCAATTCCAAAAATAGGAACAGGGCATGAGTAACATTTTTATGAAGACAGAAAAATGGCCAATAGGTACAAGAAAGATACCCCAAATCACTAATATCAGTGAAATGCATATCAAAACCATAATTAATTATCACCTCACACCTGTTAAAATTGTTTTTCCCAAAACCTTAAGAGAATATTGGTGAAGATCTGAAGAAAAGGAAATCCTTTGAAGGAAATATAAATTGGTGTTCCCACAATTTTTTTTCAAGCAATTACAAATAAAAATACCATATTATGCATTTTTTCAAGCAATTACAAATAAAAATACCATACTATGTACTAATGTTACTCCTACATATATATAAAAAACTCAAATTAGTATCTCAAAGGTTATTGTACACCATGCTCATTGCAACATTATTCTCAATAACCAAATTATTGAAGGAACCTAGGTATCCGCCAAAGGATAAAGAGATAAAGAAGGTGTGATATATATATATATATATATGTATACACACACATACATACATATATGCACAATGAAATATTATTCAGTCATGAGAAAGAAGAAAATCTTGCCATTTATGACAAGTGGATGTACCTTGAAGGCATTATGTACATGACAAAAATAGACAAATACTGTATGGCCTTGCTTAAATGTGGAATCTAAAACATTGAACTTGAAAAAGCAATGAATATAATATTGTTTACCAGGGACAGCAAGGCATGGGAATTGATGAGATGTTTAAGAAAACAAAGTTACAGCTACTACATAATAAGTTCTGGAATCTAATGTACAACATAGTGATTATAGTCATCATTACTATATTATAAACTTCAAACTTGGTTAAGACTAAATCTTTGCTCTTCTCAACACCAACAATAATGTTAAGTGTATGATGTGAGAGAGGCGTTATCTAACATTACCATAGTAATCAGTCAGTAATACATCAAAGAGCAAATGAGCACATTGCACACCTTTAATTTACACACTGTTATATCAATTATATCTCAGTAAAAACAAATAAAAGATGTAATTGTAACACCCAGCTTCTACAAAGAACTAACTTAAGAATACAGCTAAGAGATCAAAGGGGAACTAGTATAGGATACTAAAATATGTTCAATACAAAAGATGTCAGAGAAGGTAGAAGAAGAAAACAACATAAACATAGAATGAATAGAAAAATGGGAGACCCAAATCCAACTATCCCAATAATGACGTTCATGGTAATTCAGTAAATATTCCAATTGAAAGATAAAAATTGTCATCTTGAATAAAAAAGAAAAAATTCAGATCCATCATTATGCTTTCCATAACACACACACTTTAGATTCAAAGGCAGAAAAATGTGAAAGTAAAACGATAGCAAAAGATCCACTCTCCAAGCAGTAACCCTTTAAGTGAGGACAAATGGCTACAACAATATCAGACAAAGTAGCTGTTAAAACAAGAAATATTGGGGCACCTGCGTGGCTCAGTGGGTTAAAGCCTCTGCATTCGGCTCAGGTCATGATCCCAGGGTCCTGGGATCAAGCCCCGCATTGGGCTCTCCACTCAGCAGGGAGACTGCTGCCTCCCTCTCTCTCTCTGCCTGCCTCTCTGCCTACTTGTGATCTCTCCCTGTCAAATAAATAAATAAAATCTTTAAAAAAATAAACAAAACAAGAAATATTATTAGAACTTAAAAGAAACACTTCAACATGGTAAGCCTGTCATGAGAAGATAAAATAATTACAAATATGTATTATTCATCCTACAATAGAACCCTCAAACATATGAAATAGAAACTGACGGATTTGGGAGGATAAATGAACAATTCAATGAACACAGCTGGAGATTTGAAAGCTCTTCCATCAGTAAATGAGAGACCATCCAGTCACAAAATCAGGAGCCCCATGGAAGACTGGCAGAGCTCTAGGAACCAGCTTGACAAAATTGACATATATAGAAATTATTCTTCTAGGTCATAAATAGGGATCAAACATTGACAGGATGGAAATTTTCCAAAGTATATTTTCTGAAGACTAATCAATTTTTGTCTAAAGGAATAAATTAGAAGCAACAACAGAAAGAAATTTGGGGAATTTCCAAACATGTGGAAAAGTGACACACTTCTGAAATATTTATAGTTCAAAAATGAAATCTGTGAAAATACCTTGTACTGGGTGATACAAAACTGAGAATTATCAAAAGTTTTAAGGTGCAACAAAAGTAGTGTTTAGGACAATTCATAGCTCTGTCACTTATACACAAAAGGAAGAATGTTATAAAATGAATGATCTGAGTAGTTTCCCTCTCAAGACACTGTACAGAGAAGAACCTATTAAAGTTAGAGAAGAAAGAAGTGATAAACATATACTAGACTGAAGTTGACTGTGAAGTACGAATACTAGAGTAACTCAGGGCAGCCTAAGTGGATCAATACCTAAATATCCAAGAGCATTAGCAATAGCATGGATGAATGCACTGTAGTAGAACCAGACAATGGAGTAGCAAGGAGTTTGGATGATTTACAACTTCGTGCAACTATATGGATGAAAAGCACAAGTTTATCTTCCCCTGAAAATGCCAAAAATAAAATATCCACACTGTATGATTCTACTTATGTAAATGTTTGTAAATGGGGGTGAAAACATGAAAGGGGCATTTTGCAGTGCTGGTAATATTCATTTTCTCCTTCATATGATGGTGACACTTGAAAATTCAGCCAGCTGTTGGCATGTATTGCTTGTGCAACCATCTGTATGTACATTATACCACAGTAAAATTAACATAAGAGAATACCATGAAAATATGTAAATATGTTTAAAACTAGACATAAAATTGAAAACATCCTACCAAATACAACTTGTGAAAACCAAAACAAAAGGAAATAAAAATATCAGAATTCTCTTAACTTCTAATATAATTTAATCTATAATCCAGAAGCTTTTCATACTCAGTTACAGAATATTTAGATGCTTATGAGTAAAGAAAGATGAAATATTAATTAAAAACCAAAAAGACAATCTTACAACGTAGAAAAAGGGTCAATAAAACATGTGTGCATTTTCTTGGAATACTAAGAAAAGGAGATTACATGTCAGTGGCAATCTAAACTGGTTCTGATAATATACAAAAATAATGGACTATGACGTCAGTAGATTTATTGAAGCAATACCAAGTTGGATTTACATTTGAAATTCCATTAACTTAATCTGCACTTGATCTTACCCAAAAGGCCAAGAAGCGATTCATTAATTTAATCTGTCACATTAGCAGAGTAAAGAAGGCCAAATGATGTGATTTCTCTGATGCAGAAGATAAAACGAATTTTCATTCTTAACTTAAAAAAATCATTTAGACTGATAGAAATAAAAAAGGTAAACAGCCATGCAAATATCTAGAATAGATATGATAACTCTGAAAAAGAACTAATATAAACCTACTGTTTATAAAAAGACATTTTTAAAAGTATGGATTGATAAAAATATATACAAGATTAAAGAAACTGAAGAGAAAGTGAAAAGTTTATACCCACACATATATGGAATGCATATTTCAGCAATGATGCTAAGTCATTCTGTGGAGAAAGTATAGTGTTACAATAAATGTTGTGGAAACAATTAGTTTCAAATGAAATTAATAATATATACTTTATACCATATACAAAAATGTTAAAAGATGATCATCTGTAAGTGCAAATGATAAAATTTCAAGAAGACGTATTAGGAAAAACATCTGACCTCAAGTTGGGCAGTGATTTCTTAGAGAAAAACAAAACATGATCCATAAAAGAACAAAGTGATGAAGTGTAGTTCCTTAAGATAATGTCTGCGCTTTGAAGAGAAAAGAAAGACAAGTCATAGACTGAGAGGAAATATTTACAAATAATACATCTAATAAAAAACTTGCTGCCAAGATACAGAAAGAATTCTCAAAATACGATAACGAAAAGTAAAAATATAACAAATATATTTCAAGATACTTCACCAAAAAGCATATATTGATGGCAAATAAATACAAAGAAAGTTGCTCAACATTATCAGTCTTAGGAACATTCACATTAGAACCACTACATATCAGAATTCCTATTCCAGCAATAAAGAGAGGATATGCTACTGTTCCCTACTTCCTCCACCAAATACAGCTAAAACACCTGGATATTATACACAAAACAACGTAACATTCAAACAGATAATGAGAAAACTGACAGAACTGCGCCCTCTAACCCCAAGGAATGATATGGCGGTGAACGCCCTGGAATTTCTCTTTGCCTCACATATCCCAGACTGGGGAGCAAACCAGACACCAAAGTACACAGACAAAAGGTCCCAAAATGTTTTTTTCTCTCTAGTCAACATAATAGAAAAAAGGCATGCTAGAAAGACCTGAACAAACAAACAAAAATGTAGACACTAAGTGCGTTATTTCAAGCAACTATTGACTATCCATGGGACACATCACTCAGGAATGCAGGGGAAATCAAGACATTGTGAGATAAAGGAAAACTAGGAAAAGTGTCACCGCCACCCCCACTCTGAAAGAACTGCTAAAGGGAATTATCCAAACAGAAATTAAATGATAACAGAAGGAATAAATGGAAAGGAAGAAATGGAAAACGAAAGAAAGTATAAAACTATCATTAAGCCTAAGGGACATTGCTTCAACTCTAGTGTCTAAATTGTTTAATATTTGAATGAAAATCATCAGTTGAAGCAAAGTGATAACATTCATGTAATTCTCAACGTAAGTAAAGAAACATTTAGAACAAAGTAGAAATGAGACACAGTAAAGGGACATCAAGGAAGGGAAGGCTCTACATTTTACTCAAAGTGCTGTGGGTTGTGACAGAATGTGAAGACTGCTACATGTGTTTATAATTATCTATGTAAAGATATATACTATCTATATTATTTATATGAAGCACATTAGAACATATGTGGACATATATATGACTATATATGTATAATTATTTATGAAGAAGAGATTGACTTTGCTTTACATTATGCTCCATCAGTTAGGTTCATGATGTAGAAAACTATAACCTTCATATATATCTCACTGCATTGCAAATACAACATCACCAAAAGTAATTCCAATTGGATCAGAAACTCTAATTAAAGTGAAAAATTAATAAAGAAAGAAAAAAGAGGCAATATAGGAAATTATGTTTATGAACTTTGATGAACTTCTGAAATAGGTTCAAAATAATCACTAACACCCAAATGATATATGGGACCATGGTAATACTAAAATTCTGATCATTAAAGGACTCCAATAGGGAAGTAAAAATGCAATATACAGCTATTTCCATCTTGTAAACTCAAAAAAGAGCTCATATTTAAAACATGATAAGGACTTCCAAGAAGACAAAAGAAAACACCATCTAGGAGAAATGAGCAAGAGACATACTCGAGTCCTTCTCACCGAAGAGAATACCCTAATAACTCACAACCCAGGATAATGATACTGTTGTATAACCACCAGAACTTTTTGTCATAATTTTCCACAGACCTCTGAATTTTGGATCAAGGGACTATTTTGTAAAATGTATTTACACAATACATTAGATAAATGTAGGGAAATTGTAATATATTGAAAGACACACATATCTATGACTGAGCAATTTCATACTAATGCTTTGAAGAAAATGTATAATAATCATATATAAATACAATTACAATGTTGCATTTATGCATTGTTATTTTGACAAATGCATTATTCACATTTCATAAATATACTATATACTATGTAGTTATGTATAATAGTTATTATAAATACAATACCTGGAAAACTCATAGAAAAAGCCTTTCATAAAATTATTATTTGTAACACCCACATACAAAAAGGAAGTACATTTCTGAGAATTGATTTTAAAATGTCATATTCATATAAGACAGCAGCAGTGAAAATTCACAAACTACAGACAAATGCAGTAATAAAGATGGATTACAAATATCATACGAGAGTAAAAGGAGACACATATAATAATGCATACTGCATGATTCCATCGATATAAATTCCAAAAATAAGCAAAGATATTTCACAGTATTAAAACTGGCAGGGGTAATAGGGGCTCTAAACTTCTCGCTCATGATCTGATTTGTAATTATCTTCTGATTATTTTGTGATGAATATACACAAGCATGTAGTTTTCTTTTTTTTTAAGATTTCTTTATTTATTTGACAGAGAGAGAGAGAAAGATCAAAAGTAGGCAGAGAGGCAGGGAGAGAGGAGGGGGAAGCAGGCTCCCGCCCAGCAGAGATCCCAATGCGGGGCTCAATCCCAGGACTCTGAGATCATGACCAGAGCCGAAGGCAGAAGCTTAACCCACTGGTTAAGGTGCCCCAATCATGTAGTCTTCATGATGGGTGGTAAAAAATATAGTAAGGTTATTTCAGGCAAAAGAGCATTTATAGAAGTATGGCTTTCTAAGGAAAGCAAGAACTATAAATTATTAAATATACATTAAAGGTATAAATTTAGCAAAATATCATAGAATCAAACTATGGAATAGTAAAAGACTTTAAAATAAATAAACAAGAAATATAAATATGTATGAGTATATGGATGAGATCTACAAATGTAATATTAAATGATAAGTTTTTAATAAAAGCTGGAAACATTTGAAACCTCACCATTTCCTCTTCATCCTCTATGGAGAGCAGGGTAGACTTCTTAGCACAGGACAACTGACTTTCATTCCATGGTTTTCTTTCAGTGCTAATGTAATAGCAAGTTTTGGAATATGTAATCCACTCTTTTGGACAATGAAAACATGGATCAGCTAAAAAAAGATTATGAAATAGTATCTAAAAGGCTTTGAATATTAAAACTTGCAAGTTTTCAACTTACACATGTATACACAAATGTGTATACAACACATCACTTCACCCTCACAAGTGGGCAAAAATAAAACACATGCACATTCCCAGAAGAGTTAGGCTTTCATCCCTTACTTATGTGCCAGTATAAAACAAACAAAAATGTCCATCACTACATGTACTTCGAGTCCCTGGACAAAACAATTTATTTGGAATTGTATATCGGTTTATATTATATCATGTTAAAGCAGGAGGAAATTTGAGGCCATTGATAACAATGGGTGTAGTAACTTTATTTTATTTTAATATCTATTTATTTATTTATTTGAGAGAGAGAGCGAGAGAGAGCATGAACCAGAGGGCAGAGGGAGAGGGAGAGAGAATTTAAAACAGACTCTGCATTGAGCGTGGAGCCGACATGGGGCTCAGTCCCAGGACCCTGAGTTCATAACCTGAGCCAAAACCCAGAGTCAGACGCTTCACTCACTGAGCCATCCAAGTACCTCATGTATGCTGATTTTAATGAGTATTTCCGCATACTGTTGTGTAAGAAGTAATACTCTCCTATACTCATCAATTATGAAAATTTACTACGCAATTTTCTAATTCGTTTTCCCCAAAACCATCTATTATCATCCTTGTCTAGCTTAAGATACAGATAAAATATAAGCTATCCTAATATCAGAGTTTTGGAAATGATTTTCTACCTTTCTGGGTCGTTATTTCCACAGACGCCTTGTTCTGCACTGGTCCTGTAGTAACTAGAAAAATTAAAACAATGCTCATAAAACTTAATATTAAACTAAATAAATGATTATGACTTGAGTTTCTTAGTTTGAAGTTTGGTATATTATTTAGAATGAGATATCTCTGTAATAAAATTGATTTTACCCATAAAAATTAAATAAAATAGTGAACATGTGGGGGAAGACAATTCAAAAGTTTAAAGAATCAAAACTCACAGTGTTCTGCAGTATTTGGTTTAAACAGTCTCAAGAACTAACTAGTATATCTCCCTAAAGTCTCTGCCATAACTTGTATTTCAGGTATGAAATCTGAATATATGTGTAATACTCTCTATATAGAGTTATTCTGTTATTTCTACTTTTGACATTCCACACTTAGAGCATGCATGCATTAAAATAAGGTAATACAATTCCATAATATTGTGCAACATTTCGAGCACCAATGATCATTAATGTGAAAAATTCCCTTGTCGTCATTGAAAACACTTACTTACAATGAACAACAGCTATTGTGACCACAGTGGACATCAAGACAAGGCAGATGATTCCCAGAATGTCAGCAATGAGCTTCCCTGGACATGAAGGTAAATAGTTGGAAAAAAAAAAATGAAAATGCTGAGAAAACACAGATGGAAAATAATCATTTAGGAAATTTATGTACAAGAAAGCCAACAATGGGGCGCCTGGGTGGCTCAGTGGGTTAAAGCCTCTGTCTTCGGCTCAGATCATGGTCCCAGGGTCCTGGGATCGAGCCCCACATTGGGCTCTCCACTCAGTGGGATGCCTGCTTCCTCCTATCTCTTTGCCTGCCTCTCTGCCTACTTGTGATCTCTGTTAGTGAAATAAATAAATAAATCTTAAAAAAAAAAAAAAAAGAAAGAAAAAAAGAAAGCCAACAATGCACAGGGAGTCACATATAAAAATTTGGACCCCAAACTTGCCTCTATCATTGGATTCTTCTTTCAGAATATGCCATTATATTTGCAGTAAATATATTACCTCCATGAGATTGAGTAAAGACCACGAATTACAACACTTGAACAAGATCCATCCTCAGATTTCAATTACAATACCATATTCCAGCCCCAAGCTCTGATCCACACAAATGAAAAATATGGGAGATCATTCCCTACTCATTCCCTGCACCCCTGCTCCCCAAGTGCATATACTAGAACAGTTGTATGTCTGTATTAAGTGTTTTACCTTTCCACTGGAAGTTCTTGCCATTCCCTTGAAGATCCCGAGAAACATCTTGAAGATTTAATTCTACATAGGTTATTTCCTGCTCTGTTTCCGAAATGCCACTTTTAGTGCCCTTAGCTTTCACTTGCTGTCTTCTTGAGCCCTTAACCTGACTGAGTTCTGCATACGTAACTTCTTGGTTATTCATCTCTGCAGCTGCATCCTGTCAGGCACAGGGCTGGGACTGTACTGAAGGTCTTGATTAATAGTGTATGCAATGACAAGATTGCTGGGACAGTCACACTGGGTGGAGTGTGGGGTGAGTGATAGTACTCATTTGCAATTGAACAATGTAAAATCTGGTACTACCTTCCTTATAGCTTTAAAGAAGTGCTTTATGATAGAATAAGTGGTTTTTATAATGATATTCTCTGTTTGACACCATAGTATTGATTGGAAACATGTAAAGCATCAAATTAGTGAAGAAGAAAAGAGGTCAGGAATAATATTGTCCTCATTAATGTAAGGCCAGATTCCACAGAACATGTCAATACTATTAGATAACTGGGTTAATATTAAAATGCTGTATTAGAAAGAAAATGCTGCAACAATTTTTTTTGACAAGTTTTAAATGCATTATTGGTTTAAAAAATTAGGTCCCCAGATTAGGGAATATTAGTTTTAGCACATATAGGAATTTCCTGGAGTAAATTACTTTTATTTAAGGCTCAGGTTTCTTTACTAAAATGTCATGTAGTGCTATCAAGTGGTCTTTTACTTTGAGTAATTGTGGAGTTTGGAGGAATCATTAATATTTAATGAATCTTTTATAAGTTGAAAAATGTTACATGACACAATAAATTTATTCAAACCCTGAACAATAATGAAATCAAAAACACCAAAAACTATTTTTTAAAAGTACTTATTTAACACCAGAAAATGACAACTGATTTTATGATAAAGATGTGAAAACTATAAAATGATAGATAAAAGTATAGTTCATTTATGGAAGAACACTGTTGGTACACTTCCAGAAAAACCTAAGAATGTCAAAGGCAGTAGGGAAACTTTAGTTGTATAGGGAATTCTAATAAATGAAATAAATGTAATTTCATAATTCAGTCAATGAGCTCAAAGTCACTGAAATATGGAATAACTCCTGGCTCTCAAATTTACAAACTATGACCTTTAAGAAGTTAATTCCTATCTAGCTACCTAGTTTATACTAATCTGAACTGGGAATTAAAATATATAAAATATAACACATTTAAAGCACTTAATATTTCACCCAGCTTTGCTAAGCTCTCAACAGTAAATTAGTTATCTTAAGTATTTTTAACAGAATAGTCACAGTATCATTGCTGATTCATATCCTTAGAGCAGGTAACATAATCCATTAGACAGGCATCTCTTTCAGTATTAAATATCATTTTTTACCAAGTTTTGATCAATTTTTTAAAAGGTTTTTTGATTATTTCATACCTAAATATAAATTAGCATTTTCCAGAAGATACCTCATCTGCTTTCCATGAACAATCAAACTGCTTTCATTTAGCAAAGCAAGTATATGAGGAATTAAGTTTGACATTTATGATTGAAGGCTTCATCTTAAATTATTTTCTTTCAAATATTTATGTAATTCTAGTTAGTTGACATATCGTATGATATTCGATTTGGTAGTAGAACTTAATGATTCATCATTTACATATAACCCCTAATACTCATCACTACAAATGCCCTTCTTAATAACCCATCTCACGTTTAGCCCATCCCCTGCCTACATGCTTTTCTCAGCAACCTTCAATTTTTTCTCTATAGTTAAGAATGTCTTATTGTTTGCTTCCTCTATTTTTTTCCCCTTCACCTATGTTCATCTGTTTTAAGAATCTATTTTCAAAGACTAGGCTAAAAGATCAAGTAGTATATGTAATTTTATCTATATTGATGACAAATCCAAAATTAACTGTCCCTTCTCATGATGCTTATGGGATTTCACATGAAATTATATTGATCTGCAGACACAATTATGTGCGTGTATATGCACCTAATTACTTCTCCACAGGCAAGAATTTGAATATGTTAAGAAATTCTCCAGTGTTTTTCATATTCATTCTTGTCTGTTACCCTGAATTGTTGGAATAAATATACCAATGTTTTCTGTGACTTGATTGCATATTAACTGTACCTCATGTGCATCCCATCCAGCATCTGTATCTCCCACTAAGTGAGGCAGCTAGGAGAGAGACAGCAGAGGCGTGACACATACCTTCTGTTGGCCAGAGAGTCCTACATCTTCCACTGGGAGACCAGGTTACTCTTGTAAACAGACAGTATCTGTGGTCTTCACAGACTGCCGGCCCTGTGAGCACTCAGAGTGAGGCAATAGTGGAAAAAGTAGATTTCTCATCAACGTGTCACTTAAAATTTGAACAGGAAATCCTTACACTTGGTCAATTTTGAAGACACTTTATCTCATCACACACCTCCAGAATGTCCAAGACTTACAGCTTGTAGTGTGTCAGTTAACTGCGATGTGACTCTGAGAAATGTTAATGTTCCACAAGATATTGGGTTCAGAGGCTTGACCACCCATGCTGTTAACTTGCTTTTTTCTCAGTCACAAATGCTGAGACCTGAAAATTCAGGTCTTTGAAGAGTATCTTAGATGTGTCAGTTCTATTTTTACACAGGTTGCTAAATCTTGGCATAACGTGCTTCTTTCCCTTAAACTCTCCTGATGTTATTTCTATTATAATGGGAAATATCTGTTAACATTGCCCCATTAACAACAGGAGTTTAGTGATATTTACCTCCAACTATTTAGAATGTGCATTGTCAAATTCTTTCTATACATCTGTTGAAAGCTTCATATGGTACTTATACTTTTTTATGAATATGGTGTATCACATTGTTTCCTTTGTGAATACTGACCAAGCCTTGCAGCCAAAAATTAAATCCCACTTGATTCTTTTAGTTATTGTTGGATTTGATTTGCTAGTATTTTGTTGAGACTATTTGCACCCATGTTCATCAGGAATATTGGCCTGCAGTCCTCTTTTATAGTGGAGTCTTTGTCTGGTTTTGCGATTAGGCTAATGCTGGCCTCATAGAATGAATTCGGAGGTTTTCCTTCCATTTCTATTTGTTTGGAA
>NW_019154091.1:37353313-37548453 GCF_002288905.1 Enhydra lutris kenyoni
CATCTCCTGAGGTTAAGGTTTGTGGTGAAATGAGATCATCAAAAACTTGCCATTTTATATTTTGATGAGAGAAGCAGGGTCTCCCAGTGCAATTGGTGACTGTCATCCCCTTAGGGGACCAGTCCCATACAATTCCATAGGAATCATTAATAACAATACTGGGGTGAGAAGCTCGACAATCCTCCCATAAAGGGTGAATTCCCTCTTCAGACCACATTTGTGTTAGTTTGCATTTGGGAATAGGGGGTGCTGCTGTGTTATAGCTAGGACCCCGATATTTATTGGCTAGGAATCCTTTAGTGGAGAGCAAATGTAACTGAACTTAAACAGATAATTATCAGTAGGAAAGTCCACCAACCATCTTTGATCATCCCCAAATGAAGGGATGTGAGTAACATCCATCTGCCATATCTCATTGGCTGTTAAGCCTCGTGGGTTGATACCCACTGGCTGTGTAGGTAGATTGATGGCAGCACAAGATGGGCAGGAGTGGACAATAGAATTTGCTTGTTCCTTAGTAATAGGGAATTTGTGCCGAAGTCCATTTTGGTTAACATGTGTAAGAGAGTGAAAATCGGAGGCTTCCTGAAAAGCTGAGAAGACAAGAGAATCGGCTACTTCATTACCTTTGGTTAATGGCCCAGGAAGGCCGGTGTGACTTTGGATATGAGTAGCATAGAAAGGAGCAGAATGTTGATGAATGAGGGATTGTAAATGAAGAAATAATGAGTGGAGGGAGACATCAGATGTAGAAATAGTAGCAGTTTCAATATGCTGCAAAACATACACTGTATACAAAGAATCAGATAACAGATTAAATGCAGAAGAAACGTCTTGAAACTGCAATAACCGCCATTAATTTTGATTTTTGTGCTGAGAGACCAGTAGTAGATACGACCTTCAAAGTAGGACTATAATAACAAGGTTTACCTTTGACAGAACCATAAGAAAAATAAGTAGGGGCATCTGTTACTGGATTTTTAGAAGTAATTTTAGGAAGGACAAAAGCAGTATGTTTTTAAAAGAAAACAACAGGGACGCCTGGGTGGCTCATTTGGTTAAGCAGCTGCCTTTGGCTCAGGTCATGATTCCGGCGTCCTGGGATCGAGTCCCACATCAGGCTCCTTGCTCAGCAGGGAGCCTGCTTCTCCCTCTGCCTCTGCCTGCCATTCTGTCTGCCTGTGCTCACTCTCTCTCTCTGACAAATAAATAAAATCTAAAATAATAAATAAATAAATAAAAAGGAAACAACAGGTAAAGAGAGATAATGAGAAGAAGTGTTTCCAGTAAAGCCATTAAGGGCAATTTGCTAATTTAAATTATTTTGGAATGCTGTTTCAATTTGTGTCTTTTTTAAAGGCAGAACAATAACCTGCAGATCATATCCCTGTATTTGGCGAGTTCTTTTTCTTCCTAATTGAATAATACTGCCAGTATGGTCTATATAGGTAGTGAGTGTTTTAACAGTATTATTTGGGAGAAAAATCCATTTTATTATTAGTTTTTCCTGAATAATTAACCCAGTGGGTGTATGTAGGATATGAAAAATGAGAAGATCTAATGGTATCTCAGGTTGGACTCTATCCATTTCCATTGAGTGAATCTGGCTTTCAACAAATTGCAATTCTTTTAAGGTCTCTTTTGATAGTGTCCTAGGGCTGTTTAAATTAGGATCTTCCTTTAAAGAGGCAAGTAGATGCTGTAAAGCATAAGTGGGAATTCCAATTTTAGGTCTTATCCAATTAATTTCTCCCAATAATTTTTGCAAATCATTCAAGGTTGTAATTTTATCTCTATGGATTCGAACTTTCTGTGGTTAATTTAACTGAGGTCCTATTCATAATGAACCCTAAGTATGAGAAAGGTGCGGTGACTTGTATTTTTTCTGGAGCTATAATTAGTTTGTATTTTTCAAATTGCAATTGAAGCATTCTGAATGCATCCTGCAATTGCATGTTGTCAGAGGCTGCACATAACACATCATCCATATAATGGATAAGATAAACTTGTGGAAATTCATTTCTAACTGGCTGTATAACTTTTGCCACATACTCCTGACAGATAGTGGGGCTATTCAACATCCCTTGTGGAAGAACTTTCCATTGATATGGTTTGCCTGGTTCTTTTAAATTTACACTGGGAATAGTGAAAGCAAAATGGGGACAGTCTTCCTTAGCAAGTGGTATAGTATAAAAGCAATCCTGTAAATCTGTGATAATTATTGGCCATTTGCGTGGGACTAGATTAGGAGAAGACAATCCAGGTTGGAGAGACCCCATGAGTTGGATAGCAGAATTAACTGCACATAGGTCTGTTAAAAGTCTCCATTTTCCTGATTTTTTCTTTTTAATAACAAAAACTGGTGAATTCCAAGGACTGTGAGATTCTTCAATATGTCCTTTTTTTTAATCTGTTCCTCTACTAGGGCTTGCAAAGTAAGTAATTTCTCTTGTGTAAGGGCCACTGCTCCACCCAAATAGGTTTGTCATTTTTCCAGTTTAACTTAATGGGTTCAGGAGCAGTGGCCCTCAGTGAAAAATCTGGGAATCCTCCTTAGGGGAAAGTATAACCAGAGAGGCTTCCCATTGACTTAGTAAATTTTACCCCCCAAAGGTTAATGGGTAAGTCTACAATATATGGCTGTAGATAACCCTTTTGACCCTCAGGTCCTTCACAAAAAAGAATATTGGAGTTCTGACGCACATTGACAGCCCGTCCTAATCCTGTAATAGTAACAGAAGAGGAATTATATGGCCATTTTTTAGGCCAATGTAATGAGTTTATGATAGAGACATCAGCTCCAGTATCAATTAGACCTGAAAATTCCTTTTCTTGTATTTTAAGATGACAAATTGGTCTATCTTGATAAATTTTCTCAATTAAATATGCTCCAGTTTTTCCAGTACTTTCAAACCCATTAGAGCTTGTTTGTTTGTTTTTAGATTGACCCTGGAGATAGGGTAAAAATAACAACTGGGCAATGCAGTCTCCCTTTTGAAAATGGTATGGAACCGCAGTAGTTAACATCACTGAAATGTCACCAGTATAATCTGAATCAATAATGCTGGTGTGAACTAGTACTCCTTTTGAAGTAAGGCTAGATCTCCCCAAAAGTAACCCAGTGGTCCCCTTTGGTAAAGGGCCATAAATAATAGTTGGAATTTTAATGGGAAGCTTGGTAGGAATTAAAAGATAATCTTTGGAAATGGGGATATCTAGTCCAGCACTACCAGGCGTGGCATGTAATAATTTTAAAATGGTACATTTGTTTGAAAGCTGGGTGTTAAGGGAGAATTGGCCCCCTTGTTTTTTGGGGCTGAGGGCTTGCCCCGAAATAAGTTTCCCTGAAGGGAGGATCCATCCTTGCTAACTTTGGAATGACATTGACTTGCCCAATGGTTTCCCTTTTTACATTTGGGACAGAGACCAGGTGTTTTATTTTTTATATTTTGCAGAAGGAATTTTCCTTTTTGCCTACATTGAGCTTTAGTATGCCCTGCTTGCCCACAGTTGAAACATTGTCCTTTAAATTTTCCTGTGGTCAGAGCAATCATTGCTTGAGCTAAAAAAATCAGCTTTATAGGTCTCTGTTCCTACTTCTTGGCATAGCTTAATATAATCTGTCAATGTTCCCTTGCCTTTAAAGGCTGGTATCAATTTCTTACAATCAGCATTAGCATTCTCATTAGCCACCAGCTGAAGAATGGTATCCGCAGCCTCAAGATTATTGATCTGTCTTTTGACAGCCTCTTGTAATCTTGCAATAAAATCAGTATAGGGTTCTTTTGGATCTTGTACCACCTTTTGAAAAGAAGAGCACTTCTCTCCTTGGGATTCTATTCTCTCCCAGGCTCTCAAACAGCAACGCCGGAGCTGCTCAATAGCTTGATCATTCATTAGTACTTGGTCTTGCACCCGGGCCCATGGCCCAATACTGATGAGCTGCTCCATGGAATTATGTTCCATGGAAATAGGAACATTACGAGCTCTGTTATGGGCAGCTGCTGTTTCTGCGTGATCTTGCCACCATGTTTTAAATTGTAAGAACTCACTTGAAGATAGAACTGTTTTGTTTGTTTTTTTTTTAACAATGACCAATCCGTCGGAATAAATCGATTGCCTTCTGCGATGTCTTGAATGAGTCCCGTTGTAAATGGAGAATTAACTCCATAGTTTTGTACTGCTTGTTTTAGTTCCTTCAATAACTTGAGGGGAAATGGCTCATGCTTGGCCTCATAGATACCATTAGGGTTGTTAGGATCATGTCCCGGAGCGACATGTTCTTTAATAATAACCGGGAAATTAAAATGTAAGACATTTAGGTTTCCCGCTCGCTGTGCTTCAAGGAGGCCTTTTTGAATGGCTGATAGCATGTATTTTTCATCTTTTTCATTCAATGGTGCCTTCTTATAGAATGGTGAAGCCGATGGCGACAGTGCCATTTGCACCTTTTATTCTGTTATTGGAGGAGGAGGAGGAGATTCCTCCTTTATATATTCCTTTATGACGGCCTTAGTAATTTCTTTCTCTTCCTGGACGGCATGTTCAGGTTCCTCTTTTTTAGTTTCTCCTGAACATTCATTATCGCTCTCCGAATCAGGGGTTTGTGAAGGCTCCAAACCCGAGAGAACGAGAGAACGAGGGTCCAAGTAGGCCGCATAGTAATTGGAATTGGTTTTCCTTTTGTATGCAAAAGTTTTAACTTGTGACCTACTTTTTCCCCTGTTTGTAAATCTAAAGTCCCAAATATAGGGAACCAGGAGCAATGCTCTTTAATTACATTTAAAAGCTCTTTAAGCTGGCCCTCGCTGACTTTTGCTCCTCCCGCCTTTTAGGAGCCTTCTCAGTAAGCAAACATAAGGGTGATAATCATTTGTGCTCTTTAGATTACCCATACCCTGTGATAAGCATCCACAACTCACCAGTGGGGGGAAAAAGGCACGGCCTTGCAAAAACTCACCTTGGGGCTTCTTCTCCTGTTATGTTTCTGGTCCCTGTTTGGGCTCCACTTGCCGCTTCCTGTGGGCAAACAGAAGAATGAGGCACAAACCAGTCAGCTGCAAGAGAAAGGGAGCAGGGGACAACAGTAGAAAAAATTGTTGCCCTGAACAACTCCTCAAGTATCACTTTTATTAGATAGAAACAGTAACCAACAGAAGAGCCAAAGAAGGCCAAACATTAGTCATATGCCTTGTAGATAAACAAAAAGGAGGGCAAAATATATCTATACAAACAGTATAAAGTTTATAGTTAAACAAGCACATTCAAAGGACTTATCTAAGTAGCCACAGGTGTTCTGGGTGGGGGGGGAGATAATGAAAAAATGAAGCAGGCGACATTGTGCCCTGAGCTAGCCGGGCATCCCCAGCTGCTCAGCTTCAAGGCCGCACATTGTCCTCTCCCCCAGAGGCCTGTTGCCAGTATATGTTTTTCTTAAGGCTATATCTAAATGTGCTTGATAACTAGTAAAATTCCCCAGGGTTTATATTTTAAGTAATACATTGTTCTTAGGGGCAGTTGCATGTGTGTGTGTTTCTCTTTTGCTTTTTGACTTTTTTCCTTTTTTTTTTTTTTTTGCATGATTTTCAATTTTGAGCATAGTTTCCATATCCTAAATGGCCTGGGTTGAGAAAAACTGCAGAAGTTTTTCTTTAGCAACAATGATCATTAAAATCTGGGAAATAGGGGCACCTGGGTGGCTCAGTGGGTTAAAGCATCTGCCTTCAGCTCAGGTCATGATCTCAGGATCCTGGGATCAAGCCCTAAGCAGGCTCTCTGCTCAGCAGTGAACTTGCTTCCTCCTCTCTCCCTCTCTGCCTGCCTCTCTGCCTACTTGTGATCTCTGTCTGTCAAATAAATGAAAATAAATAAAATCTTTTAAAAAATGGGAAATAATTTTGCCTATGATAAAATATACACTTAGAGGATTTTTTAATATGAAAAAGATAATAGCAAAGATTATGTGGTTGAAAGACTAGAACTTTATTTTTTATCTGCTAGTATATATTTGGAAATTGAAAAATAAGGAATATAAGTATTTTTCAAAACCCATCTTTTGTAGTCTGGAAAACACTATATCCATTTTAAGGGAAAATAGCTTAAATTGAATCTACCAAAGGAATACTAACTGAAGCTAGACCACACATACTCATGGGGAGGAATAATCAGAGTAAGAATTTGGGATAGAAGAATTCTTTTCTTAATTATGTCATCATATGTATACTATTCATATTATGGAACTGTTAATTCCCCAAATTATATACTTCCGGATTTGTAACTTATTTTGTCTATGTGCACTTTGTGCCTGCCTTCTCTGGGATTATTTGAGTAAATTTTAGAACTCCATTTCAATTAATAATTGGCTTCTAGGCTCTCCCTGTTTATAGTTTCTTCTTAGTGGTTGTACCAAGATTGTTGTACAGTCTTAACTTATCATGGTCTAGGTAGAATTAGTTGTACAATGTAAGAAATCCTGTATGGAACAGGTCTATTGATACCCTCCACTCCCCATTATGGTAAATAGTTGTCATAGGTCTTACATATCACATACATTATAAACACTGGAAGAAACTTGCAAACTTTGCTTTGAATGGTCATGCATACGGCAAGGAAATTAACAGAAGATTGTCTTTCATATTTACCCTGATATTTATAACTCTACAGATCCTTATGCCTTCCCAAATAAACGATTTCTCATGAAACTATGACACATAAACCAGACACATTTCCTTCCTTTAACACTTCTTGCATGGCAGGCCAAGTAGTTTTTGGAAAATGTCTTAATTTACCCTCATTCTGGAAGACTACTAATGATATCACATTCTGAGTTGGCAGGGTTTTTTAATGAGATTATTTTCTCCTAAATGTATTGTTTCTAGTGAATTCCTAGGTATATGAAGTATTGTTATTCTCTCATTGCTTTCAATATTTTTTATCAGTTTCAGAAGTATGACTACAATATGCCCACATGTGATCTAGTTTTTATTATTTTAATTTGGGTTTTGCTGGGCTTCCTGAATTTAACTTGGTGTTTTTCAATAAATTTGAATTAGCTTCAGCCATTATTTCTTCAAATAATTTTCTGCTAATTGTTTCCCTCTCCTTGTGAGATGCTAATTACATGTGTCATAACTTTGGATCCTATCACATTGAATCTCTTGTAAAAATTATTTTTGATCCCCTCTCAGATTCCATTATTATTCTTATCCAATCCAGAGCATTTGAGGGGGACAAAGCTAGACTAGATATTACATGTTGCCTTAGGAGGAGACACAAAGAACTAATGGCTGTACTGAAAAGCAGAGCAACAATTTTTAAACGTTAAAGCCTTATTTTATTCATAACTATACAATCATTAATTTCAGAAAATAAAAATTTCAGATTAATTGATTGGGTACAGGAGATTGGACAAACACAACTTTGTCGTTTTTGCATTTTCTTTGGAACTAAGTGCCTGCAAAGAATACACTTGCTGCTCTGCTGCAAACATAGCAAATTATAAAAGGGCTTCATCTTCCTCTGAAATTAGTACTGAAATGAGGACTGCTTAACCCTGAGATCTAGAATAAGAAGCCCATAATGTTCAAAACCTAATATATAGTCTTACAAAGTTAGACACACAGAAAACTGCCACACTGATCTTTATATCTTGGACTTCTCTGAGACATTTTTTTAAAGGCTCAGTGGTAGAATTTAGTGATTCATCAGTTGTATATAACATTCCCTGGTCATTACATCAATGTCCTCCTTAATGCAGATCACCCAATTGTCCCTTCCTCCCATCTATCTCCCCTCCTGAAACCCTGTTTGTTCCCTATAGTTAAGAGTCTCTTATGATTTGCCTCCATCTCAGTTTTCTAGTTCCATGTGCATCACTGCAAATGGCAAGATTTCATTCTTTTTGATTGCTGGGTCATACTTCAATGTATATATACCACGTCTTCTTTATCTGTTCATCTGCCTATGGACATGTGAGTTCTTTCCCTAGTTTGGCTCTTGTGGACATTGCTGCTACAAACATCGGGGTGCCTGTGCCCCCTTGAATCATAGTGTTTGTACCTTTGGATAAATACCAAGTAGTACACCTGCTGTGTAATAGGGTAGCTCTATTTTCAACTGTTTGAGAAACCTCCATACTGATTACCAGAGTTGATGCACCAGTTTGCATTCTCACCAGCAGTATGAGAAGGTCAAGAACAAGACAGGTGAGTTCACTCTCACCACTGTTGTTCAATAGCACTAGAGGTCCTAGCCTCAGCAATCAAACAATGAAAAGAATTAAAAGACATCCAAATCAGTGAAGAATTCAGACCTTCATTCTTCATAGATGATATGATAGTCTATGTAGAAAATGCAAAGATTCCACCAAAAAATTACTAGAATTCATACAGGAATTCAGCAAAGGCACAGGATAAAAATCTATGCACAGAAGTCAGCAGCATTCAATATATTAACACTGAGGCAGAAGAAATGGAAACGAAGGGATCAATCCTATTTTAAATTGCACCAAAAACGAATAGGTACAGAGGAAGAAAACTAACCAAAGAGGTAAAGAAAAACTAAAACTGGGGCGCCTGGGTGGCTCAGTGGGTTGGGCCGCTGCCTTCAGCTCGGGTCATGAACTCGGGGTCCTGGGATCGAGTCCCGCATCGGGCTCTCTGCTCAGCAGTGAGCCTGCTCCCCCCTCTCTCTGCCTGCCTCTCTGCCTACTTGTGATCTCTCTCTGTCAAATAAACAAATGAAATCTTTAAAAAAAAAAAAGAAAAACTAAAACTATAGAACAGTTATGAAAGAAATTGTGGAAGTCTCAAAGAAAAATGGAAAAAAATTCCATCCTCATGAATTGGAAAAACAAATACTAATAAATGTGTATGTTACCAAAAGCAATCTATACATTCAATACAAGCCCTATCAAAATACCATCAGCATTTTTCACAGACGTAGAACAAACAATCCTAAAATTTGCATGGAATAAGAAATGCCCCCCAAAAGACAAAATAATGTTGAAAAAGAAAACCAAAGCCTGAGGCATTACAATTCTGGACTTGAAACTGTATTATAAAGCTATTATCAAATTACTAAAGTTATTCCTGAGTTACGGGAATAATAAGCTGTTCAACTCACACAAATATCTTTAACTTTTATTCTTGTTTTCTTCATTATTTAACATTTTATTTTTTAGACCAAAGTAGTTTTGGGTCTGGGTAAGGGCAACAGAAGTGGGGACTTGGAGAATTTAATAAAACAAGATGTCTTCTAAAATATCTGAACTCCAAGTAAGGAAAACATCACACCAGAAAAAGTAGTGAAGGACCCTGGTTATTAATGATTGAGAAGAAACCACTCTCTACCAAAAAATGAAACTAATATTTTATAGTGCTGGACTAAAAGTGATGCAGAAGAAAAGGGATTATCCCATTCTCTGAGGACGTGGGGCAGATGGGAATGGCTTGTATATAGCAATCCTGTGTTTGTTGCATTATAACCCTGAGTGCCTGTTAACAATTTAGTACTCTCAGCTCTAAATCTACCCATCCCTCTGTGCCCTGTTCTCAGACAATGGAGCGGGATCCTATAAAGTCTCTTCCTTGTCAGCTCACATGAGGCTAAATTCTGTTAATAAAGGCAGTGGAGAGACCTTGCAAGAGAAAGGGCTCGTCTTCCTGGTTTCATGGTGTTTTCAGGGTGTTTGGCCCCTATGGCTTTGTTGCCAGCTGCAGGCACACAGGAAGTGTATTCAGCCTCCAGCAGGTCCTTGTGGCCAGTCCCAGTCAAAGCTTCCTGCCCTTCTGCTCTGTGCCTCCTAACAGGGGTTCTTCCTGCCAGCCAGTCACAGCCTGAGATCCATCCCCACCTAGTTCAGCCTGTGGACTCTGGAGCTGCTCTGTCCCAGGTCAACGCAGGGAGCATGTCTGCCATGAAGCTGTGTGTGTCCACATTGTCTTCAATGATATCTAAATCCCATCTTCAGAGAGCAGATGTGGCTTCCCAGTGATCTCTCCCTTGGGTACTGTCCTTTAATCCTAAGAAATTCTTTATGATTTTCTTCATTTTAGTAGCCTTTCCATCTAGTAGGCTTTCCCTTACAATTGGATAATAATGGTTTACATCAGTCTTCCTTTGTTTTCTGTTCCTGAGTCAATTCTCGTGGGTAATCTTGCCACCCGGGGTCGTTCAACCCTTATTTGCAACCTTTATTTGCAGGATAAATCAATTCATTTGGAAATACGAGTGGATTGATGACCTTATTGAAGACTTCACAATAACAATGCCTAATATTATAATTTGTACTTTATATTTTAACAAATAACAAAAGCTTAAGAACTGTATAATATGTACCTGAGTATATATTTTTTACATTAATAAAATTAAGATGGAAAAACAGTTCTTTGACACCAAGGGGGAAACCTCAGGTACACTTTGGGCTTTGCATGATTATGATTCAAACTGCAGGTTCCTTTTTGGTAACCAATGAGCCATTCTAGTGAATGATGCTGACAATGGGCAAGGCCACACATGTGTGCATACAGGGACACTAGAGGATAGCTATGTACCTTCTTCTCAATTTTGTTGTGAGCTAAAATTGTTCTAAAAATAGTATGTGAAAAATATCTAGGAAAATTGCATGCCTTTTGAAGAAATGAGAAATATCTTCTTTATAGGTGGTGAGATAGCATTATACCAAAATTAGGTAACTAAAATGCCTAATGTTTATAGACATATATTTTTAGATCTAAACAGTTTTCAAAAGATCTCATGTTTGAGTCAAAGTTGAAAAATGGACAATTCTTGTCACTTGCTGAAAAAACTGAGGACCTGAAATACAGAAAATTATATCTTATTACTCTTAAAAATATAAATCACAATATTTTGAACAATAAACAGTTTATGTAAAGTAACAGTTGTACATCTGAATCTGAGTATTTCCCATATTATTCTGCTATGGAAACACTTTAACAATTGTGTTATAGGATTGTTCACGTACTGTACTGATTCTTTGTTAAGATTGGTCCTCTTAAGGCATAAAATACAAAAGTTGTCAAGAAACTTACAGTTTAGGAAAGAAGGCAGAGTCTTTTGGACACAGAGATGGATTAATATTGATATTCTGGGAAATTCTACTAATCCATGAAGAATGAATGAGGAAGCCGAACAAACACTATGAGAAAACAATTTTTTTAGAAGTCAAATAAAAGCTCTTATTTGAATTTGTAATAACCATAGTTATGTTTTCTTATTTTATAGCATCTTTCACATTTTAATATAGTGTTATACACTGATATAAAAATATCTTAGTAGGAGTAAATGAATAGGAAAACCTTACAAAGACAACGATTGCAGTGTTCTGATAATTTATCAAAGGTTAATAATACTTTATGAAATATCCATTATTGAAAAACTCCTAGAGATTCATGTGAAAAGAAGCACGTCTGTAGTTTTCTTGCCCAGAACTGCTCCCATGCCTCCGCACCTGCCCACCGTAGCTCAGTGATCCAGAAGCTTGTAGTTCCATAATTTGGAGAAGCTGCAGAAAGCAATGGTGCTGGTGCCACAGGGGAGACTCGATCAGCATAGGGAAGGGACTGAAAGAGCCCATTGACTTTTCAGCTCAGAGTGATGATTTTGCTTGTTAATGAATGAGGAAAACCCATATGTTTATTAGTCAGAGGTTGTGGTTTTCTGTCAAGCACTGTGACCCCCATAAATACAATGGCAAGATATTGTTAGTGAGAGTACAACAGAAGAGTTGACATGAGCTTTCTACACACTCCTGACTGATGGAAAAAATTATGCACACATGGAGAGGAGACCAAGATGAGCCAGCAGAAAGTGAAAGCAGAAGGAGACTTGAGAACTGATATTCAAGTTGTGAGCACTTCCCTCTCACACTCATACACACACACACACCATGGCAGAAGGTACAAGCTCTACTGACTTGCAGTCTTTGAATACAGTTTTTAAAAAACTTGTGGGTTTCATCTAAGCTACAAAATCACCAGGGCATGTAGGCTAAAAAATAAAAATAAAGAATAAGAATTTGGAAACTGTGAACAAATATATCAGCAGGCAGATTATATGGGAGAAGATCCTTCAGTATAGTGTAGAACTTAAAAAAAACATACAACTAAGAATATGAAACAGACTGTTATTTACACTGTATTACCAAAAATATCTACCTAAAATCAAAAACAAAATACAGAACATGAAAAAACACTGACAAATGTCTTCTATGCTAAGTGAAAGCATAGGTCAATATAAAATTCTACTGGGATAAGGTGTTACATTAATTAGAAGACAGTATTTTAGAGTACTGTTTATAAATATACAGAAATTATATGGGGCACCTGGGTGGCTCAGTTGGTTAAACTTCTGCCTTTGGCTCATGTCATGATTCTAAGGTCCTGGGATCAAGCCCCACATTGGGCTCCCTGCTCAGTGGGGAGTCATTTCTCCCTGTGCCCTTCCTCCCCACTCATGCTTGTGCTGTCTCTGTCTCTCAATCTCTCTGAAATAAATAAGTGAAATATTAAAAAAATAATTATATGGAAATGATAAAGAAAACAGTTCAGATAAGTAAATGAACATTTAATGGCAGGAATATGCAAATAGGAAATATCAATAGAGAAATAAAACTATATGAATAAACCACAGAGAAATTCTTAGTTTATCATTATACACCTGAATGAAAATTCACTTCATTGACTCTCCAGAAAATTGGAGATACAGTAGAAAAAATATATGAAATTGAGAAAGGAATAATAGAATTAATTCATCTCATGAATGAGAAAGAAAAAGAAGAAAATTAACAGAGTACATTAAACTAAAGAGCACTTGCACAGCAAAGGAAAGAACAAAGAAGTTGAAAAAATATTTGGAAGAACAATGTACAGAACAGGGAAATATTGTAAACCATATATCAGATAAGGGACCAATATCCATAATATATAAATATTACAACCAATGCAATAAAAACAAGGAAAATAATCCAATTCAGAAATGGGCACAGGGTCTGAGAAACACTTTTCTGAAGACATAGAAATGGCCAATAGGTACAAGAAAGAAAACCACTGATTGTCATGGAAATGAAAATCAAAATCACAATAAAATATCAACTCTCACCAGTTAGAATTGCTTTTTCCAAAACCAAAAGAGAATAATGGTGAGGATCTTAAGAAAAGGAAATCCTTTGGAAGAAATATAAATTGGAGCTGCCACAATGGAAAATAGTACAGCATTTTTTCAAGCATTGCAAATAAAAACACCATATTATTCAGTGATGTCACTCCTACATATATATATCAGATAAGTGTTATACATCAGGCAGAAGAAGAAAACAAGACACAAATATAGAATGAATAGCAAAATGGGAGACCTAAATCCAACTATCAAAATAATACATTCATGCTAATTCAGTAAATATTACCATCAAAAAATATAAATTATCTTCCTGAATAAGAAAAAAAGAATAAGATCCGTCATTACGCTTTCTGTAACATACACACTTTAGATTTGAAGGCACAAGGGATGAAAGAAAAACAAAAGCAAAAGAGCTATCATACAAACAGTAACCCCATAAGTGAATACAAATGGCTATTCTAGTATCAGACAACGTAGCTGTCAAAACAAGAAATTTAATTAGAATTTAAAAGAAACATTTCACACATTAAGGCTGTCAATATGAGAAAAAGATTAAATAATTATGAATATATTATTCACCAAACAATGGAACCCTTAAACACATGAAATAGAAACTGATAGATTTGGGAAGATAAATGAACAATTCAATGAACACAGCTGGAGATTGTAAAGCTCTTCCATCAGTAAATGAGAGACCATCCAGTCACAAAATCAGGAGCCCCGTGGAAGACTGGCAGAGCTCTAGGAACCAGCTTGACAAAACTGGCATATATAGAAATTATTCTTCTAGGTCATAAATAGGGATCAAACATTGACAGGATAGAGATTTTACAAAGTATATTCTCTGAAGACAAATCAAATTTTCTCTAAAGAAATAAATTAGAAGCAACAACAGAAAGAAATTTTAGGGATTTCCAAACATGTGGAAAAGTGACACACTTCTGAAATATATATAGTTCAAAAATAAAATCTGTGAAAATACCTTGTACTGGGTGATACAAAACTGAGAATATATCAAAAGTTTTAAGATGGAACAAAAGTAGTGTTTAGAGACAATTCATAGCTCTGTCACTTATACCCAAAAGGAAGAATGTTATAAAATGGATGATCTGAATAGATTCCCTCTCAAGATACTGTACAGAGAAGAAACTATTAAAGTTAGAAAAGAAAGAAATGATAAACATATACTAAGTAGAAAGTTGACTGTGAAGTATGAATAGTAGAGTAACTCATGGCAGCCTAAGTGGATCAATACCCAAATATCTAGGAGCATTAGCAATAGCGTGGATGAGTGCCCTATAGTAGAACCAGACAACGGAGCAGCAAGGAGGGGAGCCTAGGTGGTTTAGTGGGTTAAAACCTCTGCCTTCGGCTCAGGTCATGATCCCAGGGTCCTGGGATCAAGCCCTGTATCAGGCTCTCTGCTCAGAGGTGAGCCTGCTTCCCCCCTGCCCCTCTCTGCATGCCTCTCTGCCTACCAGTGATCTCTCTCAGTCTGTCAAATAAATAAATAAATCTTAAAAAAAGAAAAAGAAAAAGAAACAGCAAGGAGTTTGGACGATTTACAACTTCATGCAACTATAGATGAAAGGCACAAGTTTAGCTTCCCCTGAAAAATGCCAAAAATAAAATATGCATACTGTATTATTCTACTTATGTAAATGTTTGTAAATGGAGCTGAAAACATGAAAGGGGCATTTTGCAGTGCTGGTAATATTCATTTTCTCCTTCCTATGATGGTGACACTTGAAAATTCAGCCAGCTGTTGGGCATGTATCTCATGTGGAACAGTCTGTATGTACATTGTACCACAGTAAAATTAACATAAGAGAATACCATGAAAATACGTAAATATGTTTAAAACTAGACATAAAATTGAAAGCATCCTACTAAATGCAACTTGTGAAAACCAAAACAAAAGAAAATAAAAATATCAGAAGTGTCTTAACTTCTAATATAATTTAATCTCTAATGCAGAAAACTTTTCATAGTCAGTTATAGAATATTTAGATGCTTACGAGCAAAGAAAGATGAAATGTAAATTAAAAACCAAAAAGAAGATCTTACAAGGTAGAAAAAATGGTCTAATAAAATACATGTTGTGTGCATTTTCTTGTAATACAAACAAAAGGAAATTACATGTCAGTGGCAATCTAAACTGATAATATATAAAAATAATGAACTACAAGAAAAGTAGATTTATTGATGCAATAACAAATCAGATTTATATTTGCAATTCCATTAACTTAATATGTCACATTAGCAGAGTAAAGAAGGTCAAAAGATGTGATTTCGATGATGCAGAAGATAAAACTCATTTTTATTTTTCATTAAAAAGACATTTAGACTGATAGAAATAAAAAAGAAAACATTCAGGGGTGCCTGGGTGGCTCAGTGGGTTAAAGCCTCTGCCTTTGGCTCAGGTCATGATCCCAGGGTCCTGGGATTGAGCCCTGTATCAGGCTCTCTGCTCTGCCAGGAACCTGCTTCCTCCCTCTCTCTCTCTCTCTCTCTGCCTGTCTTTCTGCCTACTTGTGATCTCTGTCTGTCAAATAAATAAATAAAATCTTTAAAAAAAAAGTGAATTTAAAAAAAAAAGAAAACATTCATGCAAAGATCTAGAATAGATACGATAACTCTGAAAAAGAACTAATATAAATCCACTGTTTATAAAAGGACAGTTGTTAAAGTATGGATTGACAAAAATATATACAAGATCAAAGATACTGAGGAGGAAGAGCAAAGTTCATACCCACACATATATGGAATGCAGATTTAGGCAATGATGCAAAATCATTCCTTGGAGAAAGTATAGTATTAAAATAAATGTTGTGGTGGGGTGTCTGGATGGCTCAGTCCGCTAAGCGTCTGCCTTCAGCTCAGACCATGATCTCAGGGTTCTGGGATCGAGTACCGCATCAGCTCCCTGCTTGGCAGGAGGCCTGCCACTCCCTCCCCTACTCCCTCTGCTCATGTTCTCTCTCTTGCTGTGTCTCTCCCTGTCAAATAAATAAATAAAATCTTAAAAATAAATAAATAAATAAATAAATGTATGTATGTATGTTGTGGAAACAATTAGTTTCAAAACAAATTAATAATATATAGTTTATACCATATACAAAAATGTTTAAAAATGATCATCTGTTAGTGCAAATGATAAAATTTCAAGAAGATTTATTAGGAAGAACATCTGACCTCAAGTTGGGCAGAGATTTCTTAGAGAGAAAGAAAACATGATCCAAAAAAGAACAAACTGATGAAGTGTAGTTCCTTAAGATAATGTCTGCGCTTTGAGGAGAAAAGAAAGACAAGTCATAGACTGAGAGGAAATATTTACAAATCATACATTTAATAAAAAACTTGCTGCCAGGATACAGAAAGAATTCTCAAAATATGATAACAAAAATTAAAAATATAAAAAAATTTCAAGATACTTCACCAAAAAACGTATATTGATGGCAAATAAATACAGAGAAAGTTGCCAACACTATCAGTCTTAGGAACATTCACATTAGAACCACTACATATCAGAATTCCTATTCCAGCAAGGAGAGGATATGCTACTGTTCCCTACTTCCTCCACCAAATACAGCTAAAACACCTGGATATTATACACAAAACAACATAACATTCAAACAGGTGATGAGAAAGCTGACAGAACTGCGCCCTCTAACCCCGAGGAATGACATGGTGGTGAGTGCCCTGGAATTTCTCTTTGCTTCACATATCTCAGACTGGTGAGCAAACCAGAGACACCAAAGTGCACAGACAAAAGGCCCCAAAATATTTTTTTTTTCTCTCTAGTCAACATAATAGAAAAAAGGCATCTAGAAAGACCTAAACAAAAAAACAAACAAAAAAATGTAGACACTAAGTGCGTTATTTCAGGCAACCATTGACTATCCATGGGACATATCACTCAGGAATACGGGAAAATCAAGACATTCTGAGATAAAGGAAAACTAAGAAAAGTATCACCACCACACCCACTCTGAAAGAACTGCTAAAAGGAATTATCCAAACAGAAGGAATCTTGCAAGGATCATCAGGAAGAAAGGGAAAACAAAAGAAACTATAAAACTATCATTAGGTCTAAGGGACTTCGCTTCAATTCTAGTGTCTAAATTGTTTGATATTTGAATAAAAATCATCAGTTGTAGCAAAGTGATAACATTCACATAATTCTCAATGTAAGTAGAGAGACATTTAAAACATAGTAGAAATGAGACACAGTAAAGGGACATCAAGGAAGGGAAAGCTCTACATCTTATTCAAAGTGCTGTGGGTTGTGACAAAATGTGTAGACTGATATATGTGTTTATAATTTTCTATATAATGATATATACTATCTACATTGTTTATATGAAGCAGATTAGAACATATGTGGACATGTATATGACTATATATGTATAAAGCTATTTATGAAGAAAAGATCAACTTTGCTTTACATTATGCTCCATCAATTAGGTTCATGATGTAGAAAACTATAACCTTCACATTTATCTCACTGCATCGCAAACACAACATCACCAAAAATAAATTCCAATTGCATCAGAAACTCTAATTAAAGTGAAAAATTAATAAATAAAGAAAAAATGATAAAAGTAATATGGGAAATTGTTTATGAACTTTAGTTAACTTCTGAAATAGGTTCAAAATAATCACTAATACCCAAATGAAATATGGGACCATGGTAATACTAAAATTCTGATCATTAAAGGACTCCAAAAGAGGAGTAAAAATGCAATATTGAGCTATTTCCATCTTGTAAACTCAAAAAAGAGCTCATATTTAAAACATGATAACGACTTCCAAGAAGACAAAAGAAAACAACATCTAGGAGAAATGAGCAAAGGACACACTTGAGTCCTTCTCACCGAAGGCAATATCCTAATAACTCACATCCCAGAAAAATGATAATGTTATATAACCACCAGAACTTTTTGTCATAATTTTTCTCAGACCTCTGAATTTTGGATCAAGGGACTATTTTGTACAATGTATTTACACAATACATTAGATAAATGTAGGGATAATGTAATATATTGAAAGACACACATATCTATGACTGAGCAATTTCATACTAATGCTTAGAAAAAAATGTATAATAAACTCATGTAAACATAATTGTAATGTTACATTTATGCATTATTTTGACAAATGCATTATTTACATTTCATAAATATACTATATTCTATGTAGTTCTGTATAGTAAGTTATTATAAATGCAATATGTGGGAAACACATAGAAAAAGCCTTTCATAAAATAATTATTCATAAAACCCACATACTAAAAAGAATGTAAGTTTCTGAGGATAGTTTTTAAAATGTCCTATTCATATAAGACAGCAGCAGTGAAAATTCACAAACTATAGACAAATGCAGTAATATAGACAGATTACAAATATGATATGAGAGCAAAAGGAGACACATATAATAATGCATACTGAATGATTCAATCGATACAAATTCCAAAAATAAGCAAAGATATTTCACAGCATTAAAATTGGCAGGACTAACAGACTCAAAACTTCTCGCTCATTATCTGATTTGTAATTATATTCTGACTACTTTTTGATTAGTATGCACAATCATATAGTTTTTTTTTTAAGATTTTACTTATTTATTTGACAGAGAGAGAGAGATCACAAGTAGGCAGAGAGGTAGGCAGAGGGGGGGTAGGAAGAAGGCTCCCCGTTGAGCAGAGAGCCTGATACACAATCCCAGGACCTTGAGATCATGACCTGAGCTGAAGGCAGAGGCTTAACCCACTGAGCCACTCAGGTGCCCCAGTTATATAGTTTTCATGATGTGTGGTAAGAAATATAGGTTATTTCAGTCAAAAGAGCATTTATAGAAGTATAGCTTTCTATGAAAAGCAAGAACTAGAAATTATTAAATGTACATTAAAGGTATAAAAATAGTAAAATATCATAGATTCAAACTATGGAATAGTAACAGATTTTAAAATAAGTAAGAAATATGTTTGACTATATGGATGAAATCTACAAATGTAATATTAAATGATAGGCTTTTAGTAAAAGCTGGAAACATTTGAAACCTCACCATTTCCTCTTCATCCTCTATGGAGAACAGGGTAGAGTTCTTAGAAGCACAGGACAACTGACTCTCATTCCATGGTTTTCTTTCAGTGCTAATGTAGTAGCAATCTTTGGAATATGTAATCCACTCTTTTGGACAATGACCACATGGGTCAGCTAAAGAAAGATTATGAGATATTAGCCAAAAGGCTTTGAATATTAAAACTCACAAATTTGCAACTTTCATATATATACACATATGTATATGACATGTCCATGCACCCTCACAGCTGGCAAAAATAAAACACACACACACTCCCAAAAGAGTCAGGCTTCCCTCCCCTAATTTATGTGCCTATAAAAGGCAAACACACAAAAAAGTCCATATCTACATGTCATTTGAGTCACTGAACAAAACCACTTTTTTGGAATTATATAATGATTTACCTCTTATCATGTCAGGGAAGAAGGAAATTTGAAGCAGTTAGTAACAAAGGGTATGGCAATTTTAAAGATTTTTTTTTAATTTATTTGAGAGAGAGTGAGAGAGAGGATGAGAGAGATGAAGGACAGAGGGAGAAGCAGACTCCCCTGTGGAGCTGGGGGCCAGATGTGGGACTAGATTCCGGGACTCCAGGGTCATGACCTGAGCCAAAGGCAGGTGCTTAACCAACTGAGCCACCCAGGTGCCCAATGGGTATGGTAATTTTAAAGGAGGATTTCTTCATATTGTTGCATTAAGAAGGAATAAGCTCTTATAATCATTACTTACTAACATCTATTTTCTGCATTTTAAAATATATGTTTCCCCTCAAACTCTATGATGATTTTGTACAGCCTAAATGGAGACAAAATATAAACTGTACTACTATCAGAACTATAAAAATCATTACATACATTCCTGGATTCTTGTAACTGGGTACGAATTGTTCTGCTGTGGTGTTCCACTACCTAAAAATAAAAATTAATCCTTGTAATAAGTCTAGTTTTTCTGTTTGAAACTTGGTATACTTTTTAAGATTAGAATATTCTGGAATAAAACTGATTTGCTAAAATTAACAATATCATTAAGATTTGAGGGTAAATCAATCCAAAACCTTAAACAACCAAACATCGGCATTTCTTAGAGTATTTCGTTTACCAAGTCTCAAGAATTAACTTGTGTTTTTCAATTATGTGTACATGAATATTTTCTACAATCATTGTTATTTACACTTTTGAGAAATTAAGAATAAGCATTCCACATTTGTCTAAATGCATGCATGAAAAGGAAAGTTCCATTCCATGATACTTGATATGCTTAGAGGCACTGATGATCATTAAAATGAAAAGATTTCTCGTAATCATTCAAAGATTTACTCACAGGGATGAGAACTTATTATTCTTGCTACAATATAGGTCAAGACAAGGCAGGTGAGTCCCAAAATCACAGCAAGGAGCATCTCTAGAGATGACGCCAAATCTGTGGGGAGAGAAATGAAAGTGAAAGGATGGATGGATGAAGACTAAAGTTTAGACAGTTTACATACAAGAGAATCAAAGATGCACAGGGAATCATAGGTATAAACATGGAACACAAACCCATATCTACCATTGTAATCTTTCTGGCCATATGTCATTTAATTTTCATTAAACACAATGCTCCATGAGTTGTTGGTCAAAGACTATGATTTACAACAATGCCTGAGTAAAGTTAGTCCTCAGATATCAATGAAAATACCCTATTCCAACTTCAAGCTCTCACCAACAAGTGAAAAATATGTGAAATCATTCCCTACTCTTCCCCACACATCTGCACCCCAAGTTCACATCCTAGAGCAGTTGTACTGTGTGCCTTACTGTGTGCTTTATTTTTGCACTGGTAGTTCTTGTCATTCCCTTGCAGATCTTCAGACACACTTTGAAGATTTAATTCTGCACAAATGATTTCCTGCTCAGTTAATGAATTAGAGATTTTAGTACCCTTACCTTTTTTCGATCGTTGTCTTCTTGATTTCTTAACCAGATTTGGTTCTGAGGGGTTTTCTCTTTGGTTATTCATCTCAGCAGCTGAGAGATTTTAGGGCTGTGCTGTATGGAATCTGGACTTATGTAGTTGACAAATTGTGTAGGTAATTACAAGAGCCCTGCTAGAGTCACACTGGGGGGAGTGTGAGGTAAGTGGTAACACTTCTTTGCAGTTGAATGATGTAAAATTCTGGTTCTGATTTCCTAAGAGCTTGAAATAAGTGTTTCATCAGAAAATAAGTGATTTTTAAATTGATATTTTATGTTTCTGCAATATTATTGATTGTAGCTATGAAAAGCAACAAATTAGTGAGGAATACAGGAACTCACAAAGAATGATGCCCTCATTAGCTTAAAGTCAATTTCCATAGACACACTGTTAGAATAACAGGGTTCAAACTAAAAGGTTATTATTAGGAAATAAGGAGACTAACTTTTATGACAATTTTTAAAATCCATGAATGGTTAATGATTGAATGTTCTAAAGTAAATGGGGTAATAATGGTATTAGAATATGCAGGAAATTCCTGCAGAAAATTAGTTTTATTTGGTGACTTATGTATACTTAGTAAAAGGAGATGAGGTCTTATTAAATGACCTTTCATTTTGAATGATTGTAGAATTATGGAAATCATTAAATTTTAAGGAAATAATGTATATGGTAAAAAAAAATGCTGCATGACACACTAAACTTATCCAAATTGTAAACAATGGTGTTAGCATATACAGGAAATTCCTGCAGTAAATTAGTTTTATTTGGTGGCTTCTGTATACTTAGTGAAATGTGTTGAGGTCTTATTAAATGACCTTACATTTTGAATGATTGTAGAATTCTGGAAATCATTCAATTTTAAAGAAATACTGTATTGGGGAAAAATACTACATCACACACTAAACTTACCCAAAACCTAAACAATACTGATGAAAAACAAAAGAGGACAATAACAGAAAGGATTTCTAAAAATCCTTATTTCACACCAGAAAAGGGTAATTGATAATGGCCAACATATGCAAGTATAAAATGATAATCAAAAGTAGAGATTATTTATGGAAGAATACTGTTGGTATGAACTCAGAAACAACCTATGGCTGTCAAAGGCAGTGAAGGTAGTTTTATTGTGCAAGCAATTGTAATAACTCAAATAAAGATAATCTAATAATTCACATAATTAGCTCTGCAGTCAGTGAGCTCTAGAATCCCTTCTGGCTCTCAAAGTTACAATGTGTGATCTTTTAAAAGTTACTTCATGTCTAGCTATCTAGTTTACTAATCTATCATTGAAATAAAAATATGTAAGCTCGTTTGGGAGGAGTCAAGATAGCAGAGAAGTAGCAGGCTGAGACTACCTCAGGTAGCAGGAGATCAGCTAGATAGCTTATCTAAACATTGCAAACACCTACAAATCCAACAGGAGATTGAAGAGAAGAAGAACAGCAATACCAGAAACAGAAAATCAACCACTTTATGAAAGGTAGGACTGGCTGAGAAGTGAATCCAAAGCAACGGGTAGACTGCAGGGGAGGAGCCAGCTCCCGGCAAGTGGAGGAGCAATGGAGCACAAAATCAGGACTTTTAAAAGTCTGTTCCGCTGAGGGTCATTGCTCCAGAGGCTTAACCGGGATGAAGCCCACGCAGGGTCAGTGTGGCCTCAGGTCCCGCAGGGTCACAGAAAGATCGGGGGTGTCTGAGTGTCTAAGAGCTTGCAGGTATTAGAACGGGGAAGCCAAGTACAGAGACAGAGCCGAGGAGTGAGCTCACACCTCGGGGTTACCTTGAACCGGTTGCAGGCTCAGTGAGCTCGGAGCGCAGCCAGAGGCCAGGCAGACCAGAGTAAATGAGCGTTGTTCTCTGAGGGCGCACTGAGGAGTTGGGCCCGAGCTCTCGGCTCCTCTGGGCCAGAGACCAGGAGGCCACCATTTTCATTCCTGTCCTCCGGAAAGCGCTCAGGGAACAAAAGCTCCCAAAAGCAAACCCGAGCGGATTACTCAGCCAGGCCCCTGGTAAGGGCGGTGCAACTCTGCCTGGGGCAAAGACACTTGAGAATCACTACAACAGGACCCTCCCCCAGAAGATCAACAAGAAATCCAGCCAGGACCAAGTTCACCTACCAAGGAGTGCAGTTTCAATACCAAGGAGAGCAGTGGAATTCCAGAGGAGGAGAAAGCAAAGCACGGAACTCATGGCTTTCTCCCCATGATTCTTTAATCATTTAATGAATTTATTTCATTTAATACATGAAATGAAAAGATTTAATAAATCTTTAACTTAATTTTTTTTCTTTTTCAATTTTTTTCTCTCTTCTTCTGCTAAATGTTTTTAACTTTTACCCTTTTCTTTTTTTAACGTTTTTTAACTAGTTTATCTAATATATATGTATTTTTTTCTTTATTCTTTTTCTTTTTTTAATTGTTGTTGTTGTTCTTGTTGTTGTTGTTGTTTTTCCTTTCTGAACCTTTTTTATCCCCTTTCTCCCCCCCTCACAAATTGGGATCTCTTCTGATTTGGTTAAATCATATTTCCTGGGGTCTTTGCCACCCTTTTAGTATTTTACTTGCTCCTTCATATATTCTTATCTGTACAAAATGACAAGGCGGAAAAATTCACCACAAAAAAAAAGAACAAGAGGCAGTACCAAAGGCTAGAGACCTAATCAATACAGACATTGGTAATATGTCAGATCTAGAGTTCAGAATGACAATTCTCAAGGTTCTAGCCGGGCTCAAAAAAGGCATGGAAGATATTAGAGAAACCCTCTCGGGAGATATAAAAGCCCTTTCTGGAGGAATAAAAGAGCTAAAATCTAACCAAGTTGAAATCAAAACAACTATTAATGAGGTGCAATCAAAAAAGGAGGCTCTCACTGCTAGGATAAATGAGGCAGAAGAAAGAATTAGCGATATAGAACACCAAATGACAGAGAATAAAGAAGCTGAGCAAAAGAGGGACAAACAGCTCCTGGACCACGAGGGCAGAATTTGAGAGATAAGTGACACCATAAGATGAAACTACATTAGAATAATTAGGGTTCCAGAAGAAGAGGAAACAGAGAGGGGAGCAGAAGGTATATTGGAGAGAATTATTGGAGAGAATTTCCCCAATATGGCAAAGGGAACAAGCATCAAAATCCAGGAGGTGCAGATAACCCCCCTCAAAATCAATAAGAATAGGTCCACACCGCGTCACCTAATAGTAAAATTTACAAGTCTTAGTGACAAAGAGAAGATCCTGAAAGCAGCCCGGGAAAAAAAGTCTTTAACATACAATGGTAAAAATATTAGATTGGCAGCAGACTTATCCACAGAGACCTGGCAGGCCAGAAAGAGCTGGCATGATATATTCAGAGCACTAAACGAGAAAAACATGCAGCCAAGAATACTATATCTAGCTAGGCTATCATTGAAAATAGAAGGAGAGATTAAAAGCTTCCAGGACAAACAAAAACTGAAAGAATTTGCAAACACCAAACCAGCTCTACAGGAAATATTGAAAGGGGTCCTCTAAGCAAAGAGAGACCCTAAAAGTAGTAGATCAGAAAGGAACAGAGACAATATACAGTAACAGTCACCTTACAGGCAATACAATGGCACTAAATTCATATCTCTCAATAGTTACCCTGAATGTTAATGGGCTAAATGCCCCAATCAAAAGACACAGGGTATAAGAATGGAGAAAAAAACAAAACCCATCTATATGTTGCCTACAAGAAACTCATTTTAAACCTGAAGACCCCTCCAGATTTAAAGTGAGGGGATGGAAAAGAATTTACCATGCTAATGGACATCAGAAGAAAGCAGGAGTGGCAATCCTTATATCAGATCAATTAGATTTTAAGCCAAAGACTATAATAAGAGATGAGGAAGGACACTATATCATACTCAAAGGGTCTGTCCAAGAAGAAGATCTAACAATTTTAAATATCTATGCCCCTAACGTGGGAGCAGCCAACTATATAAACCAATTAATAACAAAATCAAAGAAACACACGGACAACAATACAATAATAGTAGGGGACTTTAACACTCCCCTCAATGATATGGACAGATCGTCCAAGCAAAAGATCAACAAGGAAATAAAGGCCTTAAATGACACACTGGACCAGATGGACATCACAGATATATTCGGAACATTTCATCCCAAAGCAACAGAATACACATTCTTCTCTAGTGCACATGCAACATTCTCCAGAATAGATCACATCCTCAGTCCTAAATCAGGTCTCAACCAGTATCAAAAGATTGGGATCATTCCCTGCATATTTTCAGACCACAATGCTCTGAAGCTAGAACTCAATCACAAGAGGAAATTTGGAAAGAACCCAAATACATGGAGACTAAACAGCATCCTTCTAAGGAATGAATGGGTCAACCAGGAAATTAAAGAATTGAAAAAATTCATGGAAACAAATGATAATGAAAGCACAACGGTTCAAAATCTGTGGGACACAACAAAGGCAGTCCTGAGAGGAAAATATATAGCGGTACAAGCCTTTCTTAAGAAACAAGAAAGGTCTCAGGTACACAACCTAACCCTACACCTAAAGGAGCTGGAGAAAGAACAACAAAGAAACCCTAAACCCAGCAGGAGAAGAGAAATCATGAAGATCAGAGCAGAAATCAATGAAATAGAAACCAAAAAAACAATAGAACAAATCAATGAAACTAGGAGCTGGTTCTTTGAAAGAATTAGTAAGATTGATAAACCCCTGGCCAGACTTATCAAAAAGAAAAGAGAAAGGACCCAAATAAATAAAATCATGAATGAAAGAGGAGAGATCACAACTAACACCAAAGAAATACAGACAATTATAAGAACATACTATGAGCAACTCTATGCCAACAAATTTGACAATCTGGAGTAAATGGATGCATTCCTAGAGACATATAAACTACCACAACTGAACCAGGAATAAATAGAAAACCTGAACAGACCCATAACCAGTAAGGAGATTGAAACAGTCATCAAAAATCTCCCAAAAAACAAGAGCCAAGGGCCAGCCGGCTTCCCGGAGGAATTCTACCAAACATTTAAAGAACTAATTCCTATTCTCCTGAAACTGTTCCAAAAAATAGAAATGGAAGGAAAACTTCCAAACTCATTTTATGAGGCCAGCATCACCTTGATCCCAAAACCAGACAAGGATCCCATCAAAAAAGAGAACTACAGACCAATATCCTTGATGAACATAGATGCAAAAATTCTCACCAAAATACTAACCAATAGGGTTCAACAGTACATTAAAAGGATTATTCACCACGACCAAGTGGGATTTATTTCAGGGCTGCAAGGTTGGTTCAACATCCGCAAATCAATCAATGTGATACAACACATTAATAAAAGAAAGAACAAGAACCATATGATACTCTCAATAGATGCTGAAAAAGCATTTGACAAAGTACAGCATCCCTTCCTGATCAAAACTCTTCAAAGTGTAAGGATAGAGGGCACATACCTCAATATTATCAAAGCCATCTATGAGAAACTCACTGCAAATATCATTCTCAATGGAGAAAAACTGAAAGCTTTTCCGCTGAGGTCAGGAACACGGCAGGGATGACCATTATCACCACTGCAGTTCAACATAGTTCTAGAAGTCCTAGCCTCAGCAATCAGACAACAAAAGGAAATTAAAGGCATCCAAATCGGCAAAGAAGAAGTCAAACTATCACTCTTTGCAGACGATATGATACTATATGTGGAAAACCCAAAAGACTCCACTCCAAAACTGCTAGAACTTGTCCAGGAATTCAGTAAAGTGTCAGGATATAAAATCAATGCACAGAAATCAGTGGCATTTCTCTACGCCAACAACAAGACAGAAGAAAGAGAAATTTACAATTGCACCCAAAACTATAAGATACCTAGGAATAAACCTAACCAAAGAGGCTAAGAATGTATACTCAGAAAACTATAAAGTACTCATGAAAGAAATTGAGGAAGATACAAAGAAATGGAAAAAATGTTCCATGCTCCTGGATTGGAAGAATAAATATTGTGAAAATGTCTATGCTACCTAAAGCAATCTACACGTTTAATGTAATTCCTATCAAAATACCATCCATTTTTTTCAAAGAAATGGAACAAATAATGCTAAAATTTATATGGAACCAGAAAAGATCTCGAGTAGCCAAAGGAATATTGAAAAAGAAAGCCAAAGTTGGTGGCATCACAATTCTGGATTTCAAGCTCTATTACAAAGCTGTCATCATCAAGACAGCATGGTACTGGCACAAAAACAGACCCATAGATCAATGGAACAGAATAGAGAGCCCAGAAATAGACCCTCAACTCTATGGTCAACTAATCTTCGACAAAGCAGGAAAGAATGTCCAATGGAAAAAAGACAGCCTCTTCAATAAATGGTGTTGGGAAAATTGGACAGCCACATGCAGAAAAATGAAATTGGACCGTTTCCTTACACCACACGTGAAAATAGACTCAAAATGGATGAAGGACCTCAATGTGAGAAAGGAATCCATCCAAATCCTTGAGGAGAACACAGGCAGCAAACTCTTCGACCTCAGCCACAGCAATTTCTTCCTAGGAACATCACCAAAAGCAAGGGAAGCAAGGGCAAAAATGAACTATTGGGATTTTATCAAGATCAAAATCTTTTGCACAGCAAAGGAAACAGTTAACAAAACCAAAAGACAATTGACAGAATAGGAGAAGATATTTGCAAATGACATATCAGATAAAGGGCTAGTGTCCAAAATCTATAAAGAACTTAGCAAATTCAACACCCATAAAACAAATAATCCAATCAAGAAATGGGCAGAAACATGAACAGACATTTCTGCAAAGAAGACATCCAGATGGCCAACAGACACATGAAAAAGTGCTCCACATCACTCGGCATCAGGGAAATACAAATCAAAACCACAATGAGATATCACCTCACATCAGTCAGAATGGCTAAAATTAACAAGTCAGGAAATGACAGATGCTGGCGAGGATGCAGAGAAAGGGAAACCTTGCTACACTATACCCAGTAGTGCAATTGCGGGGTCATAAGGAAGCTCTATTTTTAATTTCTTGAGGAATCTCCACACTGTTCTCCAAAGTGGCTGCACCAACTTGCATTCCCACCAACAGTGGAAGAGAGTTCCCCTTTCTCCACATCCTCTCCAACACACGTTGTTTCCTGTCTTGCTAATTTTGGCCATTCAAACTGGTGTAAGGTGATATCTCAATGTGGTTTTAATTTGAATCTCCCTAATGGCTAGTGATGATGAACATTTTTTCATGTGTCTGATAGCCATTCGTAAGTCTTCATTGGAGAAGTATCTGTTCATATCTTCTGTCCATTTTTTGATGTGATTATCAGTTTTGTGTGTGTTGAGTTTGAGAAGTTCTTTATAGATCCTGGATATCCACCTTTTGTCTGTACTGTCATTTGCAAATATCTTCTCCCATTCCGTGGGTTGCCTCTTTGTTTTGTTGACTGTTTCCTTTGCTGTGCAGAAGCTTTTGATCTTGATGAAGTCCCAAAAGTTCATTTTCGCTTTTGTTTCCTTTGCCTTTGGAGACATATCTTGAAAGAAGTTGCTGTGGCTGATATTGAAGAGGTTACTGCCTATGTTCAATGGTCACAGTCGTCAAACTGTGGAAAGAACCAAGATGCCCTTCAACGGATGAATGGATAAGAAAGATGTGGTCCATATACACTATGGAGTATTATGCCTCCATCAGAAAGGATGAATACCCAAATTTGTGGCAACATGGACAGGACTGGAAAAGATTATGCTGAGTGAAATAAGTCAAGCAGAGAGAGCCAATTATCATATGGTTTCACTTATTTGTGGAGCATAACAAATAACATGGAGGACATAGGGAGATGGATAGGAGAAGGGAGTTGAGGGAATTTGGAAGGGGAGGTGAAACATTAGAGACTATGGACACTGAAAAACAACCTGAGGGTTTTGAAGGGGCAGGGGGTGGGAGGTTGGGGAAACCAGGTGGTGGGTATTGGGGAGGGCATGTATTGCATGGAGCACTGGGTGTGGTACAAAAAACAATGAATACTGTTACGCTGAAAAGAAATTTAAAAAAAAAGAATGTATTTTAAAAGGCTGAGCTATATATCAAGTAATAGATGAAAATTATTTCTATGTTGATGGCAAATCCAAATTAACTGTTCCTTGTCATGCATGATGTTTACTTGAAATTATATGCATTTATAAACCCTTATCATCTGTGTGTGTATACACTTTACTTCTCCACAGGCAAGAATATGAATATTTTAAGATATTCTCTGACATGTATCATGTCTATTCCTATTTGTTAGGATGTTGGAATAGAGTTAACCAGTGTTCTCTGTGATTTCATTGTGTATTAGTTATATCCCATCCAGCACCTGTATCTTCCACTAAGTGAGGCGGCTAGGAGAGAGACAGCAGAGGAGTGACACATACCTTCTGTTGACCAGAGAGTCCTATATTTTCCACTGGGAAACCAGGTTACTTTTGTAAACAGACAGTATCTGTGGTCTTCACAGACTGCCAGACCTGTGAGCACTCAGAGTGAGGAAATAGTGGAAAAAGGAGATCTCTCATCAATGTGTCACTTAAAATTTGAATAGGAAATCCTTACACTTGGGCTATTTTGAAGACACTTTATCTCATCGCACACCTCCAGAATATCCGAGACTTTCAGCTTGCAGTGTGTTAGTTAATTGCGACGTGACTCTGAGAAATGTTTATGTTTCACAAGATATTGGGGTCAGAGGCTTGACCACCCATGCTGTTAACTTGCTTCTTTCTCAGTCACAAGTGCTGAGATCTGAAAATTCAAGTCTTTGAGGAGTATCCTAGATGTGTCAGTTCTATTTTTACACATTGCTAAGTCTTGGCATAACGTTCTTCTTTCCCTTACACTCTCCTTATGTCATTTCTATTATAATGGGAAAAATCAGAAAACATTATACCATTAGAATAGGAAATTATTGATATTTATCTCCAACTATTTTGAGTAACTACTACATTTTCAACTTCATGGTAACTGTTGCTGTTATCAGTTCCCAAACTGTTCTTCTCAATTTCTCTGCTCTAGTTCTTTAGATTCCTACCTTCAATTTTATTATTTGTAAATAAGTTAGTTAAATTTCACATGATAAAAATAAATGTCTCTGGGAAGGTTGAAACAGACAATATTCAACTATATCACCATGGCAGAGGTTACAATATTAAGTAATTACTCATGACATTATTCATTGATTCATCCTTCAATCATAACCAGATATCTCTTTTTTAAAAAGGACATTTGTCAATAAATGAAAAAAAAATTCTAGGAATGTAGGGGGAAACAAAGGTAATTTTTAAGCATTGCTCTTAACCAAAAATTAAGACAGCAGAAAATGTAGACTTTTAAAACACAGATATATGACTATGAACTCCAAAGGAAGTAAGGGCGCCTGTGTGTCTCAGTAGGTTAAGGGTCTGCCTTTGGGTCAGGTCTTGATCTCAGGGTCCTAGGATTGAGCCCCATGTTGGGTTTCCTGCTCAGCAGGGAACCTGCTTCACCCTCTGCCCCTCCCCTGCTTCTTCTCTTTCTCTCTCTTGTGCTCTCTTTCTCAAATAAATAAATAAAATCTTTTTTAAAAAGAAAGAAATAAAACTTCATATTATCTAGTTTGCATCAAATGCAATTCTTTCATAATTCCTCCTCTTGTATCACGAATTGGGTAAATGTGTACCTATCATTACTAAAGAACTTAAAAACAGAAGTGTCATATCCAGCAATTCCACTTCTGGGGATGACATACCCCCTTTTATTGCCTTTTGCTTATTGCACTTAGTGGATATTATGTGTTTTACACATCGAAGGGTTGTGGTAACTCTGTGTGGAGCAAGTGTACTGTCACCATTTTTCCAAGAGCACTTTCTCACTTCATGTGTCTGTGTCACATTTTGGTAATTCTCACATCCTTGTAACTTTCCCATTATTACTAAATTTGTTATTGTGATCTGTGACTTGTCATTACAACTTGCTCAAAACTCAGGTGATAATTAGCATTTTTCAGCAATAATATATTTTTTAGATAAAACAGGTACTTTATTTTCTCAGACATAATGGTCCCACACACTGAATAAAATACATTATAGTGTAAACATATCTTTCATATGCACTGGAAAACCAAAAATCTCTATGACTGGGTTATTTTGATATTTGCTTTATTGCACTGGTCTGGAACCAAAACCATAGTATCTCCAAGGTACACAGCATATATCCAAAGGAAAGGACACCACTATCTGAAAGAAAGTCCTCTAGCCCTGTGCTCATTGCAGCATCATTCGTATTAACTAAAGTAGAGAATCACCCTAAGAGTCTACAACAGAAGGATAGATATAGACAATGTGGCATACGTGCACTAGGTTATTATTCAGGCATGAAAAAAAGAAATCCTGTCATTGGCTTTTTGGTTTGTTTGGTTGTTTTTTACATTTTTTATTTATTTTTTTCCATTTCAGGTGTAGAATTTAGTGAATAATCACTTACATAAAACACCTAGTGGTCACCATGACAAGTGTACTCCTTAATACCCATCACCTATTTAACCCTTCCCCAGTCCTTCTCCCCTCCAATACCCCTCAGATGGGTTGCTTTTCCTTTTTTCCCCCTATGTTCAATCATTTTCCTTCTTAAATCCCACATACAAGTGAAGTCATATGGTATTTGTCTTTCTCTTACTGACCATTTCGCTTACCATAATACTCTCTAGCTCAATCCAAGTTGTTGCAAAGTCAACCTTTCACTCTTTTTTGATGGCTGAGTAATATTCCATGGTATATATGTAAACCCTTGTCTTTGGCATTCTTTAGTTGATGGACATTTGGGCCCTTTCCATAATTTTCTTATTGTAGATAATGCTGCTATAAACACTGGATGTATGAATCCATTCAAATCTGTATTTTTGTATCCTTTGGGTAAATATCAATTAGTGCATTTGCTGGAGTATAGGGTAGTTCAATTTTTAACTTTTTGAGGAACCTCCGTACTGTATTTCAGAATGGCCACACCAGTTTCCATTCCCACCAACATTGTGGGAGGGCTCCCCTTCTCTGCTTCCTCTCCAGCACCTGTTGTTTCCTGTGTTGTTGATTTTAACTATTCTGACAGGTGTGAGGTCATGTCTCAGTGTACTTTTGATTTGTATTTCCTTGATGATGAATAATGTTCAGCATCTTTTCCTGTGCCTGTTAGCCATCAGGAAATCATCTTTGGAAAAATGTCTTTTCATGTCTTCTACCCACTTTTTTACATGGATTATTTGTTTTCTGGGTGTTGAGTTTTATAATTTCTTTACATATTTTGGATATTATTGCTTTAACAGAGATGTCATTTGCAAATATCTTCTCCCATTTCATAGAATGTGTTTCAATTTTATTGATTGCTTCCTTTGCCATGCAAAGGCTTTTTATCTTGATGATGTCCCAATAGTTTAGTTTCTGTTTCCTTTGCCTCAGTAGTCTATCTAATAAGAATTTGCTCCAGTCTATGTCAAAGAAGTTCCTGTCTGTGTTTTCCTCTAGGAAATCTAGGATTTTGATGGTTTCAAGCCTCACATTTAGATCTTTCATCCATTTTGAATTTATTACTGTGTGTGGTGTAGGAAAATGATACAGTTTCATTCTTTGCATGTAGTGTTCCTGTTTTCCCAAAACCATTTGTTGAAAAGATCTTTTTTTCCGTTGGATACTCTTTCCTCCCTTGTGGCAGATTAGTTGAACATATAGTTGTGGATCAATGTCTGTGTTTTCTGTTCTGTTCTACTGATTTTTGTGTCTCTTTTTCTGCCAGTAACCACGATGTCTTTGGGCTAAAATACAGTATCATTTAACTACAACTTTTTAATACAACTTGAAGTAAGTAATTGGGATGCCTCCAGCTTTGCTTTTTCTTTTAAGGGTTGTTTCGCTATTGGATGTCTTTTGGGAACCAAACAAATTTTAGGATTGTTAGTTCTAACTCTGTGAAAAAGGTTGTTAGTATTTTGATAAGGATTGCATTAAGTATGGAGATTTCTTTAGGTACTATAGACATTTTAATAAAGTTTGCTCTTCTAATCCATGAGGATGGAATGTTTTTACATTTCTTTGTGTCTCCCTCAATATCTTTCATTAGTATTTTATAGTTTTCTGAGTGTGGACCTTTCACCTCTTTGGTTAGTTTTATTCCTTGGTAACTCATGATTTTGGTGCAGTTAAAAATGGGATTGATTCCTTGATTTCTCTTTCTGCTGCTTCATTACTGGAGTATAGAAATGGAACAGATTTCTGTACATTGATTTTATACTCTGTGATTCTACTGAATTACTGCATAAGTTCTAGCAACTTTTTATTGCAGTGTTTTGGGTTTACTCTATACGGTATCATGTCATCTGCAAATAGTGAAAGTTTCACTGCTTCCCTGCTGATGTGGAAGCCTTTTATTTCTTTGTGTTGTCTGACTGCTGAGGCTAGGACCACCAGTACTGTGTTAAATAACAATGGTGACAGTGGACATCCCTATCTGTTACAGAATGTGGAGGAAAAGCTCTCAGTTTGTCCCCACTGAAGATGATATTAGCTATGCATGGTTCATATGTGGTCTGTATTACTTTGAAGTTTGTTCTCCTTATCCCTCCTTTATTGAGGAACTTTTAATCATGAGTGGTTGTTGTATATTGTCAAATGCTTTTTCTATGTCTATTGAAATGATCAAATTGTTCTTAACCTATTTTTTTCGATGTAGTGTATGACATTGTTTGCTTCGTGAATATTGAACCACTCTTGTAGCCAAAAATCAAATCTCACTTGATTCTTTTAATTATTGTTGGATTTGATTTGCTAGTATTTTCTTGAGAATAATGCATCCACGTTCATCCTGCATATTGGCTTATCATCCTCTTTAACAGTAGAGTCTTTATCTCATTCTGTTATTAAGGTAATGCTGGCCTCACAGAGTGAATTTCAAAGTTTTACTCACATTTCTTCCTTCTTTTTTTTTTTAATGTTTTGAGTAGTTGTTGGAAAATGTTTTAATTTACCAGCATTCTGGAAGACTATTAATGAAATCAAATTCTGGATTAGCAGTATTTTTACTTGAGATGAATATTTTATTATCTCCTAAATTTCATTAATTTGAATGAAGTTCGAGGCATAAAAAGTGTTGTTTTCTCTCATTGCTTTCAATATTTTTTTATGTGTTTCAGAAGTATGACTACAATGTGTTCTAATTATTATTATTTTTTTTCTATTTGGTTTTGCTGGGCTTCTTGAATTTAACGTGGTGTTTTTCAACATAACTGAAATAGCTTCAGCCATTATTTCTTCAAGTAACCTGCTAATTGTTTCCCTCACCTTGTAAGATCATTATTATACATGTCCTAACTTTTGGTATTATCACATTGATTTCCCTTGTGAAAATTACTTTTCATCACCTCTCAGATTGCACTATTATTCTTATTCAATCCAGCGTATTTGAGTGGGACAAAAGATAGATATTTACATATTGCTTTAGGAGGGTCTACAAAGAACCAGTGGTTGCAATTAAGGGCAGAAAAACACATTTTAAATGCTAACATTTTACCCATAATCTTATACTCATTAATTATCAGAAAATAAAATTTTCCATTTAATAAATTGGGTACAGGAAATTGGACAGACACAACTTGTCCATTCTGCATTTTCTTTGGAACTGAGTGCCTGCAAAGAATACCCATTCTGCTCTGGTACAACCACAGTAAATTATGAAAGGGTTTCATCTTCCTCTGAATTTAGTACTGAACTGAGTACTGTTTAACTCTGGGATCTAGAATAACAAGCCTATTTTGTTTAACACGTAATTATGTTCTCAGAAAGTCAGGCACAAAAAATTATACCACATTGATCTTTACATTCTTGATTTCTACGAGATTCTTTCTTTCTTTTCTTTTTTCTTTTTCTTTCTTTTTATTACTATCTTTTTTCATTTTTCAAGGATAGAATTTAGTGATTCATCAGTTGCATATAACACCTAGCGCTCATTAAATCAAGTGTCCCCTTAATGACCATCACCCAATTTTCCCTTCCTCCCACCCACCTCCCCTCCAGCAACCCTCTGTTTCCTAGAGTTCAGCATCTCTTATGAATTGCCTCCTTCTCAATTTTCATCTTATTTTATGTTTCCTTCCCTTTCCTTATGTTCATCTGTTTTGTTTTTAAATTCCACATATGAGTGAAATCATATGATGTTGGTCTTTTTCTGGCTGATTTATTTTGCTTGGCATTATACCATCTAGTACCATGCCCGTCGTTGCAAATGGCAAGATTTCATTCCTTTTGATGTCTGAGTAATATTCCATTGTATATATGTCACATCTTCTTTATCCATTCATCGCTTGATGACATCTCGGTTCTTTCCATAGTTTGGCCATTGTGGACATTGTTGCTATGAACATTTAGGTGCCTGTGACTATTCTTTTCACTACATCTGTATCTTTGGGGTAGATACCTAGTAATGCAATTGCTGGGTCATAAATTAGCCATATTTTTTACTTTTTGAGGAATCTCCATACTGTTTTTCAGAGTGTCTGCACCAGACTGCATTCCCACCAACAGTATAAGAGGGTCAGGAACACTACAGACAAGTCCACTTTCACTGCAGTTGTTCAACATAGTACTGGAGGTCCTAGGCTCAGCAATCAGACAGCAGAAAGAAATAAAAGGCATCCAGATCAGCAAAGAAGAAGCCAAACTTTCACTCTTCACAGACAACAATGATAGTTTTTGTAGAAAACCCAAAGACTCTAACAAAAATTTGCTAGAACTCATACAGGAATTCAGGAAAGGCGCAGAATATAAAATCAATGCACAGAAGTCCGTTGCACTGCCGTATACTAACAATGAGACAGAAGAAATAGAAATCAAGGAATTTATCCCACTTATAATTGCAAGAACAAGAAAAACAACAACAACAAAACATAAGATATGTAGGAATAAACCTAAAAGAGCTAAAAAATCTGTACTCTGAAAACTATAGAACACTCATGAAAGGAATTGAGGAAGACACAGAGAAATCAAAAAAACGTTCCATGTTCATGGGTAGGAAGAACAAATATTCTTTTAATTTTTTTAATTAACATATAATGTATTATTTGCCGCATGGGTACAGGTCTGTAAATCATTAGACTTACACATTTCACAGCACTCACTATAGCACATACCCTCCCCAGTGTCCATAACCCACCCACCCTATCCATAACCCCCACCCTCCAGCAACTCTCAGTTTGTTTCATGAGATTAAGAGTCTCTTATGGTTTTTCTCCCTCCTGATTCCATCTTATTTATTTTTTTCCCTCCCGATCCTCCATTGTTCCCTGCCCTGCCTCTCAATTTACTCAAGACCAAATGTTCTTAAAAAATCTATCCTACCCAGTGCAACTACAGGTTCACTGCAATCCTTATCAAAATACCATCAGCATTTTTCACAGAGCTAGAGCAAACAATCCTAAATTTGTATGGAAAAAGAAAAGACCCCAAATTGACAAAATAATGTTGAAAAAGAATACCAAAGCCTGAGGCTCCACAATTCTGGATGTAAAGCTGTATTACAAAGCTATTATCAATAGTATATGGTATTTATTTTTAAGATTTATTTATTTATTTGAAAGAAGGGGGTAGGGGCAGAGAGCAAGGAAGAGAGATTGTTAGCAGCTGGCACTGAACATGGAGCTGGACGCAGGGTTGATCTCATGACCTTGAGGTCATGACCTGATCAAGCACTTAACTGTGCCACCAGGCACCCCTCCATGACTCTTTCTACTCTGACTACACACTTGATTAACTCCCTATAAATACTGTTCTGTGTGTATATTAAGAAGCTTCTCTCTTACAATCTCCATTCTCCATGGTGAGAAACACATATGCGTAGATAGGATATTCAACACTGGAAGGAAAAGGGCATTTCATTGTCTTAGGCTATTAATGCTGAGAGGTTATTATTGACAGATAAGATTTTATTGTCATCATGTTGCCCCTGAAGTCCTTGTTTCTATGGATTGTCTCTGTATATTGCTGTTCTGTATCACTCTTGGGGTATTTCTCCTTTTATAGAACCCCCCTTAATATTTCTTACAGGACCAGCTTAGTGGTCACATATTCTTTCAGCATCTTCGGGTCCTGCAAGCTTTTTGTCTCTTCATCTGCTCTAAATGACAGACTTGCCAGGTGAAGAAATCTTGGCTGCATATTCCTCCCATTTCGCACCCTGATATGTCTTGCCTGCCCTTGCTGGCTTCTCAGATTGATGTGAACAGGTCTGATGTTATTCTGATGGTCCTCCCTCTTACATAAGGAATCTCTTTCTCCTAACTGCACTTAAATCGTTTCCTTCATTCTAAGACTTGCAACTTCTACTGTTACAAGCATGAGCATTGATCTGCCCTCACTGATCTTGGGGGTGTCCTCTCTTCCTCTAGGACAGGATTGCTTGTTTCATTCTCCACATTCAGGAGTCTCTTGGCTACAATTTGGTCAAATATATCTTCTGGTCCTCTCTCTCTCTCTCCACCCCTTCAAGGATCCCAATAATTCTGACATTGAAATGTTTCATGGCACCATTTATTTCTCTAATTCTGTTTTCATGGATTTTAAACACTTTGTTCCAGGCCTCCTTCTGCTCATTCTTTTCTATCAGTTTGTCTTCAAGATCACAAATTCATTCTTCAACCTCATTTACCCTAACTGTTAGAGTATCTAGGTTAGATTGTATCTCATTGACAGCATTTTTAAGTTCGGCCAAATCTGCTCTCACTGCTGCTCTTTTTTTTTTTTTTTAATAATTTTATTTTATTTTTAAATTTTATTTAATTTTATTTTTTTTTCTGTGTTCCAAAATTCATTGTTTATGCACCACACTCAGTGCTCTATGCAATACATGCCCTCCTTAATACCCACCACCAGGCTCACCCAACCCCTACTCCCCTCCCCTCCAAAACCCTCAGTTTATTTCTCAGAGTCCACTGTCACTCATGGTTCATCTCCCCCCACAATTTCCCCCAACACACTTCTCCTCTCCATCTCCCAATGTCCTCCATATTATTCCTTATGCTCCACAATTAAGTGAAACCATATGATACTTGACTCTCTCTGCTTGACTGATTTCACTCAACATAATCTTCTCCAGTCCCGTCCATGTTGATACAAAAGTTGGGTATTCATCCTTTCTGATGGAGGCATAATATTCCATAGTGTATATGGATCATATTTTCTTTATCCATTTATCTGTTGAAGGGCATCTTGGCTCTTTCTATAGTTTGGCGACTGTGGCCATTGCTGCTATGAACATTGGGGTACAGATGGCCCTTTTTTTCACTACATCTGTATCATTGGAGTAAATACCCAGTAGTGCAATTGCAGGGTCATAGGGTAGCTCTATTTTAAATTTCTTGAGGTATCTACACACTTTTTTCCAAAGTGGCTGCACCAACTTGTATTCATGCCAACAGTTTAAGAGGGTTCCCCTTTCTCCATATCCTCTCCAACACTTGTTGTTTACTTTCTTGTTGATTTTGGCCATTCTAACTGGTGTAAGGTGATATCTCAATGCAATTTTGATTTGAATCTCCCTGATGGCTAGTGATGATGAACATTTTTTTCTTGAGTATGATACTGGTATTATGATTATAATATGGATATTTTTAAGGTAAAATTTTAAGGTAAATTTTTTTTAATTTTTTATTTCTATTCAGTATAACAGTATTCATTGTTTTTGCACCACACCCAGTGCTCCATACAATCCATGCCCTCTCCAATACCCACCACCTGGTTCCCCCAACCTCCCACCCCCTGCCCCTTCAAAACCCTCAGATTGTTTTTCAGAGTCCATAGTCTCTCATGGTTCACCTCTCCTTCCAATTTCCCTCAACTACCTTCTCCTCTCCATCTCCCCTTGTCCTCCATGCTATTTGTTATGCTCCACAAATAAGTGAAACCATATGATAATTGACTCTCTCTGCTTGACTTATTTCACTCAGCATAATCTCTTCCAGTCCCATCCATGTTGCTACAAAAGTTGGGTATTCATCCTTTCTGATGGAGGCATAATACTCCATAGTGTATATGGACCACATCTTCCTTATCCATTTGTCCGTTGAAGGGCATCTTGGTTCTTTCCACAGTTTGGTGACCGTGGCCATTGCTGCTATAAACATTGGGGTACAGATGGCCCTTCTTTTCACTCCATCTGTATCTTTGGGGTAAATACCCAGTAGTGCAATTGCAGGGTCATAGAGAAGCTCTATTTTTAATTTCTTGAGGAATCTCCACACTGTTCTCCAAAGTGGCTGCACCAACTTGCATTCCCACCAACAGTGTAAGAGGGTTCCCCTTTCTCCACATCCCCTCCAACATATGTTGTTTCCTGTCTTGCTAATTTTGGCCATTCTAACTGGTGTAAGGTGGTATCTCAATTTGGTTTTAATTTGAATCTCCCTGATGGCTAGTGGTGATGAACAATTTTTCATATGTCTGATAGCCATTTGTATGTCTTCATTGGAGAAGTGTCTGTTCATATCTTCTGCCCATTTTTTGATATGATTGTCTGTTTTGTGTGTGTTCAGTTTGAGGAGTTCTTTATAGATCCTGATATCCACCTTTTGTCTGTACTGTCATTTGCAAATATCTTCTCCCATTCCGTGGGTTGCCTCTTTGTTTTGTTGACTGTTTCCTTTGCTGTGCAGAAGCTTTTGATTTTGGTGAAGTCCCAAAAGTTCATTTTCGCTTTTGTTTCCTTTGCCTTTGGAGACATATCTTGAAAGAAGTAGCTGTGGCTGATATCAAAGAGATTACTGCCTATGTTCTCCTCTAGGATTCTGATGGATTCCTGTCTCACGTTGAGGTCTTTTATCCATTTTGAGTTTATCTTTGTGTACAGTGTAAGAAAATGGTCGAGTTTCATTCTTCTACATATAGCTACCCAGTTTTCCCAGCACCATTTATTGAAGAGATTGTCTTTTTTCCACTGTATATTTTTTCCTGTTTTGTCGAAGATTATTTGACTATAGAGTTGAGGGTCCATATCTGGGCTCTCTACTCTGTTCTACTGGTCAATGTGTCTGTTTTTATGCCAGTACCATGCTGTCTTGGTGATCACGGCTTTGTAGTAAAGCTTGAAATCCGGTTACGTGATGCCCCCAGTTTTTATTTTTGTTTTTCAAAATTCCCTTAGCAATTCGGGGTCTTTTCTGATTCCATAAAAATTTTAGGATTATTTGGTCCAGCTCTTTGAAAAATACCGGTGGAATTTTGATCAGGATGACATTAGAAGTATAGATTGCTCTAGGCACTATAGACATTTTAACATTGTTTATTATTCCAATCCAAGAGCATGGAATGGTCTTCCATCTTTTTGTGTCTTCTTCAATTGAAGAATGAATGTTGTGTTCTGTAGTTCCTCGAGTACAGTTCCTTTACCTCTGGTTAGGTTTATTCCTAAGTATCTTATGGTTCTTGGTGCTCTAGTAAATGGAATCGATTCTCTAATTTCCCTTTCTGTATTTTCATTGTTAGTGTATAAGAAAGCCACTGATTTCTGTACATTGACTTTGTATCCTGCCATGTTACTGATTTGCTGTATGAGTTCTAGTAGTTTGGGGGTGGAGTCTTTTGAGTTTTCCATATAAAGAATCGTATCATCTGCGAAGAGAGTGAGTTTGACTTCTTCATTGCCAATTTGGATACCTTTTATTTCTCTTTGTTGTCTGATTGCTGTTGCTAGGACTTCTAATACTATGTTGAACAAGAATCGTGAGAGTGGGCATCCTTGTCGTGTTCCTGATCTCAACGGGAAGGCTGCAAGCTTTTTCCCATTGAGGATGATATTTGCTGTGGGTCTTTCATAGACAGATTTTATGAAGTTCAGGAATGTTCCCTTTATCCCTACTCTTTGAAGCATTTTAATCAGGAATGGATGCTGGATTTTGTCAAATGCTTTTTCTGCATCAATTGAGAGGACCATGTGGTTGTTCTCTCTTCTCTTATTAATTTGTTCTATCACATTGATTGATTTGTGAATGTTGAACCATCCTTGTAGCCCAGGGATGAATCCCACCTGGTCATGGTGGATAATCTTTTTAATGTGCTGTTGGATCCTCTTTGCTAGGATCTTGTTGAGAATCTTAGCATCCATATTCATCAGTGATATTGGTCTGAAATTCTCCTTTGTGGTAGGGTCTTTGCCTGGTTTGGTGATCAGGGTAATGCTGGCTTCATAGAAAGAGTCTGGAAGTTTTCCTTCTGCTTCAGTTTTTTGAAACAACTTCAGGAGAATAGGAGTTATTTCTTCTTTGAAAGTTTGGCAGAATTCCCCAGGGAATCTGTCAGGTCCTGGGCTCTTGTTTTTTAGGAGGTTTTTGATCACTGCTTCAATCTCGTTACGATATCGTTAGATATCGGTCTATTCAGGTTGTCGATTTCTTCCTGGTTCAATTTTGGGAGTTTATAGTTTTCCAGGAATGCATCCATTTCATCTAGGTTGCTTAGCTTATTGGCATATAACTGTTGATAGTAACTTCTGATGATTGTTTCTACTTCCTTGGTGATCTCTCCCTTTTCATTCATAATTTTATTAATTTGGACTTTCTCTCTTTTCTTTTGGATTAGTGTGGCCAGTGGTTTATCGATCTTATTGATTCTTTCAGAAAACCAGCTTCTAGTTTCATTGAATACGTTCTACTGTATCTCTGGTTTCTACCTCATTGATCTCTGCTCTAATCTTGATTATTTCCCTTCTTATGTGTGGAGTTGGTTTGATTTGTTGTTGATTCTCCAGTTCTTTAAGGTGTAGAGACAGCTGCTGTGTTCTGGATTTTTCAATTTTTTTGAGGGAGGCTTGGGTGGCTATGTGTTTCTCCCTTAGGACTGCCTTTGCTGTATCCCATAGGTTTTTGACCAAAGTGTCTTCATTCTCATTGGTTTCCATGAATTGTTTCAGTTCTTCTTTGATCTCCTGGTTGATCCAAGCATTCTTAAGCAAGGTGGTCTTTAGCTTCCAGGTATTTGAGTTCCTTCCAAACTTTTCCTTGTGACTGAGCTCCAGTTTCAAAGCATTGTGATCTGAGAATATGCAGGGAATAATCTCAGTATTGGTTGGTATTGGTTGAGTCCTGATTTGTGACCCAATATGTGGTCTATTCTTGAGAAGGTTCCATGTGCACTTGAGAAGAATGAGTATTCTGTTGTTTTAGGGTGGAATATTCTGTATATATCAATGAGGTCCGTCTGGTCCAATATGTCATTCAATGCTCTTGTTTCTTTATTGATTTTCTGCTTCGATGATCTATTTCTGATAGAGGCTTGTTAAGATCTCCTACTATTAATGTGTTCATATCAATATAACTCTTTATCTTGATTAAGAGTTTTCTTATGTAATTGGCTGCTCCTATATTGGGGGCATAGATATTTACAATTGTTAGATCATCTTGGTGGATAGTCCTTTAAGAATTATGTAGTGTCCTTCTGTATCTCTGACTATAGTCTTTAGTTTAAAATCTAATTTGTCTGATATGAGAATCACTACCCCAGCCTTCTTTTGAGGCCCATTGGCATGAAAGATGCTTCTCCATCCTTTCACTTTCAGTCTGGGTGTATCTTTAGGTTCAAAATGGGTCTCTTGTAGACAACATATGGATGGGTCCTGTCGTTTTATCCAGTCTGCAACCCTGTGTCATTTTATGGGAACATTTAGGCCATTCACATTGAGAGTGATTATTGATAGATACGTTTTTATTGACCTTGTGTTACCTTTGAAGTCTTTCTTTCTGTAGATTGCCTCTATATTTCTGTTCAATGCTATTTTTAGGATTTTTCCTCTTTTATAGAACCCCCCTTAATATTTCCTGCAGTGTCGGCTTGGTGGTTGCATAGTCTTTTAAGCTTTGCCAGTCTTGGAAACTCTTTATCTCTCCATCCATTTTGAATGTCAGTCTTGCTGCATAAAGTATTCTTGGCTGCATGTTCTTCTCTTTTAGTGCCCTGAATATATCTTGCCAGCCCTTTCTGGCTTGCCAGGTCTCTGTGTACAGGTCTGACGTTATTCTGATGGGCTTTCCTCTGTAAGTAAGGAGCCTCTTTGTCCTAGTGGCTTTCAAGAGATTGTATCTACAATTATGATTCCTCAATTTGACTATCAAGTGCCTTGATGTTTTTTTGGAATCTATAATCTTGGGTGGAGACCGTTCGGCCTCTAGTACATGAACGCTGGTTCCATTCGCGAGATTGGGAAAATTTTCATGAAGAACTTGTTCCACTATATCTTCTAGACTTCTTTCTTTCTCCTCCCCTTCAGGGATTCCAATAATTCTGACGTTGGAACATTTCATGGCATCATTTATTTCCCTGATTCTGTTTTTGTGGCTTCTAAGCTGTTTGTTCCAGGCTTCCTCCTAATCCTTTCTCTCTATCTGTTTGTCCTCCAGATCACTAATTCTATCTTCTGTCTCAGTTACCCTAGCTTTGAGAGAATTTAGATTAGATTGGAACTCATTGAGAGCATTGTGAATCTCATCCCTGGTAGCTTTCAGTTCTGCTCTAACATTGTGAACATCATCCCTGGTCGCTTTCAGTTCTACCCTAATCAATTCCATTTGGTCATCCATGGCTTTTTCCAACCTAGCTATTGCCTGGATAATTGTTAGCTTGAATTCTCTTTCTGACATATTGTCTATGTTGATAGCCATTAGCTCTGTTGCAGAACACCCATCCTCTGTACTTTTCTTCTGTTGGGCATTCCTCCTCCTAGTCATTTTGGTGAGAGATGACTGAACAGATGTAGCTGGATATATCGACCATGGTGCAGTCAAGGTGCACCCTGGAACGCTTCTGAGCAATCAGGATTCCCCACCGAAATGAGAGAAAAAAGAAAAGATAAAGAAAAAAAGAGAGAGAGAGAGAGAGAGACAGGAAAAAAAGGGAAGATAAAAGAGAAGGTTCAGCCCGAATGGGCCCCAAGGTAAGATTTATAAAGTATACAAACAAAAACAGACAAACAAAAAGACTGATAAAAGTATATGACAAGAGAAAAAAATATATATATATATATATAAAAGCAAATAAAGGAAGAACCTCGTCAAAAAGAACCCCAAGTGTAAGATTTATATACTATCAGAACAAACACAAAAACACAGAAACACTGGTGGAAGAAAAAGATGGGAGAGAAGTTATAAATTCTCAGCGTGGGCGAGGGAGTATGTTTTGATTCTTCCTGGATGTATCTTGATATCTTTGTTAAAGGACTCAACTTTCCTAAGATAAAGGGGGATTAAAAATTGGTTTACCTATAGGGGTAACATTGATTGGTGGAAGGGGATTACCTTGAAGTTTAACTCTATATGAATATTAGAAAATAAAAATAAAAAAGGAATAAACTAGACTAAACTAAACTAAAATTTAAAAAAAAAATTTTTTAAATAGAAATGCAAAAGAAAAACACAGGTGTATGTATCTAAAAGTTCAGGTTAGAAGGTTATTATGGAATTTGATGTACTGGACATCTCACTGTGATGGTAAATAGGTTTAAAAATTATCTATATAAAAATAAATAAATAAATAAAAATGAATGAACCAGAATAGTGGGAACGAGTTAAAAATAAAAGTTGTCCTATGATGTAGTGGGGGTTGTTATCTTGTAGTCTTTTTTATTTATTTTTTTTCTTTCCTGGTTGGTTTTCTTGGGGAGAGGCCTGCCTCATGGGTTTTCAGTCAATGATGTTCCCTGAGTTAAGTCCTCCCGCCCCCCTCAAGGGGGTGGGCTCTCAGGAAACCGTTTTTTTCAGGCTTTTATTCTCTGTAGGTTTCTATGCTCACTTTTTTTTTTCTCTCACCTTGACCGCTTTTGATGGCTTTTGTAGGTTTAGAGGAAAGCGCAAACTGCACCCTGACCTCCCTCTCAGAGAGAAGCCTCAATCTGGTCCCCTGTGGGTGCTGCAGAGCCCATATAAATTCCCCCTTGGCCACTGGCAGAGCAGGTTCTGAGTCAAAGTCCCTGGGGATGCAGGATCTTCTGCTTGTACCCAAAACCACCACAGCGGCGGCTGTCTGGGCAGCTCCAGACCGCCAGAGAGGTTCCAAGCAGCGATTGCACACTGAGATTTTTCCGCTGGCCTGGGCTAGGAGTGCCTGGTCTTTTTGGGTCTAAGAGCACCAGGCTTGTGCGCACCTCTCTCGGGGGAGGGTGTGGGTCGCGTGCGCGTCTCAGGCTCTGATACCACGGCTCCGCGTTCCGCCTCCGGCGAGGCTCCCAGCCCCTCACAGGAGCCAGACCCCACGCGTTCTCAGGTGTGCTGGCAGCTCAGGGACGTAGACCTGGTTTCTCCACTGCACAATCTCTGGCTCAGCGCCAGGGGAGGCTGTCCTGGGACCGTGGACTTAAGCTCCTGTCCCTAGCTGCCCTGATTCCCACAATATCTCCCCAGAGATCCTTTACTCTTTTTGAGTGCTTTCAACCAGTCTCCAAGTTAATGCTGGTCCCCAGATGCAGGACACTCTCGTATTAGGGGTATTACTTTCCAATCGGTCACCTCTGGTGACTCCCTCCCCCTTTTGTTTATCTTTCGATATCAGTCCTACATTCCCACTCCGCTTTACCTGCCCACTGGCATCTTCTGCCCCTGTAGAGATCCAGATGTGTATAATTCTGATCTCAGGCTGATTTCATGGGTGATCGGAGTCTTTGGTAGGTAATCAGCTCACTTTAGGGTACAGATTGAAAGGGCGCCTCCTCCTACTTCCCTGCCATCTTGTCTTCTCCTCACTGCTGCTGTTAATGAATCTATGTTGTCATTAACAGTTTTCTCTAGGCTGAATATTATCTTCATAACTGCTACCCTGAAGTCTATTTCTGACCTCTTGTTTCGATCCATATCCATTAGATCTGTGGGAGAAGCCATTGTCTCTGAATCTTTTCTTTGTTGGGAGTTCCTCCTCATCATCATTCTGTTGAGTTGTGGTTGAGGGGTTGTACAAGCCAAAAATATCAACCACTATCCAGTCAAGGAGCACCTGGGAAGTTTTGGAGCAAACAGATATTATCTCCAAAAAGAAAGAAAAAGGAATAGTTAAAGAAAAAGAAAAAGAAAAAAAATTCCAGCTAAAATGAGCCCCAAGAGTAATATTTATAAAGTACAAAAACAAAAACAAGCAAACAAATAAAAAGAGAAATAAATAAATAAATAACAAGGGAGGCTGATGGGAAGATGGTTATAATCCCTCAGTGTGGGAAAGGAATGCCCATTTCTGTTCTTCCTGGGTGTATTTTGTTATCTTTGTTAGAGGACTCAATTTCCCAGACATACAGAGAAATTAAAACTGGTGTGTATATAAAGGTACTATTGAATAGGGAAAAAAGGACTTCGTTGAAGCATATATATATATATATATATAAGAAAAAATATATGTATGAAACACTCAAGTTAAAAAGTTACTATGGAATATGTTGTATTAATTAAACATCTAGTTGGAATGGTAAGTAGCTTAAAACAACAATAACAACAACAGCCAAGAACAGGGATCATGAGAAAGAATTAAAAATAAGAGAGAGGAAGGTTGTATATCAGAAATATACAGGCTGTGAGGCAATATCAGGAACTTAATACATTATTTTCCCCTGGTGTTGGGGTTTTTATAGTTTCATGGGGACCCTGTGGTTGTTGTCCTCTGTTCTTTCAGCTTGTCTTCTGGAGGAGGCGTCTGCTGTGTTGTTTTTCAGTTAATCCTGCTTGGGTAGAGTTGCCTGGCCCCTCTCATGGGACTGGGCTCTATGGAAACTGATTTTTCAGGATTTTGTTCTTGGAGGCTCTTCTTCTCTGGTGACTTTTTGAGCCATTTCAGAGGGTCAGAGCAAAGTAAGCTGTCCACACCCAGACCTCTGCCTTAGGGAGAAGCTACCCTCTGCTCCTCTCTGAATCGTCCAGAACATAGACTCCACCTCTGCAAACCCCATTGAATACTGCAGCCTCCCACAGGTGGTGTCCATTCCCAGCGACCCTCTGAGTGGTTGCCTAAGACCCCCAACTTGTCTCTGTAACCCCCTGCACAAGAACCATGAGCGATACCAGTTTGGGTGAACATGGCCCTGGTGGCTGCTGCTCCAGGGACTGTGGTCTCCAGACAAAGTTGGGTCCTCTCAGCTGCAGTGGTAGAGGCAATTATGGTGGCATCAGTAGTTACCAAGCCCCAGGGACCACTGATTCAAATCCCCACTGGGTCCTTTCAGGCATAAGTGGGCAGTGGTTGTGGTCAGTCCATGTGTCCACACTTAGGCCACCTGGTGCCTGCAATGTCCCTTAAGCCCCTTTGTTCTTTTTGAACATTGTTATCAGTCCCTTTCTGTCTTGCAGCCACCCATCTCCAAGGTATTGCTGGTCCCCGAGCACAGGGTGCTTTTGAACTGGGGAATTAATTTCCAATGGCTGGTTTCTTTTGGCTCTCCCCCATTCTGTCCTGCAACATCTATCTGTGCAATCCCAACTCCATCTTTTGTACCTCTCCACACATGATTCTCAGCCCCATAGAGATCCAGACATGTATAATCTTTCATCACAGGCTGATTTCATGGGTGTCCAGAGTGGCTTGGTAGATTTCCAGCTAAATTTAGGAGACTGGTTGAAATGGAGTCCCCCACTCTTCCATCATCTTGGTGGGACCTTCAGTAAGAAACCATTCTAGTGAGTGATGCTGATAACAAGCGTGCCCATGCACTTGTGTATAAAGGGGTAATAGAGGAAATCTCTGTATCTTCCTCTCAATTTTTTGTGAATCTACAATTGCTCTAAAAATTATATCTGAAAAATATTCTGAGATGATAATTGTATAACTTTAGAAGAAATGAGAAATATGTTCTTTATAGATGGTAAGATAGCATTATACCAAAATTAGGTGACTAAAATGCCCAGAGCTTACAAACATATTTTTTTTTTGATCCAAGCAGGATTTGAAAGAAGTTTTGTTTAAGTCAGAGTTGAAAAAAGGGACACTTCTTATCACTCTCTGAAGAAATTGATGACCTGAAATAAGGAGAATTATATCTCATTACTCTTAAAAATATGAATCACAATATTGTGAAGAATAAATAGTTGATTTAGACTAATAGCTGTACAATTAAATCTGAATATATCCCATATCATTTTTTATGGAAACATTTTCACAATTGTGTTATATAATTGTTCACATATTGCATTTATTCTTTGTAAGATTAATCCTCTTAAGGCATAAAACAAGTGGTCAAGAAACTTACACTTTAGGAAAGGAGGTGGAGACTTTTGGCCACACAGATGAATTAAAAAAGATGTTCTGGGAATCTCTACTAATCCACGAAGAATGAATGAGGAAGCTCAACAAATACTATGAGAAAACAAATTATTTTTAGAAGTCAAACAAGAGCTTTTATTTGAATTTTACAATAACAAACATAGTTGATTCTTTCTTACTTTATAGACACTTTCAAATTTTAAAGTAATTTTACACACAGGACATGTTATAGAAATATCTTAGTAGAAATAAATGAAGAGGACAAGTGACAAAGGCAACAATTTCAGAGTTCTGATAATTGATCAAAGGTTATTAATATTTTATGAATTATCTATTATTGAAAATCTCCTAGAGATTCAAGTAAGAAGAAGTATATCTATAGTCTTCTTGCCCGGTACTGCTCCCTTGCCTCCCTGCTTGTCCACCATAGCTCAGTGATCCAGAAGCTTGTAGTTCCACAATTTGGAGAAGCTTCAGAAAGCAATGGTGCTGATGCCACAGGGGAGACTTGATCAGCAGTGGAAAAGGCACTGAAATAGCCCATTGAATTTGCAACTCAGAGTGATGATTTTGCTTAGTAATGAAAGGGGAAAACCCATATGTGCATCAGGAGAAGATGACTAGCTAGGAATCAGGAGGCTGGGAGGAGTTGTTTTTCATCAGACTTGGGGCTGTGACCCAAGAGACTCTAGATCTCAATCAGTGTGTTTTCCTTGCTGACTCTGGCCTAGCCTCAGGAACCATAACTGCACATCCTGTCTCTCCAGACTCTGGCTGCAGACTTCCGCAGCCTCTGGGTATACATCAGTTGGGCCCCAAATGACCCAAAGCTCAAGGTCAGGATGAGAGAAGTCTTGTGGCCTAGTCTGGCCCAAGGGGACAGGCTACATGGTCAGTAGGAATGTTTCTCCTGCACTTTCTCTCAGCTATCAATAAAATTCTTTCCACTCCAGAAAAATTAAAAAAAAAAAAATGTTGGAGGTTGCAGTTTTTCTGTTAAACACTGTGGCTCCCATAAATATAATAGGGAAATGCTGTTAGTGAAGGAACAACAGAAGAGTTGACATGAGCTCTCTGTATACTCTTGGCTGGTGGAAAAAAATTATGCACACATGGAGAGGAGATCAAGATGAGCCAGTAGAAAGTAAAAGCAAAGGAGTCAAGATGGCAGAGAAGTAGCAGGCTGAGATGACATCAGGTAGCAGGAGATCAGCTAGATAGCTTATCAAACCATTCTGAACACCTACAAATCCAACAGGAGATCAAAGAGAAGAAGAACAGCAATTCTAAAAACAGAAAATTGACCACTTTCTGAAAGGTAGGACCAAGGGGAGAAGTGAATACAAAGCAACGGGAAGATAGACCGTGGGGAGGGGCAGAACCTGGCAAGCAGTGGAGCAATGGAGCACAAAATCAGAACTTTTAAAACCTGCTCCACTGAGGGAAATCTCTCCAGAGGCTAAGCTGGGGTGAAGCCCACATAGGGACAGTTGGTCTCAGGTCCTGTGGGGTAACAGAAGGATTAGGGGTGTCTGAGTGTCTCAGAGCTCAGAGGTATTGGGGCAGGGAAGCTGGCTACAGAGAAGGAGCCAAGGAGTGAGCTCTCAACATGGGGTTACCTTAAATTGTGATTCATGGCACAGACAGACCACTGCTCTTTGAGAAGGGACCCCACAAGGTCTCAGGAGACCCCCCTGGAAGAGCATAGGTATCTGCGGGATTTGGAGACTTCAGGAAGGGCTGTGTGCCAGAGACAGAGATGCTTTGTCACAGGCTGGTTGAGCTTGGAGCACAGCCAGAGGCCAGGGAGACGGGAATGATTGAGCGCCTTTCTCAGAGGGTGAACTGAAGAGTGGGGCCCTGAGCTCTCAGCTCTTCCGGGTGGAGATTGGGAGGCTGCCATTTTCATTCCCGTCCTCTGGAACTCTAGAGAGTGTTCAGGGAACAAAAGCTCCCGAAAGCAAACTCAAGCAGATTCTTAGCCTGGCCCCTGGTAAGGGCGGTGCAATTCTGCCTTGGACAGACACACTAGAGTATCACTACAACAGACCCCTCCCCCAGAAGGTCAATAAGAAATCCAGCCAAGACCAAGTTCACTTATCAAGGACAACAGTGGAATTCCAGAGGAGGGAGAGCAAAGCATGAAATTCATGGTTTTCACCCCATTATTCTTTAGTCTTGCGAAGTTAATTAATTTTTTTAGTTTTATTTTTTTATGCTAAAATGTTTTTAACTTTTACCCTTTCCTCTTTTAACGTTTTTTTAACTAGTTTATCTTAACAATATACCTTTAGTTAAAAAAAAAAAAATCTTTTTTGAACCTTCATTATTATAGCCATATTTTATCCTTCATTGTATCTAACTTCATTTTTGGTATGCACATAGGGATTTTTCTTCTAATAAAATTTGGGATACAACTTCTTCTAATAGATCAAAATACACCTTAAATCTAACACAGGGCTTTGTTCTAGTCTCCAGCCTGAGCAAATTCTCTCCACTTTCTTTTTCTTTATTCTCCCAGCCAACTTAACTTATCAACTCCTTTTTTAGAAAGTTTTAAAAACTTTCCATCTTTATAGTCATATTCCATCCCTTCATTGTGTTTACCCTTATATATTTTTTTCATTCTTTAAAATTTTGGGAGGTAGTTTCTTCTAAGACACCAAAATACTCCCAAAATTAAGTGGGTGATCCTGTTCTATCTACCAGTCTAATATATATCTTTTTTATATTTTTCTTTCTTTTTTTCTTTTTAAATTTTATTTTTTCTGAACTTAATTTTAAGCCCTTTCTTCCCCCGACGATTTGGGGTCTCTTCTGATTTGTTTAAAGCACATTTTCCTGGGATCTCTTGCAATCCTTTTAGTATTTTATTCACTCCTACATATATTCTTATATGGATAAAATGACAAGGCAGAAAAACTCACCACACAAAAAAGAACAAGAGGTAGTACCAAAGGCTGGGGACCTAATCAATAAGGACATTGATAATATATCAGATCTGGAGATCAGAATGGCGATTCTGAAGGAGCTAGCTAAGCTCAAAAAAGGCATGGAAGATATTAGAGAAAACCTGTCTGGAGAAATCAAAGCCTTTTATGGAGAAGTAAAAGAAATATATCTAACCAAATTGAAATTTAAAAAGCTATTAATGAGGTGCAATCAAAAAATGGAGGCTCTTGGGCGCCTGGGTGGCTCAGTGGGTTAAAGCCTCTGCCTTCGGCCCAGGTCATGATCCTAGGGTCCTGGGATCGAGCTCCACATCAGGCTATCTGCTCAGCAGAGATCCTGCTTTCCCCTCTCTCTCTCTGCCTGCCTCTCTGCCTACTTGTGATCTCTGTCTGTTTAAAAATAAAAAAATGGAGGCTCTTTATCTGTACCCCAATGTTTTTTTCTCTTTTTTTTAAGATTTTTTTTTATTTATTTGACAGAGAGAGAAATCACAAGTAGCCAGAGAGACAAAAAGAGAAAGATGAGGAGAAGCAGGCTCCCTGCTGAGCAGAGAGCCCGATGTGGGACTCGATCCCAGGCCCCTGGGATCATGACCTGAGCCGAAGACAGAGGCTTAACCCACTGAGCCACCCAGGTGCCCCTGTACCCCAATGTTTATAGCAACAATGGCCACTGTCACCAAACTGTGTAAAGAACCAAGATGCCCTTCAATGGACAAATGGATAAGGAAAATGTGGTCCATATACACTATGGAGTATTATGCCTCCATCAGAAAGGATGAATACCCAAATTTGTAGCAACATGGATGGGACTGGAAGAGATTATGCTGAGTGAAATAAGTCGAGCAGAGAGAGTCAATTGTCATATGGTTTCACTCTGAAAAACAATCTGAAGGTTTTGAAGGGGTGGGGGATGGGAGGTTGGGGTAGCTAGGTGGTGAGTATTAAGGAAGGCATGCATTGCATGGAGCACTGGGTGTGGTGAAAAAAACAATGAATTCTATTATGCTGAAAGGAAATTTAAAAAAAAAGGAGGCTCTTATTGCTAGGATAAATGAGACAGAAGAGAGAATTAGTGATATAGAAGACCAAATGACAGAGAATAAAGAAGCTGAGCAAAAGAGAGACAAACAACTACTGGAACATGAGGGGAGAATCTGAGAGATAACTGATATCATAAGATGAAACAACATTAAAATAATTGAGATTCCAGAAGAAGAAGAAAGAGAGAGGGGAGCAGAAGGTATATTGGAAGGAATTATTGGAGAGAATTTCCCTAATATGGCAAAGGGAACAAGCATCAAAATCCAGGAGGTGCAGAGAATCCCCCTCAAAATCAATAAGAATAGGTCCACACCCCATCATCTAATAGTAAAATTTACAAGTCTTAGCGTCAAAGAGAAAAGCATAAAAGTAGCCCAGGACAAGAAGTCTGTAACATACAATCGTAAAAATATTAGATTGGCAGCATACTTATCCACAGAGACCTGGCAGGCCAGAAAGAACTGGAATGATATATTCAGAGTACTAAACGAGAAAAACATGCAGCCAAGAATACTATATCCAGCTAGGCTATCATTAAAAATAGAAGGAGAGATAAAAAGCTTCCAGGACAAATAAAATCAAAAAGAATTTGTAAACACCAAACCAGCTCTATAGGAAATATTGAAAGGGGTCCTCTAAGCAAAGAGAGAGCATAAAGTAGTAGATCAGAGAGGAACAGAGAAAATATAGGGTAATAGTCACTTTACAGACAATACAACAGCACTAAATTCATATCTCTCAATAGTTACCCTGAGTGTAAATGGGTTAAATGCCCCAATCAGAAGACACAGGGTATCAGAATGGGTAAAAAACAAAAAAAAATCAATATGTTGTCTACAAGAAACTCCTTTTAGACCTAAAGACACCTCATATTTAAAGTGAGGAAGTGGAGAAAAATTTACCATGTTAATGGACATCAAAAGAAAGCTGGGGTGGCAATCCTTAGATCAATTAGATCTGATATAGCCAAAGACTATAATAAGAGATGAGGAAGGACACTATATCATACTCAAAGGGTCTGTCCAACAAGAAGATCTAACAATTTTAAATATATATGCCCCTAACATGGGAGCAGCCACTATATAAATCAATTAATAATAAAATCAAAGAAGCACGTTGACAATAATACAATAATAGTAGGGGACTTTAACACTCCCCTCACTGAAATGGACAGATCATCTAAGCAAAAGATCAACAAGGAAATACAGGCCTTAAATTACACATTGGACCAGATGGACATCCCAGATATATAAAGAACATGCCATCCCAAAGCAACAGAATACATATTCTTATCTAGTGCACAAGGAACCTTCTCCAGGATAGATCACATCCTGGGTCATAAATCAGGTCTCAACCAGTATCAAAAGATTGGGATCATTCCCTGCATATTTTCAGACCACAATGCTATGAAGCTAGAAGTCAATCACAAGAGGAAATTTGGAAAGAACTCAAATACATGGAGATTAAAGAGCATCCTTCTAATGCATGAATGGGTCAACAAGGAAATTAAAGGAGAATTGAAAAAATTTATGGAAACAAATGATAATGAAAACACAATGATACAATATCTGTGGGACATGGCAAAGGCAGTCCAGAGAGGAAAATATATAGCAATACAAGCCTTTCCCAAGAAACAAGAAAGGTCTCAAATACACAACCTAACCCTACACCTAAAGGAGCTAGAGAAATAACAACAAAGACAGCCTAAACCCATCAAGAGAAGAGAAATCATAAAGATCAGAGCAGAAATCAATGAAATAGAAACAACAAAAAAAAAATAGAACAGATCAATGAAACAAGGAGTTGGTTCTTTGAAAGAATTAATAAGATTGATAACCCCCTGGCCAGACTTATCAAAAAGAAGATAGAAAGGACCCAAATAAATATAATCATGAATGAAAGAGGAGCGATCACAACCAACACCAAAGAAATACAAGCAATTATAAGAACATATTATAAACAACAATACGTCAGCAAATTTGACAATCTCCAAGAGACATATAAACTACCACAACTAGAGACATATAAACTACCACAACTGAGCCAAGAGGAAATAGAGAAACTGAACAGACCCATAACCAGTAAGGAGATTGAAGCAGTCATCAAAAATCTCCCAACAAGCAAGATCCCAGTGCTAGATGGCTTCCAGGGGAATTCTACCAAACATTTAAAGAATTAATTCCTATCTCATGAAACTGTTCCAAAAAATAGAAATGGAAGGAAAACTTCCAAACTCATTTTATGAGGCCAGCATCACCTTGATCCCCAAACCCAGACAAGGATCCCATCAAAAAAGAGAATTATAGACCAATATTCTTGATGAACATAGATGCAAAAATTCTCACCAAAATACAAGCCAATAGGATCCAACAGTACATTAAAAGGATTATTTACCATGACCAAGTGGGATTTATTCCAGGGCTGCAAGGTTGGTTCAACATCCACAAATCAATCAGTGTGATATAATACATTAATAAAAGAAAGAACAAGAACCATATGATACTCTCAATAGATGCTGAAAAAGCATTTGACAAAGTACAGCATCCCTTCCTGATCAAAACTCTTCAAAGTGTAGGGATAGAGGGTACATACCTCAATATAATCAAAGCCATTTATGAAAACCCACCATAAATATCATTCTCGATGGAGAAAAACTGAGAGCTTTTCTGCTAAGGTCAGGAACACGGCAGGGATGTCCATTATCACCACTGCTATTCAACATAGTACTAGAAGTCCTAGCCTCAGCAATCAGACAACAAAAAGAAATTAAAGGCATCCAAATAGGCAAAGAAGAAGTCAAACTCTCCCTCTTTGCAGATGATATGATACTATATGTGGAAAACCCAAAAGACTCCACTCCAAATCTGCTAGAACTTGTACAGGAGTTCAGTAAAGTGTCAGGATATAAAAATCAATGCACAGAAATCAGTTGCATTTCTCTACACCAACAACAAGACAGAAGAAAGAGAAATTAAGGAGTCAATCCCATTTACAATTCCACCCAAAACATTAAGATACCTAGGAATAAACCTAACCAAAGAGGCAAAGAATCTGTACTCAGAAAACTATAAAGTACTCATGAAAGAAATTGAGGAAGACACAAAGAAATGGAAAAATGTTCCAATCTCATGCATTGGAAGAACAAATATTGTGAAAATGTCTATGCTACCTCAAGCAATCTACACATTTAATGCAATCCCTATCAAAATCCCACCCATTTTTTTCAAGGAAATGAAACAAATAATCCTAAAATTTATATGGAACCAGAAAAGACCTCGAATAGCCAAAGCAATATTGAAAACAAAAGTCAAAGTTAGTGGCATCACAATTCCAGACTTCAACCTCTATTACAAAGCTGTCATCATCAAGACAGTATGGTACAGACACAAAAACAGGCACATAGATCAGTGGAACAGAATAGAGAGCCCAGAAATAGACCCTCAACTCTTTGGTCAACTAATTTTCGACAAAGCAGGAAAGAATGTCCAATGGAAAAAGACAGTCTCTTCAATAAATGGTGTTGGGAAAATTGGACAGCCACATGCACAAAAAATGAAACTGACCATTTCCTTACACCATACACGAAAATAGACTCAAAATGGATGAAGGATCTCAATGTGAGAACGGAATCCATCCAAATCCTTGAGGAGAACACAGGCAGCAAACTCTTCAACCTCAGCCACAGCAACTTCTTCCTAGGAACATAGCCAAAGGTAAGGGAAGCAAGGGCAAAACTGAACTATTGGGACTTCATCAAGATCAAAAGCTTTTGCACAGCAAAGGAAACAGTTAACAAAACCAAAAGACAACTGACAAAATGGGAGAAGTTATTTGCAAACGACATATCAGATAAAGGGCTAGTATCCAAAATCTATAAAGAGCTTAGCAAACTCAACACCCAAAGAACAAATAATCCAATCAAGAAATGAGCAGAGGACATGAACAGACATTTCTGCAAAGAAGACATCCAGATGGCCAACAGACACCTGAAAAAGTGCTCCACATCACTCGGCATCAGGGAAATACAAATCAAACCACAATGAGATATCACCTCACACCAGTCAGAATGGCTAAAATTAACAAGTCAGGAAATGACAGATGCTGGCGAGGATGCAGAGAATGGGGAACCCTCCTACACTGTTGGTGGGAATGCAAGCTGGAAAACTTGAATTTTCCATTCTGGAAAACAGCACGAAGTTTCCTCAAAAAGTTGAAAATAGAGCTTCCCTATGACCCAGCAATCGCACGACTAGGTATTTACCCTAAAAATACAAATGTAGTGATCCAATGGGGCACGTGCACCTGAATGTTTATAGCAACAATGTCCACAACAGCCAAACTATGGAAAGAACCTAGATGTCCATCAACCAATGAATGGATAAAAAAAGATGCAGTATATTTATACAGTGGAATACTATGCAGCCATCAAAAGAAATGAAATCTTGCCATTTGCGACAACATGGATGGAACTAGAGGGTATCATGCTTAGTGAAATAAGTCAATCAGAGAAAGACAACTATCATATGATCTCCCTGATATGAGGAAGGGGAGGTGCAACGTTGCGGGTAGGAACAGAATAAATGAAACAAGATGGGATTGGGAGGTAGACAAACCATAAGAGATTCTTAATCTCACAAAACAAACTGAGGTTTACTGGGGGGAGGGAGAGGGTGGTTGAGTTATGGACATTGGGGAGGATATGTGCTATGGTGAGTGCTCTGAAGTGTGTAAACCTGGCGATTAACAGACCTGTACACCTGGGGCTAATAGTACATTATATGATAAAAAAAATGTGTTATGTGCATTTTCTTGGAATACTAAAAAAAGGAAATTACATGTCAGTGGCAATCTAAACTGATTCTGATAATATGTAAAAATAATGAACTACAAGATAAGTAGATTTATTGAAGCAATACCAAGTTGTATTTACATGAAATTCCATTAACTTAATCTGTCACATTAGCTGAGTAAAGGAGGTCAAAGGATGTGATTTCTCTGATGCAGAAGATAAAACTAATTTTCATTCTTAATTAAAAAAATCATTTAGACCAATAGAAATAAAAAAGGAAACATCCAAGCAAAGATCTAAATAGATATGAGAACTCTGAAAAAGAACTAATATAAACCTACTATTTATAAAAGGACATTTTACAGTATGGATTGATAAAAATATATACAATTTTTTTTAATTTTTTATAAAAATATATACATGATTAAAGTGAAGAGAAAGTGAAAAGTTTATCTCCGCACATATATGGAATGCAGATTTCAGCAATGATGGTAAGTTATTCTGTAGAGAAAGTATAGTGTTACAATAAATGTTGTGGTAACAATTAGTATCAAATGAAATTAATAATATGTACTTTATACCATATACAAAAATGTTTAAAAATGATCATCTATAAGTGCAAATGATAAAATTTCAAGAAGATGTATTAAGAAAAATATCTGACCTAAAGTTGGGCAGAGATTTCTTAGAGAGAAACAAAACATGATCCATAGAAGAACAAAGTGATGAAGTGTGGTTCCTTAAGATAAGGTCTGTGCTTTGAAGTAAAGGAAAGACAAGTCATAGACTGAGAGGAAATATTTACAAATAATACATCTAATAATATACTTGCTGCCAGGATACAGAAAGAATTCTCAAAATACAATAACAAAAACTAAAAATATAACAAAAATATTTCAAGATACTTCACCAAAAAGCATATATTGATGGCAAATAAATACAGAGAAAGTTGCTCAACACTGTCAGTCTTAGGAACATTTACATTAGAATCACTACATATCAGAATTCCTATTCCAGCAAGAAGGAGAGGATATGCTACTGTTCCCTACTTCCTCCACCAACTGCAGCTTTTAGCTGTTATCCAAGTGTTTTCACCTGGATATTTATACAAAACAGAACTGCACACTCTAACCCCAAGGAATGACATGGCAGTGAGCGCCCTGGAATTTATCTTTGCCTCACATATCCCAGACTGGTGAGCAAACCACAGACAGCAAAATGCACAGACCAAAGGCCCCAAAATGTTTTTTTCTCTCTAATCAACATAATAGAAAAAAGGCATGCTAAAAAGACACAAACAAACAAACAAAAATGTAGACACCAATCAACCACTGACTATCCAAGGGACACATCACTCAGGAATGCAGGGGAAATAGAGACATTCTGAGATAAAGGAAAACTAAATCACCGCCACACCTACTCTGAAAGAACTGCTAAAGGGAATTATCCAAACAGAAATTAAATGGTAACAGAAAGAATCTTGTGAGGATCATCAGGAAGAAATGGAAAACAAAAGAAAATATAAAACTATCATTAAGCCTAAGAGACATTGCTTCAAATCTAGTGTCTAAATTGTTTGATATTTGAATGAAAATCATCAGTTGAAGTAAAGTGATAACATTCATATAATTCTCAACATAAGTAGAGAAACATTTAAAACAAAGTAGAAATGAGACACAGTAAAGGGACATCAAGGAAGAGAAGGCTCTACATTTTACTCAGAGTGCAGTGTGTTGTGACAGAATGTGTAGACTGATATGTGTTTATAATTTTCTATATAAAGATATATACTATCTACATTGTTTATATGAAGCAGATTAGAACATATGTGGACATGTATATGACTATTTATGTATAAAGTTACTTATGAAGAAAAGATCGACTTTGCTTTACATTATGCTCCATCAATTAGGTTCATGATGTGGAAAACTATAACCTTCACATTTATCTCACTGCATCACAAATACAACATCACCAAAAATAAATTCCAATTGTATCAGAAACTCTAATTAAAGTGAAAAATTAATAAATAAAAAAATGAAAGTAATATGGGAAATTATGTTTATTCACTTTGGCTAACTTCTAAAACAGGTTCAAAATAATCACTAACACCCAAATGATATATGGGACCATGGTAATATTAAAATTCTGATCATTAAAGTACTCCAATAGAGGAGTAAAAATGCAATATACAGCTATTTCCATCTTGTAAACTCAAAAAGGAGCTCATAATCAAAACATGATAAGGACTTCCAAGAAGAAAAAAGAAAACACCATCAAGGAGAAATGAGCAAGGACACACGCGAGTCCTTCTCACTGAATAGAATATCCTTATAACTCACATCCCAGAAAAATAATACTGTTATATAACCACCAGAACTTTTTTTTATAATTTTCCTCAGACCAATGAATTTTGTACACTGTATTTACACAATACATTAGATAAATGTAGGGATAATGTAATCTATTAAAAGACACACACATCTATGACTGGGCAATTTCATACTAATGCTTAGAAGAAAATATATAATAATCATATGTAAATAAAATTGTAATGTTGCATTTATGCATTTTTATTTTGACAATTGCATTATTTACATTTCATAAATATACTATATTCTATGTAGTTATGTATAATAAGTTATTATAAATACAATATGTGGAAAACACATAGAAAAAGCCTTTCATAAAATAATTATTCATAATATGCACATACTAAAAAGGATGTAAGTTTCTGAGAATAACTTTTAAAATGTCCTATTCATATGAGACAGCAGCAGTGAAAATTCACAAACTATAGACAAATGGCATAGTATAGACAGATTACAAATATCACATGAGAACAAAAGGAGATACACATAATAATGCATACTGCATGATTCCATCAATATAAACTCTGAAAATAAGCAAAGACATTTCATAGTATTAAAATTGGCAGGGCTAATAGAGGCTCTAAACTTATCATTCATGATGTGACTTGTAATTATGTTTTGACTGTTTCATGATGAATATGTACAATCATATAGTTTTCTTTTTTTAAGATTTTATTTATTTATCTGACAGAGAGATCATAAGTAGGCAGAAAGGCAGGCAGAGAGAGAGGGGGAAGCAAGCTCCCTGCTGAGCAGAGAGCCTGATGTGGGGCTCAATCCCAGAACCCTGAGATCATGACCTGAGCCAAAGGCAGAGGCTTAACCCACTGAGCCACCGTGGTGCCCCAAACATATAGCTTTCTTGATGTGTGGTAAAAAATGTAGTAAGGTTATTTCAGGCAAAAGAGCATTTATAGAAGTATGGCTTTCTATGAAAAGGAAGAACTAGAAATTATTAAATGTACATTAAAGGTATAAAAATAATAAAATATCATAGAGTCAAACTATGGAATAATAATAACTATGCGAAAAAATAAATAAACAAGAAATATGTATGACTATATGAATAAGATCTACAAATGTAATATTAAATGATAGGCTTTTAGTAAAAGCTGGAAACATTTGAAACCTCACTGTTTCCTCTTCATCCTCTATGTAGAGCAGGGTAGAGTTCTTAGAAGTACAGGACAACTGACTCTCATTCCATGGTTTTCTTACAGTGCTAATGTAATAGCAATTTTTGGAATATGTAATCCACTCTTTTGGACAATGACCACATGGGTCAGCTAAAGAAAGATTATGAGATATTATCCAAAAGGCTTTGGATATTAAAACTTACAAGTTTGCAACTTTCATATGTATACACAAATGTGTATAAAACACAACATTTTACCCTCACAAGCAGGCAAAAATAAAACACATGCACACTCCCAAAAGAGTCAGGCTTCCCTCCCCTAATTTATGTGCCTATAAAAGGCAAACACACAAAAAAGTCCATATCTACATGTCATTTGAGTCACTGAACAAAACCACTTTTTTGGAATTATATAATGATTTACCTCTTATCATGTCAAAGCAGAAGGAAATTTGAAGCAGTTGGTAACAAAGGGTATAGTAATTTTAAAGATTTTTTTTTATTTGAGAGAGAGTGAGAGAGAGGATGAGAGAGATGAAGGACAGAGGGAGAAGCAGACTCCCCTGTGGAGCTGGGGGCCAGATGTGGGACTAGATTCCGGGACTCCAGGATCATGACCTGAGCCAAAGTCAGGTGCCTAACCAACTGAGCCACCCAGGTGCCCAATGGGTATGGTAATTTTAAAGGAGGATTTCCTCATATTGTTGCATAAGAAGGAATAAGCTCTTATAATCATTACTTACTAACATCTATTTTCTGCATTTTATAATATATGTTTCCCCTCAAACTCTATGATGATTTTTCACAGTCTAGTTGGAGACAAAATATAAACTGTACTACTATCAGAACTCTGAAAACCATTACATACATTCCTGGATTCTTATAACTGGGTACGAATTGTTCTGCTGTGGTGTTCCACTACCTAAAAATAAAAATTAATCCTTGAAATAATTCTAGTTATTCTGTTTGAAGCTTAGTGTACTTTTAAAGATTAGAATATTCTGGAATAAAATGATTTGCTAAAATTAACAGTATGATTAAGATTTGAGGGTAAATCAATCCAAAACCTTAAACAACCAAACATTGGCATTTCTTAAGAGTATTTCGTTTAGCCAGTCTCAAGAATTAACTTGTGTTTTTCAATTATGTATACATGTATATTTTCTGCAATCATTGTTATTTATACTTTTGAGAAATTAAGAATACGCATTCCACATTAGGCTAAATGCATACATGAAAAGGAAAGTTCCATTCCATGATACTTGATATGCTTAGAGGCATTGATGATCATTAATATGAAAAGATTTCTCATAATCATTCAAAGGTTTACTCACAGGGAAGAGAACTTATCATTCTTGCTACACTATAGGTCAAGACAAGGCAGGTGATTCCCAAAATCACAGCAAGGAGCTTCTCTAGAGATGACGGCAAATCTGTGGGGAGACAAATGAAACAGTGAGAAAGGATGGGTAGATGAAGACTAAAGTTTAGACAGTTTACATACAAGAGAACCAAAGATGCACATGGAATAATAGGTATAAACATGGACCACAAACCCATATCTACCATTGGAGTCTTCCTCACAATATATCATTTAACTGTCAGTAAGCATAATGCTCCATAAGTTGTTGGTCAAGGACTATGAATTACAACAGTGCCAGTGTAAATTAGTCCTCAGATTTCAAAAACAATACCTTATTCCAGCTTCAAGTTCTGATCCTCACAAATGAAAAATATATGAAATCACTCTTTACTCTTTCCCACACATTGCACCCCAAGTTCACATCCTAGAGCAGTTGTACTATGTGCCTTACTGTGTGCTTTATTTTTGCAGTGGTAGTTCTGTCATTCCCTTGAAGATCTTCAGAAGCATTTTGAAGATTTATTTCTGCACAGACGATTTCCTGCTCAGTTACTGAATTAGAGCTTTTAGAATCTGTTACTGAATTAGAGCCTTACCTTTCGACTGTTGTCTTCTTGAGTTCTTAACCAGATTTGGTTCTGAGAGGTTTTCTCTCTGGTTACTCATCTCAGCCGCTGAGAGATCTCAGGGCCTGTGCTGTATTGAAACTGGACTGATGTACTTGACAAACGGTGTAGGTAATGACAAGAGCACTGGTAGAGTCTCACTGGGTGGAGTGTGAGGTAAATGGTAACACTCCTTTGTAGCTGAATGATGTAAAATTCTGGTTCTGATCTCCTCAGAGCTTGAAATAAGTGTTTCATCAGAGAATAAGTGATTCTTTAAGTGGCATTTTATGTTTGATCCAATATTGGTTGTAGCCACAAAAAGCAACAAATTAGTGAAGAATGAAGAAACACATAAAGAATGATGTTCTTATTAGCTTAATGTCAGATTCCATAGACACACTGTAGGAATAACAGGGTTAAAACTAAAATGCTGTTATTAGGAAAATAATGAGACTAATTTTTTATGACAATTTTTAAAATCCTGAAAGGTTAAAGATTGTTCTGAAGTTGGGGGAACAGTGGTGTTAGCATATACTTCCTGCAGTAAATTACTTTTATTTGGTGATTTATGTATACTTAATAAAATGTGTTGAGGTCTTATTAAATGACCTTACATTTTGAATGATTGTAGAATTCTGGAAATCATTCAGTTTTAAAGAAATACTGTATATGGTGAAAAATACTACATGACACACTAACCTTATCCAAAACCTAAACAATTCTGCTGAAAACCAAAAGAAGACAATAACAGAAAAGATTTCTAAAAATTCTTATTTGACACCAGAAAAGGGTAATTGATAATGGCCAACATATGCAAGTATAAAATGGTAAACAAAAGTAGAGATCATTTATGGAAGAATGGTATGAACTCAGAAACAATCTATGGCTGTCAAAGGAGTAAAGATAGCTTTATTGTGCAAACAATTGTAATAACTCAAATAAACGTAATTTAATAATTCACATAATTAGCTCTGCAGTCAGTGAGCTCTAGAATCCCCTCTGGCTCTCAAAGTTACAATGTGTGATCTTTTGAAAGTTACTTCAAGTCTAGCCACCTAGTTTACTAATCTATCATTGATAGATTATAATATATATGTAAGCTCTAATACATGTAAAACACTTAGGATTCAAGCAGGCTTTTATAAATTCTTAATAATATGTTAGTTATTTTATTCCTATTTTAACCCAATTGCTATATTATTGTTTCTGATTCATATCATACTATGTACCATGATTCACAGGACTGTCTTCATCAGTGTGGTAAAACATTTTGCAATGTTTTGTTCATATTTTTTAGGAATCTTGTCATTATTTATAGGTAAGCTTAATTAGCATATTAGGAAAGTTACCTCCTCCTGATATTAGGAAACATTAAACAGTTTTATTTAAGAAAGTATATGAAGAATTATATTTGACCTTCATGATTGCATGATTTTATTTCAAGAATGTATTTTTAGGGGGTGCCTGGGTGGCTCAGTGGGTTAAGGCCTCTGCTTTCAGCTCAGGTCATGATCCCAGGGTCCTGGGATCGAGCCCCACATCGGGCTCTCTGCTCCACGGAGAGCCTGCTTCCTCCTCTCTCTCCCTGCCTGCCTCTCTTGCCTACTTGTGATCTCTGTCTGTCAAATAAATAAATAAAATCTTTAAAAAAAAAAAAAGAATGTATTTTTAAAGGCTGGGCTAAATATCAAGTAGTATATGAAATTATTTCTATGTTGATGGCAAATCCAAATTAACCATTCCTTGTCATGCATGATGTTTATGAGATTTCACGTGAAATTATATGGGTTTATAAACCCTTATCATATGCATGTGTATACATTTGACTACTTCTCCACAGGCAAGAATATGAATATTTTAAGATATTCTCTGACATATATCATATTTTTCCTGTTTGTGACCCTGAGTTGTTGGAATAGAGTTAACCAGTGTTCTCTGTGATTTCGTTGTGTATTAGTTGTATCCCATCCAGCATCTGTATCTCCCACTAAGTGAGGTGGCTAGGAGAGAGACAGCAGAGGAGTGACACGTACCTTCTGTTGGCCAGAGAGTAGGGCATCTTCCAGGGGGATACCAAGTTACTCTTGTAAACAGACAGAATCTGTGGTCTTCACAGACTGTCAGCCCTGTGAGCACTCAAAATGAGGCAATAGTGGAAAAAGTAGATTTCTCATCAATGTGTCGCTTAAAATTTGAACAGGAAATCCTTACACTTGGGCTATTTTGAAGATTCTTTATCTCATCACACACCTCCAGAATGTCCGAGACTTTCAGCTTGCAGTGTGTCAGTTAATTGTGACATGACTCTGAGAAATGTTTATGTTCCACAAGATATTGGGGTCAGAGGCTTGACCACCCATGCTGTTAGCTTGCTTTTTTCTCAGTCACAAATGCTGAGACCTGAAAATTCAGGTCTTTGAAGAGTATCTTAGATGTGTCAGTTCTATTGTCACACATTGCTAAGTCTTGGCATGATGTGCTTCTTTCCCTTATACTCTCCTTATGTCATATCTCTTATAAAGGGAAAAATCTGAAAACATCATCCCATTAGAATACGAAATTATTGATATTTATCTCCCAACTATTTTGAGTAACTACTACATTTTCAACTTCATGGTAATTGTTGCTATTATTAATTCTCAACTGTTCTTCTCAATTTCTCTGCCCTAGTTCTTTACATTCCTACCTTCAATTTTATTATTTGTATATAATTATTTAGATTTCACGTGATAAAAATTAAGGTCTCTGGGAAGGTTCAAACAAGAGACAATATTCAACTATATCACCATGGCAGAGGTTATAATATTAAGTAACTACTCATGACATTATTCATTGATTCATCCTTCAATCATAACCAGATATCTTTTTAAAAAAGGACATTTGTCAATAAACGACAAAAAAAACAAATAGAATGTAAGAACGTAGGGGGAAACAAAGTTAATTTTTAAGCATCGCTCTTAACCAAAAAATAAGACAGCAAAAAATGTACACTTTAAAAGCACAGATATATGAATATGAACTCCAAAGGAAATAAGGGTGCCTGTGTGTCTCAGTAGGTTAAGGGTCTGCCTTTGAGTCAGGTCTTGATCTCAGGGTCCTAGGATTGAGCTCCATGTTGGGCTTCCTGCTCAGCAGGGAACTTGCTTCTCCCTCTGCCCTTCCTCTGCTTCTGCTCTCTCTCTTGTGCTCCCTTTCTCAAATAAATAAATAAAATCTTTAAAAAAAAAAAAGAAAGAAAGAAAGAAAACTTCGTATTATCTAGTTTGCATCAAAGGCAATTCATTTCATCATTCCTCCTCCTGGATCATGAATTGGGTTAATGTGTACCTATCGTTCCTAAAGAACTTAAAAACAGAAGTGTCAATTCCACTTCTGGGGATGACATACCTATTTATTTGCCTTTTACTTATCGCACTTAGTGGATATTATGTGTTTTACACATCAAAGTGTTGTGGTAACTCTGTGTGGAGCAAGTGTACTGCCACCGTTTTTCCAAGAGCACTTTCTCACTTCATGTGTCTGTTTCACATTTTGGTAATTCTCACATCTTTGTAACTTTCCCATTATTACTAAATTTGTTACTGTGATCTGTGACTTGTGATTACAACTTGCTCAAAACTCAGTTGATAATTAGCATTTTTCAGCAATAATATATTTTTTAGATAAAACATGTACTTCATTTTCTTAGACATAATGCTCCTGCACACTGAATAAAATACATTATAGTGTAAACATAACTTTTATATGCACTTGGAAACCAAAAATCCATATGACCGGGTTATTGTGACATTTGCTTTATTGCACTGGTCTGGAACCAAACCCACAGTATCTCCAAGGTACGCAGCATATATCCAAAGGAAAGGACACCACTATCTGAAAGAAAGGTCAAATTGCAGCATTAGTCATATTAGCTACAGTAGAGATTCACCCTAAGTGTCTACAACAGAAGGATAGATATAGACAATGTGGCATACGTGCACTAGGTTATTATTCAGATTTGAAAAAAATCTTGTCGTTTGCTTTTTTGTTTGGTTGTTTTTTTCATTTTTATTTATTTTTTTTTTTTTCCATTTCAGGTGTAGAATTTAGTGAATAATCACTTACATAAAACACCTAGTGGTCACCATGACAAGTGCACTCCTTAATACTCATCACCTATTTAATCCTTCCCCAGTCCCTCTCCCCTCCAATACCCCTCAGATGGGTTGCTTTTCCTTTTTTCCCCCTATGTTCAATCATTTTCCTTCTTAAATCCCACATACAAGTGAAGTCATATGGTATTTGTCTTTCTCTTACTGACCATTTTCACTTAACCATAATACTCTCTAGCTCTATCCAAGTCGTTGCAAAGTCAACATTTCACTCTTTTTTGATGGCTGGGTAATATTCCATGGTAGATATGTAAACCTTCAGTTGATGGACATTTGGGTTCTTTCCATAATTTTCTTATTGTGGATAATGCTGCTATAAACACTGGATGTATGAATCCTTTCAAATCTGTATTTTTGTATCCTTTGGGTGAATATCAATTAGTGCAATTGCTTGAGTATAGGGTAGTTCTATTTTTAACTTTTTGAGGAAACTCTGTACTGTATTTCAGAATAGCCACACCAGTTTCCATTCCCACCAACATTGTGGGAGGGCTCCCCTTTTCTGCTTCCTCTCCAGCACCTGTTGTTTCCTGTGTTGTTCATTTTAGCTATTCTGACAGGTGTGAGGTCATGTCTCAGTGTACTTTTGTATTTCCTTGATGATGAATGATGTTCAGCATCTTTTCCTGTGTCTGTTAGCCATCGGGAAATCACCTTTGGAAAATGTCTCTTCATGTCTTCTACCCATTTTTTACATGGATTATTTGTTTTCTGGGTGTTGAGTTTTATAACTTCTTTAAATATTTTGGATGCTATTGCTTTAACAGAGATGTCATTTGCAAATATCTTCTCCCATTTCATAGACTGTGTTTTAATTTTATTGGTTGCTTCCTTTGTCGTGCAGTGGCCTTTTGTCTACAGCTTTTTAATACAACTTGAAGTAAGTAATTGGGATGCCTCCAGCTTTGCTTTTTCTTTTAAGGGTTGTTTGGCAATTGGATGTCTCTGGGAACCAAACAAATTTTAAGATTATTTTTTCTAACTCGGTGAAGAACGTTGTTGGTATTTTGATAAGGATTGCATTAAGTATGGAGATTTCTTTGGGCACTATAGACATTTTAATAAAGTTTGCTCTTCTAATCCATGAGGATGGAATGTTTTTACATTTCTTTGTGTCTTCCTCAATTTCTTTCATTAGTATTTTATAGTTTTCTGAGTATGGACCTTTCACCTCTTTGGTTAATTTTATTCCTTGGTAACTCACGATTTTGGTGCAGTTAAAAATGGGATTGATTCCTTGATTTCTCTTTCTGCTGCTTCATTACTGGAGTATAGAAATGGAACAGATTTCTGTACATTGATTTTATACTCTGTGACTCTACTGAATTATTGCATCAGTTCTAGCAATTTTTGTTGCAGTCTTTTGGGTTTTCTCTATATAGAATCGTGTCATCTACAAATAGTGAAAGTATGACTGCTTCCCTGCTGATGTGGATGCCTTTTATTTCGTTGTGCTGACTCTTGAGGTCAGGACCACCAGTACTATGTTAAATAACAATGGTGACATGGTGACAGTGGACATCCCTATCTGTTACTGAATGTGGAAGAAAAGCTCTCATTTTGTCCCCATTGAGGATGATATTAGCTGTTTATAGTTCATATGTGGTCTGCAATACTTTGAAGTATGTTCTCTCTATATCCCTCTATTACTGAGGGACTTGTAATCATGAGTGGTTGTTGCATATTGTCATATGCTTTTTCTATATCTATTGAAATGATCGAATAGTCCTTAACCTATTTTTTAAATGTAGTGTATGACATTGTTTGCTTTGTGAATATTGAACCACTCTTGTAGCCAAAAATTAAATCCCACCTGATTCTTTTCATTATTGTTGGATTTGATTTGCTAGTATTTTCTTGAGAATATTTGCATCCATGTTCATCCTGCATATTGGCTTATCGTCCTCTTTAATAGCAGAGACTTTGTCTACTTCTGTTACTAAGGTAATGCTTGCCTCACAGAGTGAATTTCAAAGTTTTACTCACTTTTCATCCTTTTTTTTTTTTTTTGAATTTTTTGAGTAGTTGTTGGAAAATGTTTTAATTTACCAGCATTCTGGAAGACTGTTAATGAAATCAAATTCTGGATGGCAGTGTTTTTTACTTGAGATGAATATTCTATTATCTCCTAAATTTCATTAATTTGAATGAAGTTCTAGGCATATAAAGTGTTGTTATTCTCTCATTGCTTTCAATATATTTTATGTGTTTCAGAAGTATAACTACAATGTGCCCACATGTGATCTAGTTATTATTTTTTTTTAATTTGGTTTTGCTGGGCTTCTTGAATTTTAATGTGGTGTTTTTCAACATAATTGAAATAGCTTCAGCCATTATTTCTTCAAATAATCTGCTAATTGTTTCCCTCACCTTGTAAGATCCTAATTATACATGTCCTAACTTTTGGTTTCTTTTTTCTTTTTCTTTCTTTTTATTACTATCTTTTTTCATTTTTCAAGGATAGAATTTAGTGATTCATCAGTTGCATATAACACCTAGCGCTCATTAAATCAAGTGTCCCCTTAATGACCATCACCCAATTTTCCCTTCCTCCCACCCACCTCCCCTCCAGCAACCCTCTGTTTCCTAGAGTTCAGCATCTCTTATGAATTGCCTCCTTCTCAATTTTCATCTTATTTTATGTTTCCTTCCCTTCCCTTATGTTCATCTGTTTTGTTTTTAAATTCCACATATGAGTGAAATCATATGATGTTGGTCTTTTTCTGGCTGATTTATTTTGCTTGGCATTATACCATCTAGTACCATGCCCGTCGTTGCAAATGGCAAGATTTCATTCCTTTTGATGTCTGAGTAATATTCCATTGTATATATGTCACATCTTCTTTATCCATTCATCGCTTGATGACATCTCGGTTCTTTCCATAGTTTGGCCATTGTGGACATTGTTGCTATGAACATTTAGGTGCCTGTGACTATTCTTTTCACTACATCTGTATCTTTGGGGTAGATACCTAGTAATGCAATTGCTGGGTCATAAATTAGCCATATTTTTTACTTTTTGAGGAATCTCCATACTGTTTTTCAGAGTGTCTGCACCAGACTGCATTCCCACCAACAGTATAAGAGGGTCAGGAACACTACAGACAAGTCCACTTTCACTGCAGTTGTTCAACATAGTACTGGAGGTCCTAGGCTCAGCAATCAGACAGCAGAAAGAAATAAAAGGCATCCAGATCAGCAAAGAAGAAGCCACACTTTCACTCTTCACAGACAACAATGATAGTTTTTGTAGAAAACCCAAAGACTCTAACAAAAATTTGCTAGAACTCATACAGGAATTCAGGAAAGGCGCAGAATATAAAATCAATGCACAGAAGTCCGTTGCACTGCCGTATACTAACAATGAGACAGAAGAAATAGAAATCAAGGAATTTATCCCACTTATAATTGCAACAAGAAAAACAACAACAACAAAACATAAGATATGTAGGAATAAACCTAATCAAAGAGATAAAGAATCTGTACTCTGAAAACTATAGAACACTCATGAAATAAACTGAGGAATACACAGAGAAATCAAAAAGCATTACATGCTCATGGATAGGAAGAGCAAATATTCTTTTTTTTTTAAAGATTTTATTTATTTATATATTTATTTGACAGAGAGAGAGAGACAGAGATCACAAGCAGGCAGAGAGGCAGGCAGAGGCAGAGAGAGAAGCAGGCTCCCCACTGAGCAAGGATCCCAATGCGGGACTCGATCCTGGAACCCTGAGATCATGACCTGAGCCGAAGGCAGAGGCTTAACCCACTGAGCCACCCAGGTGCCCCGAAAGAGCAAATATTCTTTTAAATTTTTTATTAACATATAATTTGCCTCATGGGTACAGGTCTGTAAATCATTAGACTTACACATTTCAAAACTCTCACCATAGTACATACCCTCCCCAGTGTCTATAACCCAGCCACCCTATCCTCTCACCCTCTCAGCCTCCAGCAACCCTCAGTTTGTTTCATGAGATTAAGAGCCTCTTATGGTTTGTCTCCCTCCTGATTCCGTCTTATTTAATATTTTCCCTCCCGATCCTCCATGGTTCCCTGCCCTGCCTCTCAATTTACTCAAGACCAAATGTTCTTAAAAAATCTATCCTACCCAATGCAACTACAGATTCACTGCAATCCTTATCAAAATACCATCAGCATTTTTCACAGAGCTAGAGCAAACAATCCTAAAATTTGTATGGAAAATAAAAGACCCCAAATTGACAAAATAATGTTGAAAAAGAAAACCAAAGCCTGAGGCTTCACAATTCTGGATGTAAAGCTGTATTACAAAGCTATTATCATCAATAGTATATGGTATTTATTTTTAAGATTTATTTATTTATTTGAAAGAGGGGGATAGGGGCTGAGAGCAAGGAAGAGAGAGTGTTAGCAGCTGGCACTGAACATGGAGCTGGACGCAGGGTTGGTCTCATGACCTTGAGGTCATGACCTGATCAGACACTTAACTGACTGTGCCACCAGGCACTCTTCCATGACTCTTTCTACTCTGACTACACACTTGATTAACTCCCTATAAATACTGTTCTGTGTGTATATTAAGAAGCTTCTCTCTTACATTCTCCATTCTCCATGGTGAGAAACACATATGTGTAGATAGGATATTCAACACTGGAAGGAAAAGGGCATTTCATTGTCTTAGGCCATTCACGTTGAGAGGGATTATTGACACATAAGATTTTATTGTCTTCGTGTTGACTGTGAAGTCCTTGTTTCTATGGATTGTCTCTGTCTATTTTTGTTCTGTATCATTCTTGGGGTCCTTCTCCCTTTATAGAACCCCCCTTAATATTTCTTACAGGGTCAGCTTAGTGGTCACATATACTTTAAGCCTTTTCAGGTCCTGCAAGCTTCTTATCTCATCATCTGCTCTGAATGACAGCCTTGCCAGGTAAAGAATTCTTGGCCGCATATTCTTCTCATTTAGCACCCTCAACATGTCTTGCCAGCCCTTTCTGGCTTGTCAGATTGATGTGAATAGGTCTGATGTTATTCTGATGGTCCTCCCTCTTTACATAAGGAATCTCTTCCTCCTAACTGCACTTAAAATTGCAAGTTTTACTATTACATGCCTGGGCATTGGTCTGCCTACACTGTTCTTGGGGGATATCCTCTCTGCCTCTAGGACAGGAATGCTTGTTTCATTCTCCAGATTCAGGAGGCTCTTGGCTACAGTTGGGTCAAATATATCTTCTAGTCCTCTCTCTCTCTCCACCCCTTCAGGGATCCCAATAATTCTGACATTGGAAAGTTTCACGGCATCATTTATTTCTCTAATTCTGTTTTCATGGATTTTAAGCTCTTTGTTCCAAGGCTCCTTCTGCTCCTTCTTTCGTATCAGTTTGTCTTCAAGATCACAAATTCCTTCTTTGGCCTCATTTGCCCTAACTGTTAGAGTATCTAGATTAAATTGTATCTCATTGATAGAATTTTTGAGTTCTGCCAAATCTGGTCTCACTTCTGCCTTTAATGAATCTATGTTGCCATTAACAGTTTTCTCCAGCCTGACTATTGTCTTCATAACTGCTACCCTGAAGTCTATTTCTGACCTCTTGTTTGATCCATATTGATTAGATCTGTGGGAGAGGCCATTGTCTCTGGACCTTTTCTTTGTTGGGAGTTGCTCCTCCTCATCATTCTGTTGAGTTGTGGTTGAGGGGATGTACAGCCAAAAATATCAACCACTATCCAGTCAAGGAGCACCTGGGAAGGTTCGGAGCAAACAGATGTCACCACCAAAAAGAAAGAAAAAGAAATAGAAATAGAAAAGGAAAAAGAAAAAAACAATCCTAGCCAAAATGAACCCCAGGAGTAATATTTGTAAAGTACAAAAACAAAAACAAGCAAACAAATAAAAGGATAAAGAAATAAATAACAAGGTGGGCTGTTGGGAAGGTGGTTATAATCCCTCAGTGTGGGCAAGGAATGCCCATTTCTGTTCTTCCTGGGTGTATTTTGTTATCTTTGTTAGAGAACTCAACTTCCCAGACATACAGAGAAATTAAAAGTGGTATGTATATAAAGGTATTATTGAATAGGGGAAAAAAGGACTACATTGAAGCTTATATCTATCTATCTATCTATATGTGAAGAAAAAGAAAAAAGTATATGTATGAAACATTCAAGTTAAAAAGTTACTATGGAATATGTTGTATTAATTAAACATCAGTTGAAATGGAAAGTATGTTAGAATAATAAAACAACAACAGCAAAGAGCAGGAATCATGAGAAATAATTAAAAATAAAGAGAGAGAAAAGTTGTTATCTCAGAAATATACAGGCTGTGAGGCAATATCAGGGCTTAATAAACTGTTTTCCCCTGGTGTTGGGGTTTTCATAGTTTTATGGGGACCTTGTGTTTTTTGTCCTCTTGTTCTTTCAGCTTGTCTTCTTGGGGGAGGGGTCTGCGGTATTGTTTTTCAGTTAATCCTGCTTGGGTGGAGTTGCCCTGGCCCCTATCATGGGACAAGGCTTTATGGAAACTGGTTTTTCAGGCTTTTGTTCTTGGAGGCTTTTCTTACCTGATGGCTTTTCGTGGCATTTCAGAGGGTCAGAGCAAAGTAAACTGTCCACACCCAGACCTCTGCCTTAGGGAGAAGCCACCCTCTGCTCCTCTCTGAATCATGCAGAACACAGACTCCTCCTCTGCAAATCCCACTGAATACTGCAGCCTCCCACAGGTGGTGTCCATTCACAGCGACCGTCTCAGTGGTTGCCTGAGACCCCCACTTGTCTCTGTACCACTGTGTCACAAAAACTATGAGTGATACCACTTTGGGCAAGTCCATCCCTGGTGTCTTCTGCTCCCAAGACTGTGGTCTCCAGACAAAGTTGGGTCTCTCAGCTGCAGTAGAGCAGTGGGGTGGAGGCGACTATGGTGGTAGCAGTAGCTGCCAAGCACCAGGGACCGCTGACATAAATCCCCACTGGGTCCTCTCAGGCACAGGCGGGCAGTGGTTGTGGCCAGTCCATGTGCCCACACCTAGGCCACCTGGTCCCTGCAATTGTCTCTTAAGCACCTTTGTTCTTTTTGAACACTGTTATCAGTCCCTTCCTATCTTGCAGCCACCCATCTCAAAGGTATCACTGGTCCCCAAGCACAGGGCGCTTTTGACCTGGGGTATTAATTTCCAATGGCTGGTTTCTTTTGTTTCTTCCCCCTTCTGTCCTCCAACATCTGTCTGTGTAAACCCAACTCCATCTTTTGTACCTCTCCACGGATCATCCTCAGCCCCCATAGAGATCCAGACGTGTATAATCTTATATCTCAGGCTGATTTCATGGGTGTCCAGAGTGGCTTGGTAGATTTCTAGCTAAATTTAGGAGACTGGTTGAAATGGAGTCCCACAGTCTTCAGTCCCCCTTGGTGGGACCTTCAGTAAAAAACAATTCTAGTGAGTGATGCTGATAACTGGTGCGACCATGCACTTGTATATTCAGGGGTAATAGAGGAAATCTCTGTACCTTCATCTTAGTTTGTGTGAACCTAAATTGCCCTAAAAATTATATCTGAAAAATATTATGAGATAATAATGTTATGACTTTTGAAAAAATGAGAAATATGTTCTTTATAGATGGTGAGGTAGCATTATACCAAAATTAGGTGACTAAAATGCCCGAGCTTACAAACATATATTTTTTGATCCAAGCAGGATTCGAAAGTTTTGTTTGAGTCAGAGTTGAAAAAGGGACACTTCTTGTCACTCTCTGAAGAAATTGATGACCTGAAATACAGAGAATTATATCTCATTACTCTTAAAAATATGAATCACAATATTCTGAAGAATAAATAGTTGATTTAGACTAATAGCTGTACATCTAAATCTGAATATTTCCCATATTGTTTTTTATGGGAACATTTTCACAATTGTGTTATATAATTGTTCACATATTGTATTTATTCTTTGTAAGATTAATCCTCTTAAGGCATAAAACAAGTGGTCAAGAAACTTACACTTTAGGAAAGGAGGTGGAGACTTTTGGCCACACAGATGAATCAATACTGATGTTCTGGGAATCTCTACTAATCCATGAAGAATGAATGAGGAATCTCAACAAATACTATTAGAAAACAAAATTTTTTTAGAAGTCGAACAAGACTCTTTTGAATTTTGCAATAACAAACATAGCAAATTCTTTCTTACTTTACAGATACTTTCAAATTTTCAAGTAATGTTACACACAGGACATGTTATAAAAATATCTTAGTAGAAATAAATGAAGAGGGGTTAGGAGTCAAGATGGAAGAGAAGTAGCAGGCTGAGATGACATCAGGTAGCAGGAGATCAGCTAGATAGCTTATCAAACCATTCCGAACACCTACAAATCCAACAGGAGATCAAAGAGAAGAAGAGCAGCAATTCTAGAAACAGAAAATCGATCACGTTCTGAAAGGTAGGACTGGCAGAGAAGTGAATCCAAAGTGATGGGAAGATAGACCGCAGGGGGAGGGGCTGGCTCAAGGTAAGTGGCAGAGCAATGGAGCATAAAATCAGAACATCTAAAAGTCTGCTCCACTGAGGGACATCGCTCCAGAGGCTAAGCCGGGGTGAAGCCCATGTGGGGACAGCATGGCCTCAGGTCCCACGGGGTTAGAGAAGGATCGGGGCTGTCTGAGTGTCACAGAGCTCACAGGTATTAGAGAGGAGAAGCCGGCTACAGAGACAGAACCGAGGAGTGAACTCTCAACTTGGGTTTACCTTAAATCATGATCCATAGCAGAGGCCACTACTCTGTGAGTAGGGACCCCAAAAGATCCGAGGAGACCCCCCTGGAAGAGCTCAGGGATCTGTGGGGTTCAGAGACTCCAGGCAGAGCTGTGTGCCAGAGACAGAGAAGCTTGGTCAAAGGCTAGGTGAGCTTGGGGCGCGGCCAGAGGCCAGGGAGAAGAGAGTGATTGAGCGCTTTTCTCCAAGGGCACATTGAGGAGTGGGGCCCTGAGCTCTCGGCTCTTTTGGACTGGAGATTGGGAGGTTGCCATTTTCATTCCTGTCCTCTGGAACTCTATGGAAAGCGTTCAGGGAACAAAAGCTCCCAAAAGCAAACCTGAGCGGATTCATAGCCTGGCCCCTGGTAAGGGTGGTGCAATTCTGCCTTGGGCAGACACACTAGAGTATCACTACAACAGGCCCCTCCCCCAGAAGGTCAACAAGAAATCCAGCCAAGACCAAGTTCACTTATCAAGGACAACAGTAGAATTCCAGAGGAGGGAGAGCAAAGCATGGAATTCATTGCTTTCGCCCCGTTATTCTTTAGTCTTTCAAAGTTAATTAATATTTTTAGTTTTATTTTTTTCTTATGCTAAAATGTTTTTAACTTTTACCCTTTCTTCTTTTAACATTTTTTAACTAGTTTATCTTAACAATATACCTTTAGTAAAAAAAAAAAAAATCTTTTTTGAACCTTCATTATTATAGTCATATTTTATCCTTCATTGATCTAACTTCATTTTTGGAATGCACATAGGGATTTTTTTCTTCTAATAAAATTTGGGGTAAACTTCTTCTAATAGATAAAAATACACCTTAAATCTAACACAGGGCTTTGATCTAGTCTCCAGCCTGAGCAAATTCTCTCCACTTTCCTTTTCTTTATTCTCCCAACAAACTTATCAACTCCATTTTTAGAAATTTTTATTTTTTTAAAAATTTTCATCTTTATAGTCATATTCCATCCCTTCATCGTGTTTACCCTTATATATGTTTTTCATTCTTTAAAATCTAGGGAGGTAATTTCTTCTAAGAGATCAAAATACTCCCAAAATTAAGTGGGTGACCCTGTCTTATTTACCAGTGCAATATACATATTTTTTTCCTTTTTATATTTTTTCTTTATTTGTTTTCTCTTTTAGTTTTCTTTTTCTGAACTTCTTTTTATCCCCTTTACTCCCCTATGATTTGGGGCCTCTTCTGATCTGATTAAAGGACATTTTCCTGGGATCTTTGTCACCCTTTTAGTATTTTATTTGCTCCTTCATATATTCTTATCTGGATAAAATGACAAGGTGGAAAAACTCACCACAAAAAAAGAACAAGAGGCAGTACCAAAGGTTAGGGACCTAATCAATACAGACATTGGTAATATGTCAGATCTAGAGTTCAGAATGACAATTCTCAATGTGCTAGCTGGGCTAGAAAAAGGCCTGGAAGATATTAGAGAAACACTGTCTGGAGAAATAAAAGCCCTTTCTGGAGAAATAAAAGAACTAAAAGCTAACCAAATTGAAATTTAAAAAAGCTATTCATGAGGAGCAATAAAACATGGAGGCTCTTACTGCTAGGATAAATGAGGCAGAAGAGAGAATTAGTGATATAGAAGACCAAATGACAGAGAATAAAGAAGCTGAGCAAAACAGGGACAAACAGCTACTGGACCATGAGGGGAGAATTTGAGAGATAAGTGATACCATAAGATGAAACATTAGAGTAATTGGGATTCCAGAAGAAGAAGAAAGAGAGAGGGGAGCAGAAGGTATATTGGAGAGAATTATTGTAGAGAATTTCCCTAATATGGCAAAGGAAACAAGCATCAAAATCCAGGAGGCACAGAGAACCCACCCTCAAAATCAATAAGAATAGGTCCACACCCCATCATCTAATAATAAAATTTAAAAGTCTTAGGGACAAAGAAAAAATCATAAAAGCAGCCCGGGACAAGAAGTCTGTAAAATACAATGGTAAAAATGTTAGATTGGCAGTGGACTTATTCACAAAGACCTGGTAGGCCAGAAAAAACTGGCATGATATATTCAAAGTACTAAACAAGAAAAACATGCAGCCAAGAATATTATATCCAGCTAAGCTATCATTGAAAATAGAAGGAGAGATAAAAAGCTTCCAGGACAAATAAAAACTAAAAGAATTTGTAAACACCAAACCAGCTTTACAAGAAATATTGAAAGGGGTCCTCTAAGCAAAGAGTGAACCTAAAAGTAGTAGATCAGAAAAGTAACAGAGACAATATACAGTCATAGTCACCCTACAGGTAATACAATGGCACTAAATTCATATCTCTCAGTAGATAGCCTGAATATAAATGGGCTAAATGCCCTAATCAAAAGACACAGAGTATCAGAATGGATAAAAAAAAATACCCATCAATATGATGTCTACAAGAAACTCACTTTAAACCCAAAAACACCTCAAGATTTAAAGTGAGGGGGTGGAAAACAATTTACCAGGCTAATGGGCATCAAAAGAAAGCTGGGGTGGCAATCCTTATATCAGATCAATTAGATCTGATATCGCCAAGGACTATAATAAGAGATGAGGGAGGACACTATATCATACTCAAAGGGTCTGTCCTACAAGATCTGACAATTTTAAATATCTATGCCCCTAACATGGGAGCAGCCAACTATATAAACCAATTAATAACAAAATCAAAGAAACACATGGACAACAATACAATAATAGTAGGGGACTTTAACACTCCCCTCATTGAAATGGACAGATCATCCAAGCAAAAGATCAACAAGGAAATAAAGGCCTTAAATGACACACTGGACCAGATGGACATGACAGACATATAAAGAACATTCTGTCCCAAAGCAAGAGAATAAACATTCTTCTCTAGTGCACATGGAACATTCTCCAGAATAGATCACATCCTGGGTCATAAATCAGGTCTCAACCGGTATCAAAAGATTGGGATCTTTCCCTGCATATTTTCAGACCACAATGCTATGAAGCTAGAACTCAATCACAAGAGGAAATTTGGAAAGAACTCAAATACATGGAGACTAAACAGCATCCTTCTAGAGAATGAATGGGTCAACCAGGAAATTAAAGAAGAATTGAAAAAATTCATGGAAACAAATGATAATGAAAACACAACGGTTCAAAATCTGTGGGAAAGAGCAAAGGCAGTCCTGAGAGGAAAATATATAGCGGTACAAGCCTTTCTCAAGAAACAAGAAAGGTCCCAAATACACAACCTAACCCTACACCTAAAGGAGCTGGAGAAAGAACAACAAAGAAAGCCTAAACCCAGCAGGAGAAGAGAAATCATGAAGATCAGAGAAAAAATAAAAAAAAAAAAAAAAAAAAAAAAAAAAAAAAAGAAGTAGAAATCAATGAAACTAGGAGTTGGTTCTTTGAAAGAATTAATAAGATTGATAAACCCCTGGCCAGACTTACAAAAAGAATAGAGAAAGTACCCAAGTGAATAAAATCGTGAATGAAAGAGGAGAGATCACAACCAACACCAAAGAAATACAAACAATTATAATAACATATTATGAGAAACAATACGCCAGCAAATTTGACAATCTTGAAGAAATGGATGAATTCCTAGAGACATATAAACTACCACAACTGAACCAAGAAGAAATAGAAAAACTGAACAGACCCATAACCAGTAAGGAGATTGAAACAGTCATCAAAAATCTCCAAACAAACAAGAACCTAGGGCCAGACGACCTCCCAGGGAAATTCTACCAAACTTTTAAAGAAGAATTAATGCCTATTCTCCTGAAACTGTTCCAAAAAATAGGAATGGAAGGAAAACTTCCAAACTCATTTTATGAGGCCAGCATCACCTTGATCCCAAAACCAGACAAAGATCCCATCAAAAAAGAGAATTATAGACCAATATCCTTGATGAACACAGATGCAAAAATTTTCACCAAAATACTAGCCAATAGGATCCAACAGTACATTAAAAGGATTATTCACCATGACCAAGTGGGATTTATTTCAGGGCTGCAAGGTTGGTTCAACATCCACAAGTCAATCAACATGATATTAATAAAAGAAAGAACAAGAACCATATGATACTCTCATGATATTAATAAAAGAAAGAACAAGAACCATATGATACTCTCAATAGATGCTGAAAAAGCATTTGACAAAGTACAACATGCTTTCCTGATCAAAACTCTTCAAAGTGTAGGGATAGAGGATACATACCTCAATATCATCAAAGCCATCTATGAAAAACCCACCATGAATATCATTCTCAATGGAGAAAAACTGAGATCATTCTCAATGGAGAAAAACTTAGAGCTTTTCTGCTAAGGTCAGGAACACGGCAGGGATGTCCATTATCACCACTGCTATTCAACATAGTACTAGAAGTCCTAGCCTCAGCAATCAGACAACAAAAAGAAATTAAAGGCATCCAAATAGGCAAAGAAGAAGTCAAACTCTCCCTCTTTGCAGATGATATGATACTATATGTGGAAAACCCAAAAGACTCCACTCCAAATCTGCTAGAACTTGTACAGGAATTCAGTAAAGTGTCAGGATATAAAAATCAATGCACAGAAATCACTTGCATTTCTTTACAGCAACAACAAGACAGAAGAAAGAGAAATTAAGGAGTCAATCCCATTTACAATTCCACCCAAAACATTAAGATACCTAGGAATAAACCTAACCAAAGAGGCAAAGAATCTGCACTCAGAAAACTATAAAGTACTCATGAAAGAAATTGAGGAAGACACAAAGAAATGGAAAAATGTTCCAATCTCATGCATTGGAAGAACAAATATTGTGAAAATGTCTATGCTACCTCAAGCAATCTACACATTTAATGCAATCCCTATCAAAATCCCATCCATTTTTTCAAAGAAATGAAACAAATAATCCTAAAATTTATATGGAACCAGAAAAGACCTCAAATAGCCAGAGGAATGTTGAGAAAGAAAGTCAAAGTGATCCAGAAGCTTGTAGTTCCACAATTTGGAGAAGATGCAAAAAGTAATGGTACTGGTGCCACAGGGGAGACTCAATCAGCAGTGGAAAAGGGACTGAAATAGCCCATTGACTTTTCAGCTCAGAGTGATGATTTTGCTTGGTAATAATGAGGAAAACCCATATGTGTGTCAGGAGAAGATGACTGGTTAGGAACCAAGAGCCTAGGAAGAGTAGTTTTTCTTCAGACTTGGGGCTGTGACCCAAGAGACTCTAGATCTCGATTAGTGTGTCTTCCTTGCTGACTCTGCCCTAGCCTCAGGATCCATAACTGCACATGCTGTCTCTCCAGACTCAGGCTGCAGACTTCTCCAGCCTTTGGGTATTCATCAGTTGGGCCCCAAATGACCCAAAGCTCAAGGGCAGGATGAAAGAAGTCTTGTGGCCTAGTCTGGCCCAAGGGGACAGGCTACATGGTCAGTAGGAATGTTTCTCCTGCACTTTTTCTCAGGTATCTATAAAATTCTTTCCACTCCAGAAAAAAAAAATAAAAGTTAGAGGTTGCAATTTTTCTGTCAAGCACTGTGGATCCCGTAAATATAATAGGGAAATGCTGTTAGTGAAGGAACAACAGAAGAGTTGACATGAGCTCTCTGTACACTCTTGATTGACGGGAAAAAAAAATATGCACACATGGAGAGGAGACCAAGATGAACCAGTAGAAAGTAAAAGGAGAAGGAGACTTGAGAACTGATATTACAGTTGGGAGCACTTCCTTCTCACACTCACATGCATGCAAACACACACACACACACACACACACACACATACCCCTCATGGCAGAGCATGGAAGTCCAATTACCTGCACACTTTGAACACAGTCTTTAAGAAAACTTGTAGGTAAAATCTAAGTTTCAAAGTCAAAAGGACAATCCCTAGGAATGCAGGCTAAAAAATAAGAATTTGGTAACTCTGAACAAAACCATTAGCAGGCAGACTTGAGGGGAGAGGATCCTGCAATAAAAATTGTGCAACTTACAGAAAATACAAATCTAAAAATATGAAATAGAATGCATGATGACTAAATTATATTATCAAAACTATCTACCTAAAAATTAAAAAAAAAAAAACATGAAAAGAAACTGGAAAATCTTTTCCATACTAGGGGAAAGCATAGGTCAATATAAACTTCTACTGAGATAAGAATATTGTTTATTAGAAAAAAAGCACTTTATAGTACTATTTATAAATATATGGAAATTACAAAGAAAACAGTTCAGATAACTAAATGAACATACAATGGCAGCAATAATGTAAGAAATACCAATAGAGAAACAAAAGTACATGAATAAATTAGAGAAATTCTTGGTTTATCATTATATACCTACATGAAAATACACTAAATTGGTTCTCCAGAAAATTTGAGATACATTAGAAAAAATTGATGACATTGAGGAGGGATAATGGATTTACTCATCTCACAGAAAGAGAGCAAAAAAAAAAAAAAAAAGAAAGAAAGAAAAGAAAAATTAGCACAGTCAGAAACCTTCAACACAGTACCAGGAAAACCAACATAGGTCTAAATACAATCTGAGAAGGAAAAGAGAAGCAGGGGGCTGGGGGTGGGGGACGGTGCAGAAAATAATCATAAGTCACAAAGAATGAACAACTTCTTAAATATCATTTTTAAAATATTATGGACCCCAGAGGCTCAATAAACTAATAACAGAACTATATCTATGACTCAAAACATAATGAAATGACTGAAGAACACATGCCAACACAGAAAAGAAATACTCCTGAAGGAACAGGGTGAAGCATGAGGTCGCTGAATTTGTGTGAAAACCATGGAATGGGTGATACATCTTCCATCTTCAGCAGCTTGAGACCACATTTTCTACCATAGAATCCACACATGCCATGGGCACAAGTTAGATCGGAGGGCATCACACCAGTATAAGAAGCCCCAGGCCATAAGTCCTTCATGGAAACAGTAACTTAAAAATAGATCCTGGGACTCATGGGTGGCTTAGTTGGATAAGCTTCTGCCTTTGCTCAGGTCATGATCCCAGGATCCTGGGATCAAGTCCTGCATAGGGCTCCTTGCTCAGCAGGAGGCCTGCTTCTCCCTCTGTTTGCCACTCCCTCCTTCTTGTACTCTCTCTCTCTCACACAAATAAATAAATAAATCTTAAAAAAAATAAAAGTAAAAATATACGCAAACACAAACTAATGTATATTGAGTCTAATCATTTTGATTGGGGTGCCAAGACCTTCAAAAGGAAAGGGACAGTATCTTTCACAAAGGGTGTTGGGAAATTGACTTTCACAAATGGTTGGGAAAACAATTTCTTTGCAAAAGAATGAAATCAGATGCTTACATTTACAACATATACATGTTAACTCAAAGTGGACCAAAGACCTAAACATAAGATACAATAAAACTATGAAATTCCTTGAGGAGAACATGGGGGGATGTAGACAACATTGTAGCTCCAACATTGCTTTGGGGACTCTGAGGTCAACATGCCGTATCAGACAGCAGAAAACATCCTCTTGGGAAGACTTTCTTCTCATGGATAAGATAGGAGAGAATGGAATGATATTTTTAAAGCAGTCAAAGGGAAAAACAACTGTCAACCAAGAATACCTTACTCAGCAAAGCTGTCATTCAGAAACGAAAAAGAGATAAAGACTTTCCCAGCATCCCAGGGGATGGTGTGTCAAGGTTTCAACTCTTTCCTCAGATGGCAGTCAGAGGAAATTGGCATGACTCTAGTGGTGGTTGGTTAAAACCACGTTTCAGAAGAAATTTGAACCATTAGAACTGCCCAATAGAAATGTTAAAGGTAATTCTTCAAACTGAAAAAAAGAGACAAACATAAGTAACGTAGAAACACATAAAAATATAAAATCACTGGTAGAGAACAAAACGAAAAGATCCTTCATAAGATTTCTTGGGTAAGTCACCAAAAGATAGGCAAGAGAAATTAAAATAGAAAAGTGAGACTGCATTAAATTAAGAGCACGTGCACAGCAAAGGAAAGAACAAAAAAGTTGAAGAAAAGTTTGGAAGAATGATGTACAGAACAGGAGAAATATTGTAAACCATCTATCAGATAAGGGACTGATATTCAAATCTATAAATAGCCCCACCAATGCAATAAAAACAAAGGAAATAATCCAATTCCAAAAATAGGAACAGGGCATGAGTAACATTTTTATGAAGACAGAAAAATGGCCAATAGGTACAAGAAAGATACCCCAAATCACTAATATCAGTGAAATGCATATCAAAACCATAGTTAATTATCACCTCACACCTGTTAAATTTTTTTTTTTAAATCTTAAGAGAATATTGGTAAAGATCTGAAGAAAAGGAAATCCTTTGAAGGAAATATAAATTGGTGTTCCCACAATATTTTTCAAGCAATTACAAATAAAAATACCATATTATGTATCTTTTTCAAGCAATTACAAATAAAAATACTATATCGCATAGTAATTACTCCTACATATATATTGAAAACTCAAATCAGTGTCTTAAAGTTTTACTGCACACCCATGCTCATTGCAACATTATTTTCCATAGCCAAATTATTGAAGGAACCTAGGTATCTGCCAACAGATAAAGAGTTAAAGAAGGTGTGATATATTTATGTATACACATACATACGTACACATATGCTCAATGAAATATTGTTCAGTCATGAGAAAGAAGGAAATCTTGCCATTTGTGACAAATGGATGTATCTTGAAGGCATTATGTGCATGACAAAAATCAGACAGAAATAGACAAATATTGTATGGTTTTGCTTAAATGTAGAATCTAAAACATTGAACTTGAAAAAGCAATGAGTATAATATTGTTTACCAGGGACAGCAAGGCAGGGGAATTGATGAGATGTTTAAGAATACAAAGTTACAACTAGTACATAATAAGTTCTGGAAGTCTAATGTACAACATAGTGATTATAGTCATCATTACTAAGTATTATAAACTTCAAACTTGGTAAGACTAAATCTTTGCTGTTCTCAATACCCCAAAAAATGGTAAGTATATGATGTGAGAGAGGTGTTATCTAACATTACCATAGTAATCAATCAGTAATACATCAAAGTATCAAATGAGCACATTGCACGCCTATAATTTACACACTGTTATGTCAATTATATCTCAGTAAAAACAAATAAAAGATGTAATTGTAATGCCCAGCTACTACAAAGAACTAACTTGAGAATATAGCAAGACATCAAAGGGGAATTAATATATGATACTAAAATATGTTTAATACAAAAGATGTCAGATAAGGTGGAAGAAGAAAACAATATAAACAGAATGAACAGCAAAATGGGAGGCCCAAATCCGACTATCCCAATAATGACGTTCATGTTAATTCAGTAAATATTCCAATCGAAAGATAACAATTGTCATCCTAAATAAAAAAGAAAAAATTCAGATCCATCATTATGCTTTCCATAACACACGCACTTTAGATTCAAAGGCAGAAAGATGTGAAAGTAAAAGGATAGCAAAAGATCCACTCTCCAAACAGTAACCCTGTAAGTGAGGACAAATGGCTACACTATCAAAGTGTAGCTGTTAAAACAAGAAATAACAATAGAACGTAAAAGAAACAATTCAACATGGTAAGCCTGTCAATATGAGAAGATAAAATAATTATAAATATATATTATTCACTTAGCAATAGGACCCTCAAACACATGAAAAAGAAACTGACAGATTTGGGAGGATAAATAAACAGTTCAATGAACACAGTTGGAGATTTAAAAGATCTTCCATCAGTAAATGAGAGACCATCCAGTCACAAAATCAGGAGCACCATGGAAGACTGGCAGAGCTCTAGGAACCAGCTTGACAAAATTGACATATATAGAAATTATTCTTCTATGTCACAAATAGGGATCAAACATTGACAGGATGGAAATTTTCCAAACTATATTCTCTGAAGACAAATCAATTTTTGTCCAAAGGAATAAATTAGAAGCAACAACAGAAAGAAATTTGGGGAATTTCCAAAAATGGAATCTGTGAAAATACCTTGTACTGGATGACACAAAACTGAGAATATATCAGAAGTTTTAAGGTGAAACTAACGTGGTGTTTGGAGACACATAGCTCTGTCATTAATACCCAAAAGGAAGAATGTTATAAAATGCATGATCTGAGTAGCTTCCCTCTCAAGACGCTGTACAGAGAAGAGCCTATTAAAGTTAGAGAAGAAAGAAATGATAAACATATACTAAGCTAAAAGCTGACTGTGAAGTACAAATAGTAGTGTAACCCATGGCAGCCCAAGTGGATCAATACCCAAATATCCAATAGCATTAGCAATAGTATGGATGAATGCACTGAAGTAGAATCAGACACTGGAGCAGCAAGGAGTTTGGAGGATTTACAACTTCATGGAACTGTATGGATGAAAAGCACAAGTTTAGCTTCCCCTGAAAATGCCATAAATAAAATATGCATACTGTATCATTCTATTTACATAAATGTTTGTAAATGAAGGAGAAAACATGTAATATTTAATTCTGGTAATATTCATTTTTCTCCGTCATATGATGGTGACACTTGAAAATGCAGCCAGCTGTTGGCATGTATCTCATGTGCAACCATCCGTATGCACATTATACCACAGTAAAATTAACATAACAGAATACCATGAAAATATGTAAATTTATTTAAAACTAGACAAAAACTTGAAAACATCCTACCAAATACAACTTGTGAAAACCAGAACAAAAGGAAATAAAAATATCAGAAGTGTCTTAACTTCTAATATAATTTAATCTCTAATTCAGAAGCTTTTAATACTCAGTTACAGAATATCTAGATGCTTATGAGGAAAGAAAGATGAAATGTCAATTAAAAACCAAAAAGAAAATCTTACAAGGTAGAAAAAAGGGTCTAATAAAATATGTGTTGTGTGTATTTTCTTGGAATACTAAGAAAAGGAAATTACAGGTGAGTAGCAATCTAAACTGATTCTGATAATATATAAAAACAATGAACTACAAGATAAGTAGACTTACTAAAGCAATACCAAGTTGGATTCACATTTGAAATTCCATTAACTTACTCTGTCACATTAGCTGAGTAAAGAAGGTCAAAGGATGTGATTTCTCTGACGCAGAAGATAAAACTAATTTTCATTTTTAATTAAAAAAAAAACATTTAGACTGATAGAAATAAAAAAGAAAACATCCATGCAAAGACCTAGAATAGATATGATAACTCTGAGAAGAACGAATATAAAGCCACTGTTTATGAAAGGACAATTTTTAAAGTATGGATTGACAAAAATATATACAAGATCAAAGAAACTGAAGAGAAAGTGCAAAGTTCATACCCACATGTATATGGAATGCCGATTTTGGCAAGGATGTAAAATCATTCCGCGGAGAAGTATAGTGTTACAATAAATGTTGTGGAAACAATTAGTATCAAATGAAATTAATAATATATACTTTATACTATATACAAAAAATGTTAAAAAATGATCATCTATAAGTGCAAATGATAAAATTTCAAGAAGATGTATTAAGAAAAATATCTGACCTAAAGTTGGGCAGAGATTTCTTAGAGAGAAAGAAAACATGATCCAAAAAAGAACAAACTGATGAAGTGTAGTTCCTTAAGATAATGTCTGCACTTTGAAGAGAAAGGAAAGACAAGTCATAGACTTGAGAGGAAATATTTACAAATAATACATCTAATAAAATACTTGCTGCCAGAATACATAAAGAATTCTCAAAATACGATAACAAAAAGTAAAAATATAACAAAAATATTTCAAAATACTTCATCAAAAAGCATATATTGATGGCAAATAAATAGAGAAAGTTGCTCAACACTATCAGTCTTAGGAACATTCACATTAGAACCACTATATATCAGAATTCCTATTCCAGCAAGAAGGAGAGGATATGCTGCTAGTCCCTACTTCCTCCACCAAATACAGCTAAAACACCTGGATATTATACACAAAACAATATAACATTCAAACAGGTGATAAGAAAGTTGACAAAACTGCGCCCTCTATCCCCGAATGACACGGCGGCGAGCGCCCTGGAATTTCTCTTTGCCTCACATATCCCAGACTGGTGAGCAAACCACAGACAGCAAAGTGCACAGACAAAAGGCCCCAAAATGTTTTTTTCTCTCTAGTCAACATAATAGAGAAAAAAAAAAAAAAGACATGCTATAAAGACCCAAACAAACAAAAATGTTGTAGATATTAAGTTAGTAATTTCAATCAGCCACTGACTATTCAAAGGGCATATCACTCAGGAATGCAGGGAAAATCAAGACATTCTGAGATAAAGGAAAACTAAGAAAAGTGTCACCGCCACACCCACTCTGAAAGAACTGCTAAAGGGAATTATCCAAACAGAAATTAAATGGTAACAGAAGCAATCTTGCAAGAATCATCAGGAAGAAATGGAAAACAAAAGAAAGTATAAAACTGTCATTAGGTCTAAGGGACTTCGCTTCAACTCTAGTGTCTAAATTGTTTGGTATTTGAATGAAAATCATCAGTTGAAGCAAAGTGATAACATTCATGTAATTCTCCAACATAAGTAGAGAAACATTTAAAACAAAGTAGAAATTAGACACAGTAAAGGGACATCAAGGAAGGGAAGGCTCTACATTTTACTCAGAGTGCAGTGGGTTGTGACAGATTGTGTAGACTGATATATGTGTTTATAATTTTCTATATAAATATATATACTATCTACGTTGTTTATATGAAGCAGATTAGAACATATGTGGACATGTATATGACTATATATGTATAAAGTTATTTATGAAGAAAAGATCGACTTTGCTTTACATTATGCTCCATCAATTAGGTTCATGATGTAGAAAACTATAACCTTCACATTTATCTCACTGCATCGCACATACAACATCACCAAAAATAAATTCCAGTTGGATCAGAAACTCTAATTAAAGTGAAAAATTAATAAATAAAGAAAAAAGATAAAAGTAATATGAGAAATTATGTTTATGAACTTTGACTAACTTCTGAAATAGGTTCAAAATAATAACACCCAGATGATATGTGGGACCATGGTAATATTAAAATTCTGATCATTAAAGGATTCCAATAGGGGAGTAGAAATGCAATACACAGCTATTTCCATCTTGTAAACTCAAAAAAGAACTCATATTTAAAACACGATAAGGACTTCCAAGAAGACAGAATAAAACACCATTTAGGAGAAATGAGTAAGGGACACACTCGACTCCTTCTCACTGAATAGAATATCCTTATAATTCACAGCCTAGAAAAAAAAAAAAAAAGATACTGTTATATAACCACCAGAACTTTTTGTCATAATTTTTCTCAGACCTCTGAATTTTTGGATCAAGGGACTATTTTGTACAATGTATTTACACAATACATTAGATAAATAGGGATAATGTAATATATTGAAAGACATATCTATGATCAGGCAATTTCATACTAATGCTTAGAAGAAAACGTATAATAATCATATGTAAATACAATTATAATGTTACATTTATGTATTGTTATTTTGACAAATGCATTATTTATATTTCATAAATATAATATACTATGCACTATGTAGTTATGTATAATAAGTTATTATAAATACAATACATGGAAAACACACAGAAAAAGCCTTTCATAAAATAATTATTCTTGATACGCACATACTAAAAAGGATGTAAGTTTCTGAGAATAGCTTTTAAAATGTCCTATTCATATAAGACAGCAGCAGTGAAAATTCACAAACTATAGACAAATGGAATAATATAGATGGATTACAAATATCAAACAAGAAGAAAAGGAGATACACATAATAATGCATACTGCATGATTCCATCAATATATATGCCAAGAATTAGCAAAGACATTTCACAGTAATAAAATTGGCAGGGCTAATAGAGGCTCTAAACTTCTCGCTCATGATCTGATTTGTAATTATGTTCTGACTGTTTTGTGATGAATATGCACAATCATATAGTTTTCTTTTTTTAAGATTTTACTTATTTATCTGACAGAGAGATCACAAGCAGGCAGAGAGGCAGACAGAGAGAGAAGGGGAAGCAGGCTCCCTGCTGAGCAGAGAGCCTGTGTGGGGCTCAATTCCAGGACCCTGAGATCATGACCAGAGCCAAAGGCAGAGGCTTAACTCACTGAGACACCCTGGTGCCCAAATCATATAGCTTTCTTGATGTGTGGTAAAAAATATAATAAGGTTATTTCAGGCAAAAGATAATTTATTATAAAAGTATGGCTTTCTATGAAAAGCAAGAACTAGAAATTATTAAATGTATATTAAAGGTATAAAAATAGTAAAATATCATAGAGTCAAACTATGCAATATTAACAGACTTTAAAATAAATGAACAAGAAATATGTATGACTATATGGATGAGATCTACAAATGTAATATTAAATGATAAGCATTTAATAAAGGCTGGAAACATTTGAAACCTCACCGTTTCCTCTTCATCCTCTATGTGGAGCAGGGTAGAGTTCTTAGAAGCACAGGACAACCGACTCTCATTCCATGGTTTTCTTACAGTGCTAATGTAATAGCAATTTTTGGAATATGTAATCCACTCTTTTGGACAATGACCACATGGGTCAGCTAAAGAAAGATTATGAGATATTATCCAAAAGGCTTTGGATATTAAAACTTACAAGTTTGCAACTTTCGTATGTATATACAAATGTGTATAAAACACATCATTTTACCCTCACAAGCGGGCAAAAATAAAACACAGGCACACTCCCAGAAGAGTCAGGCTTTCATCCCTTACTTACATGCCAGTATAAAACAAACAAACAAAAATGTCCATCTTTACATGTACTTCGAGTTCCTGAACAAAACTTTTTTGGAATTGTATAATGGTTTATATCATATCATGCTAAAGCAGGAGTAAATTTGAGACCATTGGTAACAATGGGTATAGTAACTTTATTTTAAGATCTATTTATTTATTTGAGAAAGAGTGAAAGAAAGCATGAACCTGAGGGGTAGAAGGAGAGGGGGAGGGAGAGAGAATCTCAAATAGACTCTGCACTGAGCAAGGAGCCGACATGGGGCTCAGTCCCAGGACCCTGATTTCATAACCTGAGTCAAAACCCAGAGTCAGATGCTTCACTCACTGAGCCATCCAGCCATCATGTATGCTGATTTTAAATTAATATTTCCTCATACTGTTGTGTAAGAGGTAATATTTCTCCTATTGACAATTTACTACGCAATTATGACAATTTACTACGCAATTTTCTAATTCATTTTCCCCAAAATCATCTATTATCATCCTTGTCTAGCTTAAGATACACACAAAATACATGCTATCTGTCTAGCTTAAGATACACACAAAATACATGCTATCTTAATATCAGAGTTTTGGAAATGATTTTCTACCTTTCTGGGTCGTTATTTCCGCAGACGGCTTGTTCTGCACTGATCCTGCAGTAACTAGAAAAATTAAAGCAATGCTCATAAAACAACATTAAACTAAATAAATCATTATGATTTGAGTTTCCTAGTTTGAACTTTGGTATATTGTTTAGAATGAGAAAACTCTGTAACAAAATTGATTTTACCCATAAAAATTAAATAAAATAGTGAACATGTGGGGGAAGATAATTCAAAAGTTTAAAGAATCAAACCTCACAGTCTTTTACAGTATTTGGTTTAACCAGTCTCAAGAGCTAACTTGTATATCTCCATAAAGTTTCTCCCATAATTTGTATTTCAGGTATGAAATCGGAATATTTGTGTAATATGCTCTATATAGAGTTATTCTGTTATTTCTACTTTTGACAGATTCAGAATAACCATTCCACACTTAGAACATACATGCTTTAAATTGAGGTAATACCATTCCATAATATTGTGCAACATTCCGAGCACCAATGATCATTAAAGTGAAAAATTCCCTTGTCATTGAAACACTTACAGTGAGTAACAGCTATTGTGACCACAGTGGACATCAAGACAAGGCAGATGATTCCCAGGATCCCAGCAATGAGCTTCCCTGGACATGAAGGTAAATAGTTGGAAGAGAAATGAAAATGCTCAGAAAACATGGATGGAAAACAATCATTTAGGAGATTTACATACAAGAGAACCAACAAAGCACAGGGAGTCACATATAAAAATTTGGACCCCAAACTTGTATCGACCATTGTAATCTTCTCTCAGAATATACCATTACATTTGCAATAAATATATTACCCCCATAAGATTGGGTTAAGGCCACGAATTACAACACTTGAACAAGGTTCATCCTCAGATTTCAATTACAATATCATATTCCAGCCGCAAGCTCTGATCCACACAAATGAAAAATATGGGAGATCATTCCCTACTCATTCCCTGTACCTCTGCTCCCCAAGGGCACATTCTAGAACAGTATACTGTGTCTGTATTAAGTATTTAAAGGTATTAAGTACTTAAAGGTAATTAAGTATTACCTTTCCATTGGTAGTTCTTGCCATTCCCTTAAGATCCCAAGAAGCATCTTGAAGAGTTAATTCTGCATACGTTATTTCCTGCTCTGTTCCCGAAACGCCACTTTTAGTGCCCTTAGCTTTCACTTGCTGTCTTCTTAAACCCTTAACCTGACTGAGTTCTGCATAGGTAACTTCTTGGTTATTCATCTCTGCAACTGTATGGTGTCAGGCACAGGGCTGAATGGGACTGTACTGAAGGACTTGATGAACAAGTGTCCCACTGTGGTGGGACAGTCACAGTGGGTGGAGTGTGTGGTGAGTGGTAGTACTCATTTGCTGTTGAACACTGTAAAATGTAAAAAATGTAAAAGTAATGTAATGTAAAAAAATGTAAAAAAAATGTAAATGTATAACAATGTAAAAATGTAAAATGTAAAATCTCTCTGGAGCTTTAAAGAAGTGCTTTATGATGAAATAAGTGGTTTTTATAATGATATTCTCTGACACAATAGTATTGGTTGGAAACATGTAAAGCAACAAATTATTGAAGAAAAAGAATTCAGGAATAATATTGTTCTCATTAATGTAAGGCCAGATTCCACAGAACAGGTCAACACTATCAGAATAACTGGGTTAATATTTAAATGCTGCATTAGAATGAAAATGCTGCATCAATTTTTTTGACAAGTTTTAAATGCATTATTGGTTAAAAAAATTGAGTCCCCCAGATTAGGGAATATTAGTTTTGGCACATATAGGAATTTCCTGGAGTAAATTACTTTTATTTAAGACTCAGGTTTCTTTACTAAAATGTCATGTAGTGCTATCAAGTGGTCTTTTACCTTGAGTAATTGTGGCGTTCGAAGAAATCGTTAAGTTTTAAAAGAAATCTTTTATGTGTTGAAAATGTTACATGACACAATAAATTTATCCAAATCCTGAAAAATAATGAAATCAAAAACACCAAAACTATTTTTTAAAGTACTTACTTAACACCAGAAATTGACAACCGATTTAATAGTAAAGGTTTGAAACCATAAAATGATAAATAAAAGTGTAGTTCATTTATGGAAGAACACTGTTGGTACAAACTTCCAGAAAAACCTAAGAATGTCAAAGCAGTAGGGAAACTTTAGTTGTATAAGGAATTCTAATAAATGAAATAAATGTAATTTCATAATTCAGTCAATGAGCTCAGCACTCAGTGAAATATAGAATTACTCCTGGCTCTCAAATTTACAAACTATGACCTTTAAGAAGTTATTTCCTACCTAGCTACCTAGTTTATACTAATCTAAACTGGGAATTAAAATATATAAAATAAAATGCATTTAATGCACTAAACATTCCATTCAGCTTTTCTAAGTTCTCAATAGTATATTAGTTATCTTAAGTACTCTTAACAGAATAGTCACAGTATCATTGCTGATTCATATCCTTAGAGCAGGTAACATAATCCATTAGACAGGCTTCTCTTTCAGTATTAAATATCCTTTTTTTGCCAAGTTTTGATCAATTTTTTAAAAGTTTTTTGATTATTTCATACCTAAGTATAAATTAGTATTTTCCAGAAGGTACTTCATCTGCTTTCCATGAACAATCAAACTACTTTCATTTAACAAAGCAAGTATATGAGGAATTACATTTGACTTTTATGATTGAAGGCTTCATCTTAAATTATTTTTTTCAAATATTTATGTAATTCTATTTAGTTGACATATAGTATGATATTCGTTTTGAGAGTAGAATTTAGTGATTCATCACTTACATATAACCCCAATGCTCATCACTACAAACGTCCTCCTTAATACCCATCTCACGTTTAGCCCATCCCCTGACTACCTGCCTTTCAGCAACCATCAGTTTGTTCTTTATAGTTACAAATGTCTTATTGTTTGCCTCCTCTCTTTTTTCCCCCTTCACCTATGTTCGTCTGTTTTAAGAATCTATTTTCAAAGACTGGGCTAAAGATCAAGTAATATATGTAATTATATCTATATTGATGACAAATCCAAAATTAACTGTCGCTTCTCATGATGCTTATGGGATTTCACATGAAATTAAACTGATCTGCAGACACAATTATGTGCGTGTATATGCACCTAATTACTTCTCCACAGGCAAGAATTTGAATACTTTAAGAAATTCTCCAGTGTTTTTCATATCCCTTCTTGTCTGTTACCCTAAATTGTTGGAATAAGTGTACCAAAGTTCTCTGTGATTTGATTGCATATTAACTGAACCTCATGTGCATCCCATTCAGCATCTGTATCTCCCACTAAGTGAGGCAGCTAGGAGAGAGACAGCAGAGGAGTGACACATACCTTCTGTTGGCCACAGAGTCATACATCTTCCACTGGGAAACCAGGTTACTCTTGTAAGGTATCTGTATCTTCACAGACTCTCGGCCCTGTGAGAGAGCTCAGAGAGAGGTAATAGTGGAAAAAGTAGATTTCTCTTCAATGTGTCACTTAAAATTTGAACAGGAAATCCTTACACTTGGTCTATTTTGAAGACACTTTATCTCATCATACAACTCCAGAATATCCGAGACTTTCAGCTTGTAGTGTGTCAGCTAATTGCGACATGACTCTGAGAAATGTTTATGTTCCACAAGATATTGGGGTCACAGGCTTGACAACCCATGCTGTTAACTTGCTTTTTTCTCGGTCACAAACGCTGAGACCTGAAAATTCAGGTCTTTGAAGAGTATTTTAGATGCATCAGTTCTATTTATACACAGGTTGCTAAATCTTGGCATAACGTGCTTCTTTTTCTTATACTCTCCTGATGTCATTACTACTATAATGGGAAAAATCTGTAAACACCACCCCATTCACAACAGGAGTTTAGTGATATTTATCTCCAGCTATTTTGAATGTGCATTGTCAGATTCTTTCTATACATCTGTTGAAATCTTCATATGGTACTTTACATTTTTATGAATATGGTGTATCACACTGTTTTCTTTGTGAATATTGACCAACCCTCGCCGCCAAAAATTAAATTCCACTTGATTCTTTAAATTACTGTTGGATTTGATTTGCTAGTATTTTGTTGAGACTATTTGCACCCATGTTCATCAGGAATACTGGCCTGCGGTCCTCTTTTATAGTGGAGTCGATTAGGCTAATGCTGGCCTCATATAATCAATTAGGTGGTTTTCCTTCCATTTCTGTTTGTTTGGAATTTTTTGAGGAGAATAGGTATTAACTCTTCTTTAAATGTTTGACAGAATCCCCTTGGGAACTATCTGGCCCTGGAGTTCTGTTTGTTGGGAGATTTTTGATGACTGATTCGATTTCTCTGCTGGTTATCGATGTGTTCAGGTTTTCCATTTCTTCCTGTTTTGGTTTTGGCAGTTTATGTTTCTAGGAATGTATCCATTTCTTCCAGGTTGTCCCCATTTGTTGCTCTAAATGTTTTTTTAATACTATTCTCTTAGGGCACCTGGGTGGCTCAGTCATTAAGTGTCTGCCTTTGGCTCAAGTCATGATCCCAGGGTCTTGCATTGGGCTCCTTGCTCAGTGGGGAGCCTGCTTCGCCCTTTGCCTCTGCTTACCACATTGCCTGCCTGTGCTCTCTCTCTCTTCTTCTCTTAAGGAAAATAATATTCTCTTATAATTGTATTTCTGTTGTGTTGGTAGTGAAAAAATGTAGCCCATTTTATTTAAGCACAGTTACACATATAGTACATGAAAGAGATATAACATATTTTTGATTTTGAATTTTCATGGTGATAATGTGTCTGTAAAGACTTCTTGGTGGGTTGAGTTTGGGGGAGATAATGAAGTAAAGATTGAGAAATACTGTATTATAAAGTAATGTGCATAAATTGAAAAGATCAGATCTCCCAGGTTTTTGCTTGGTAAGTCTGTAACAGCTTTTTCAAGAAGTAGGAACAGATGAGTAGCATGCTCTGACTTCATTATACTAGTCTCAATTTGGCAGACAAAAAGTAATAAGAAAATTAAGAACAAAAACAGGGAGACTCAAAATACTACAGGGATTTGGTGGCTTGGGCTAAGGTAAATGTGGCAATGGCAATGAGAGATTGGACTCTGGAATACTTTGAAGTCAGTATTCTCTAATGTGAGAACGTGGCCTGAGAAAGAAGGAAAGAGGTCATGGATGAAGCATGTGCTTTATCTTGAGTATCTGAAAAGAGATTGAATCTTGTTTCCATTCAATGAGCTGGGAAGGATTATACATGATGTGGGTGTGATTAAGAGTCTGTGTTTGGACTGGACATCCGAAGAGTGAATTTTTTGTGAAACACAAAAATGGAAGAGTTGACTAAGGGCTCAGAGATCAATGTCCTAAAGTGAATGGTGAGTTATGGGCAAGAAAGTATAAAACTGGGCTTTTCAGCTTGCACGTGCTGCTTAAAACGAAGTAACAGAGATGGTCACCCAGGATCTTAAAGTGGATGTAAATAAGAGGAAGTTCTAGGATAAGCTCTGAGACTCTCTCATGTAAAGAGGAAGAGGAGAAGAGGTGAAATCAGCAAACAAGACCAAAAGCGCAATGAGGAGATAGGACTCAAACCCATGAAAACTATGTTGCCATGGGTACCAAGTGAAAAAATGTTTCCAGGAGGAATGAATGATCCACTCTGTTGAACTCTGCTGCTAATCAAGTAAGATGAGATTTTGTTATTTTGTGTACAGAATAGGGAATGGTTCCAGTGAGCTGTTGGGGCAAAAATCCAATTTGTCATAGATTCAACAGAAAATGGAAGGATGCAAATTAGAAATAGTTTTACTATGATGCAGCACAGTGTTTATTAAAGGTATCTTTTCCAATAGCGAGGAACTGTGTTTCTTGAATGGGACGATCCAGTGGACAACCAGTCCTGACTACCACCACATATGCTCTCTTCCAATATGGCTTATCTGCATTCTCTCAATGATTCTGAACCTCTCTGCAAATGTTATCCCTCATACCTGTAGCTTTTATAGTTTCTCCCTCCTTTTCTCTTGTCTTGTTCGTTCAATTCACTTACTTTCTCCCGAATCTTTTCTAACTTGTTCTTTAATCACTCCATCAATTATTCATTTAAATATTTTTGTTTGCATTTCTAGAATTCTTCTTTTTGATTTTTAAAAATTACTCCAGGTTTTCCAAAGTCTAACCATCAGACACTAACCTCTTTTTTGGTAGTCACTGTATCCCTTATACTTTTATTCACTCTAAATATTTGTACTTTATAATCAATATTCAAGAATTCCATCATTTGGTGTGTATGTGTGTTTCTCTTTTGCTTTTCTTCTTTTTCCTTTGTTTTTGCTTTTTTTTTTTTATGATTTTCAATTTTGAGCATAGTTTCCATATCCTAAATGGCCTGGATTGAGAATAACTGCAGAAGGTTTTCTTTAGCAACAATGATGATTAAAATCTGGGAAATAATTTTGCCTATGATAAAATGTGCACTTAGAGGATTTTTAATTATGGAAAAGATAATAACAAAGATTATGTGGGTGACAGACTAGAACTTTATTTTTTTTATCTGTTAATATATATTGGAAATTGAAAAATAAGGAATATAAGTATTTTTTTAAAACCCACCTTTTGTAGTCTGGAAAACACTATATCCATTTTAAGGGAAAATAGCTTAAATTGAATCTGCCAGAGGAATACTAATTGAAGCCAGACCACACATACTTATGGGGAAGATAATAAGAGTAAGAAATTGGGATAGAAGAATTCTTTTCTTAATTATGTCATCATATGTATATGATTCATATTATGGAACTGTTAATTCCCCAAATTATATACTTCGAGATTTGTAATTTATTTTGTCTATGTGCACTTTGTGCCTGCCTTCTCTGGGATTATTATACAGAAGGACACTACATAATTCTTAAAGGGACTATCCAACAAGATGATCTAACAATTGTAAATATCTATGCCCCCAATATGGGAGCAGCCAATTACATAAGAAAACTGTTAATCAAGATAAAGAGTCATATTGATATGAATACATTAATAGTAGGAGATCTTAACACACCTCTCTCAGAAATAGATCATCGAAGCAGAAAATCAATAAAGAAACAAGAGCATTGAATGACACATTGGACCAGATGGACCTCAGAGATATATACAGAATATTCCACCCTAAAACAACAGAATACTCATTCTTCTCAAGTGCACATGGAACCTTCTCAAGAATAGACCACATACTGGGTCACAAATCAGGACTCAACCAATACCAAAAGACTGAGATTATTCCCTGCATATTCTCAGATCACAATGCTTTGAAACTGGAGCTCAATCACAAGGAAAAGTTCGGAAGAACTCAAACACCTGGAAGCTAAAGACCACCTTGCTTAAGAATGCTTGGATCAACCAGGAGATCAAAGAAGAACTGAAACAATTCATGGAAACCAATGAGAATGAAGACACTTCGGTCAAAAACCTATGGGATACAGCAAAGGCGGTCCTAAGGGGGATATACATAGCCAGCCAAGCCTCCCTCAAAAAAATTGAAAAATTCAGAACACAGCAGCTGTCTCTACACCTTAAAGAACTGGAGAATCAACAACAAATCAAACCAACTCCACACATAAGAAGGGAAATCATCAAGATTAGAGCTGAGATCAATGAGGTAGAAACCAGAGATACAGTAGAACGTATCAATGAAACTAGAAGCTGGTTTTTTGAAAGAATAAATAAGATCAATAAACGACTGGCCACACTAATCCAAAAGAAAAGAGAGAAAGCCCAAATTCATAAAATTATGAATGAAAAGGGAGAGATCACAACTACCACCAAGGAAGTAGAAACAATCATCAGAAATTACTATCAACAGTTATATGCCAATAAGCTAAGCAACCTAGATGAAATGGATGCATTCCTGGAAAACTATAAACTCCCAAAATTGAACCAGGAAGAAATTGACAACCTGAATAGACCGATATCTAGTAACGAGATTGAAGCAGTGATCAAAAACCTCCTAAAAAACAAGAGCCCAGGACCTGACAGATTCCCTGGGGAATTCTACCAAACTTTCAAAGAAGAAATAACACCTATTCTCCTGAAGTTGTTTCAAAAAATTGAAGCAGAAGGAAAACTTCCAGACTCTTTCTATGAAGCCAGCATTACCATGATCCCCAAACCAGGCAAAGACCCCACCACAAAGGAGAATTTCAGACCAATATCACTGATGAATATGGATGCTAAGATTCTCAACAAGATCTTAGCAAACAGGATCCAACAGCACATTAAAAAGATTATCCACCATGACCAGGTGGGATACATCCCTGGGCTACAGGGATGGTTCAACATTCACAAATCAATCAATGTGATAGAACAAATTAATAAGAGAAGAGAGAAGAACCACATGGTCCTCTCAATTGATGCAGAAAAAGCATTTGACAAAATCCAGCATCCGTTCCTGATTAAAATGCTTCAAAGTATAGGGATAGAGGGAACATTCCTGAACTTCATCAATTCTATCTATGAAAAACCCACAGCAAATATCATCCTCAATGGGAAGAAGCTTGCAGCCTTCCCATTGAGACCAAGAACACGACAAGGATGCCCACTCTCACCACTCTTGTTCAACATAGTATTAGAAGTCCTAGCAACAGCAATCAGACAACAAAGAGAAATAAAAGGTATCCAAATTGGCAATGAAGAAGTCAAACTCTCTCTCTTCGCAGATGACATGATTCTTTATATGGAAAACCCAAAGACTCCGTCCCCAAACTACTAGAACTCATACAGCAAATCAGTAACATGGCAGGATACAAAGTCAATGTACAGAAATCAGTGGCTTTCTTATACACTAACAATGAAAATACAGAAAGGGAAATTAGAGAATCGATTCCATTTACTATAGCACCAAGAACCATACGATACCTGGGAATAAACCTAACCAAAGAGGTATTTGAATAATTTTTAGAACTCCATTTCAATTAATATATTGGCTTCTAGGCTCACCCTGTGTACAGTTTCTTCTTAGTGGTTATACTAAGATTACAGTACACAGTCTTAACTTTTCATGGTCTAGGTAGAATTATTGGTACAACGTAAGAAATCCTGTATGAAACAGGTCTATTGATACCCTCCACTCCCCATTATGGTAAATAGTTGTCATAGGTCTTACATATCACATGCATTATACACACTGGAAGAAACTTGCAAACTTTGCTTTGAATGGTCACGCATACTGCAAGGAAATTCACAGAAGATTGTCTTTCATATTTACCCTGATATTTATAACTTTACATGTCCTTATGCCTTCCCAGACAACAAGATTTCTCATGAAACTATGACACATAAACCTGACACATTTTCTTCCTTTAATACTTCTTGCACGGCAGGCCAAGTAGTTTCTGGAAAACGTCTTAATTTACCTTCATTCTGGAAGACTATTAATGATATCACATTCTGATTTGGCAGGGTTTTTAATGAGATGATTATTATCTCCTAAATTTATTGTTTCTAGTGAATTTCTAGGCATAGAAAGTGTTATTATTCTCTAATTGATTTCAGTATTTTTTATCTGTTTCAGAAGTATGACTACAATGTGCCTACATGTGATCTAGTTTTTATTATTTTAATTTGGATTTTGCTGGGCTTCCTGACTTTAACTTGGTGTTTTTCAACAAATTCAAATTAGCTTCAGCCATTATTTCTTCAAATCATCTTCTGCTAATTGTTTCCCTCTCCTTATGAGATGTTAATTACATGTGTCATAACTTTTGATATTATCACGTTGATCTCTCCTGTAAAAATTATTTTTGATCCCCTCTCAGATTCCATTATAATTCTTATCCAATCCAGAGCATTTGAGGGGGACAAAGCTAGATATTTACATGTTGCCTTAGGAGGAGCCACAAAGAACTAATGGTTGTAATTAAGAGCAGAGCAACAATTTTTAAATGTTAAAGCCTTATTTTATTCATAAAATATAATCACTAATTTCAGAAAATAAAAATTTCAGATTAATCAATTGGGTACAGGAGTTTGGACAGACCCAACTTTGTCCTTTTCGCATTTTCTTTGGAACTGAGTGCCCTCAAAGAATACACTTTCTGCTGTGCTGCAAACACAGCAAATTATAAAAGAACATCACCTTCCTCTGAAATTAGTACTGAAATGAGGACTGCTTAACTCTGAGATCCAGAATAAGAAGCCCATAATGTTCAAAACCTAATGTATAGTCTTAGAAAGTTAGACACACAGAAAACTGCCACATTGATCTTTATATCTCTGACTTCTCTGAGGATTTTTTTTTTAAGTCTCAGTGGTAGAATTTAGTGATTCATCAGTTGCATATCACATCCCATGGTCATTACCTCAATGTCCTGCTTAATGCAGATCACCCAGTTGTCCCTTCCTCCCACCCATCTCCCCTCCTGCAACCCTGTTTGTTCCCTATAGTTGAGTCTCTTATGATTTGCCTCCACCTCAGTTTTCATCTTGTATTGTTTTTCCGCCCTTCTCCATGTTCATCCGTTTGGTTTCTTAAATTCCACATATGAATGAAACCATACATTATTTGTCTTTCTCTGACTTAACTTATTTTGCTTAGCATAACACACTCTAGTTCCATGCACATCATTGCAAATGGCAAGATTTCATTCTTTTTGGTTGCTGGGTCATACTTCAATGTATATATACCACATCTTCTATAACCATTCATCTGCCGATGGACATGTGGGCTCTTTCCCTAGTTTGGTTCTTGTGGACATTGCTGCTACAAACATTGAGGTGCATATGCCCCCTTGAATCACAATGTTTGCACCTTTGTATAAATACCAAGTAGTGTACCTCTTGTGTAATAGGGTAGCTCTATTTTCAACTGTTTGAGGAACCTCCATACTGATTACCGGAGTTGCTGCACCAGTTTGCATTCTCACCAGCAGAATGAGAAAGGTCAGAAACACAACAGTCGAGTCCACTCTCACCACTGTTGTTCAATAGCACTAGAGGTCCTAGCCTCAGCACTCAAACAACGAAAAGATTTTAAAGACATCCAAATCAATGAAGAATTCAGATCTTCATTCTTCATAAATGATATAATAGTCTATGTAGAAAATGCAAAGATTCCACCAAAAAAATTGCTAGAATTCATGCAGGAATTCAGCAAAGGCACAGGATAAAAATCAATGCACAGAAGTCAGGTGCATTCCATATATTAACAATGAGGCAGAAGAAATAGAAATTAAGGGTTCAATCCTATTTACAATTGCACCAAAACCGTAAGGTACAGAGGAATAAACCTAACCAAAGAGGTAACGAGAAACTAAAACTACAGAACAGTTATAAAAGAAATTGAGGAAGACACAGAGAAATGGAAAAAGAAATTCCATCCTCATGAATTGGAAGAAAAAATACTGGTAAATGTGTATGCTACCAATAGCAATCTATAGTTTTGATACAAGCCCTATCAAAATACCATCACCATTTCTCACAGAGCTAGAACAAACAATCCTAAAATTTGCATGGAATGAGAAATGCCCCCAAAAGACAAAATAATGTTGAAAAAGAAAACCAAAGCCTCAGGCATTACAATTCTGCACTTGAAACTCTATTACAAAGCTATTATCATCAAGACCATATGGTCTTCTCTTTTTTTTTTTTTTTTAAGATTTATTTATTCATTTGAAAGGGGGTTGGGGCAGAAGGCAAGGGAGAGAGAATCTTAAGCAAACCCTGTGCTGAGCATGGAGCTGGACACAGGCTTAATTTCATGACCCTGAGGTAGTGACCTGACCTGAAATCAAGAAGTCAGTCACTTAACTGACTGAGCCCTTCCATGACTCTTTCTACTCTGACTTTACACCTGCCTAACTCCCTTAAAATAGTGTTCCATGCTTATATATCTCCAGTGAATTTGGTGGATCCTCCACTTAAGTTCACTCTACCAAAGTCTTCCCATGGCTTCTTATGGGTACATGTAAGACATTAAGCATCTTTTTTAGAAGCATGTAGAGATGTAAAACATAATTTAAGAAAAAACTGGGAGGTGTTCCACATCAGAATGTTAATATTAAAGAGCTTCTCTCTTACCTTTCTTTATTCTCCATGCTAAGAAATACATATGTGTCAATGGGATACTCAACACTGGAAAGAACAGGGCATTCAGTATCTTCTTCCCCTAGGCCCCAGTAGGTTCCCCAAATCCAGGAACCAAACAGACTATCTTGCAAACCTTGAAAATTCCTTTAAAAATCTCTTCTATTCCAAAAGAGACCGTTACATATGTCCAAAGTAACACATTAGGTGAGAAGACTGGGTTTCTTGACCAGTAAGAGAAAGAATAATAACTGCAACTTGATTTCAAAAATCTGTTTCCCAATATTTTTCTTTTACAAACAAGCTTCTTTCATGAACTACAATAAGAAAAAAAAATCCTACAGTTATTATGGTAAATTAGGTTTTTGTTCAATAAAACTACATTCCTTCCATCAGAGCACTTTGAAAGGAGTAAACCCTGCAGAAAATCAATGATAAGTTTGACCACGTGACTTGTTTGCACAATCTAATGTGAGTGGGAATGTGACAGCTTATAAGTTCAGGGTCCAGGCATTAAGAAGCACATTTCTCCTAACCACTAATCTCTGCTATAAGATATCATACATCAGGTAGCTGCTTTTCTAAGAATAAAATACATCCAAAAGATCTGAGCTGAATCTATAGTGTAGTCTGGAGCCAAGCCCACGATGCCAAGCCTCGATCAACTAAAACCTAGCCAAAGCAGAAACTGGTGAATGAGAAATAATTGTTTATTTTACAATGTCATTGCAATCTTGGGTTGTTTGAGTACAATGTCAGCAAACCATTACAGCTAGCATTTACATATTATATGATTTTGATTTTGAGTATTCATATAATTTCTCAATCAGAGTATAAGAAATCAGTACAGAGAGTGTAAAGAATATGTGTAAGTTTGCTTGGGTGGCTCAGTCAAGCATCTGCATTATGCTGAGGTCATATTACCAGGGTCCTGGGACTGAGTGCTGCACCCTCCAGTCTGGCTCTTCTCAGTGGGGAGATTGCTTCTCCCTCTGACTGCTACTCTCCTGCTTGTTCTCTCTCTCTCTCTCTCTCTCTCTCTCTGCACAAAATAAATAAATAAATAGCTCTCAAAAAATAATATGTGCAAAAAAAATTTGTCTATATTCAAAGTGACATATGTTTATGAAGTATGAATATTTTTGCAAGCAATAATCAAGTTCAATCTCTCTCCCTCTTGTAATTGAACGAGGGTAGAAATATCTGAATCACTACCAAATTACTAAAGTTTGTTGGGAAGTGTAGCATTAACTATCTGTTTGACTCACACAATACCTTTACACTTTTATTCTTGTTTTCTTCATAATTTAACATTTTATTTTTTACATCAAAATATTTTCTAGCCTGGATAAGGGTAACAGAAGTGGGGACTTGGGAAATTTAATAAAATAAGATGTCTTCTAAAACATCTGAAATCCAGGTAAGAAGGAAAACAGCACACAAGAAAAAGTAGTGAAGGACACTGGTTATTAATGATTGAGAAGACACCAATCTCTACCAAAAAATGAACCTAATTTTGATAGTACAGGACTAAAAGAGAGTCAGAAGATAGCTGTTTATTCCATTCTCAGAGGACGTGGGGCAGGTGGGAATGGCTCTTACATAGCAATCCTGTGGTTGTTGCATGATCACCCTGAGTGTCTGTTCGCAATTTGGTACTCTCAGCTCTAAATCTACCCACCCTTCTGTGCCCTGTTCTCAGAAAATGGAGTTCTCATCCTTGTCAGCTCACATGAATTTGAGTTCTGTCGATAAAGGCAATGGAGAGACACAGCAGCAAGGGCTCTTCTGATTTCATGGTGTTTTCAGGGTGTTTGGCGGCTATGGCTTGGTTACCTGCCGCATGCAGGCAGGAAGTCCTTGTATTCAGCCTCCAGCAAGTTTTGTGGTCAGTGCGAGTCAGTTTCCTGGCCTCTGCTCTGTGCCTCCTAACAGGAGTTCTTCCTGCCTGCCAGTCATAGCCTGAGATCCAGCCTCACTAAGTTCAGCCTGTGGACTGTGGAGCTGCCTGTCCCAGGTCAACGCAGTGAGCATGTCTGCCAGGAAGCTGTGTGTGGCTGCATTGTCTTCAATGACATCTAAATCCCCTCTCCAGAGAGCAGATGTGGTTTCCCAGTGATCTCTCCCTTGGGTACTCTCCTTTAACTCTAAGGATTTCGTTATGATTTTCTTGACTTTAGTAGCTTTTCCTCTTAGTAGGCTTTCCCTTACAAATGGATAATAGTTGTTTACATCAGTCTTCCTCTGGTTTCTATTCCTGAGTCAATTCTGGTGGATAATCTTGACACCCAGGGTTGTTCAACCCTTATTTGTAGCCCCTTTAAGGGCTAGAAAAATCAATTCATTTGGAAATATGAGTGGATTGATGACCTTACAGAAGACTTTACAATAACAGTGCTTCATATTATAATTTGTCATTTATGATTTAATAACAAAAGCTTAAGAAATGTGTTGTAATATGTACCTGAGTGTATATTTTTTACATTAATAAAATTAAGATGAAAAACAGTTCTATGACACCAAGGGGGAAACCTCACTTTGGGCTTTGCATGATTATGATCCAAACTGCAGGTTCCGTCTTGGTAAAAAATGAAGCATTCTAGTGAATGATGCTGATAACGGGCAAGGCCACACATGTGTGTACGGGGACAATGGAGGATAACTCTGTACCTTCTTCTCAATTATGTTGTGAACTAAAATTGTTCTAAAAATAGTATCTGAAAAAAATCTGGGAAAATTATATGCCTTTTGAAAAAATGAGAAATATCTTCTTTATAGGTGGTGAGATAGCGTTATACCAAAATTAGGTAACTAAAATGCCTAATGCTTACAAACATATATTTTTAGGTCTAAGCAGTTTTCAAAAGATCTTATGTTTGAGTCAAAGTTGAAAAATGGATAATTCTTGTCACTTGCTGAAAAAACTGATGACCTGAAATACAGAGAATTATATCTTATTACTCTTAAAAATATAAATCACAATATTTTGAACAATAAACAGTTGTATTCCATTGTGTATATATACCACATCTTCTTTATCCATTCGTCTGTTGATGGACATCTAGGTTCTTTTCATAGTTTGGCTATTGTAGACATTGCTGCTATAAACATTCGGGTGCACGTGCCCCTTCGGATCACTACGTTTGTATCTTTAGGGTAAATACCCAGCAGTGCAATTGCTGGGTCATAGGGTAGTTCTATTTTCAACATTTTGAGGAACCTCCATGCTGTTTTCCAGAGTGGTTGCACCAGCTTGCATTCCCACCAACAGTGTAGGAGGGCTCCCCTTTCTCCGCATCCTCGCCAGCATCTGTCATTTCCTGACTGGTTAATTTTAGCCATTCTGACTGGTGTGAGGTGATATCTCATTGTGGTTTTGATTTGTATTTCCCTGATGCCGAGTGATATGGAGCACTTTTTCAGGTGTCTGTTGGCCATCTGGATGTCTTCTTTGCAGAAATGTCTGTTCATGTCTTCTGCCCATTTCTTGATTGGATTATTTGTTCTTTGGGTGTTGAGTTTGCTAAGTTCTTTATAGATTTTGGACACTAGCCCTTTATCTGACATGTCGTTTGCAAATATCTTCTCCCATTCTGTCAGTTGTCTTTTGGTTTTGTTAACTGTTTCCTTTGCTGTGCAAAAGCTTTTGATCTTGATAAAATCCCAATAGTTCATTTTTGCCCTTGCTTCCCTTGCCTTTGGCGATGTTCCTAGGAAGATGTTGCTGTGGCTGAGGTCGAAGAGGTTGCTGCCTGTGTTCTCCTCAAGGATTTTGATGGATTCTTTTCTCACATTGAGGTCCTTCATCCATTTTGAGTCTATTTTCATGTGTGGTGTAAGGAAATGATCCAATTTCATTTTTCTGCATGTGGCTGTCCAATTTTCCCAACACCATTTATTGAAGAGGCTGTCTTTTTTCCATTGGACATTCTTTCCTGCTTTGTCGAAGATTAGTTGGCCATAGAGTTGAGGGTCTATTTCTGGGCTCTCTATTCTGTTCCATTGATCTATGTGTCTGTTTTTGTGCCAGTACCATGCTGTCTTGATGATGACAGCTTTGTAATAGAGCTTGATCCGGAATTGTGATGCCACCAACCTTGGCTTTCTTTTTCAATATTCCTTTGGCTATTCGAGGTCTTTTCTGGTTCCATATAAATTTTAGGATTATTTGTTCCATTTCTTTGAAAAAAATGGATGGTACTTTGAAAGGAATTGCATTAAACGTGTAGATTGCTTTAGGTAGAATAGACATTTTCACAGTATTTATTCTTCCAATCCAGGAGCATGGAACATTTTTCCATTTCTTTGTGTCTTCCTCAATTTCTTTCATGAGTACTTTATAGTTTTTGGTGTATAGATTTTTAGTCTCTTTGGTTAGGTTTATTCCTAGGTATCTTATGGTTTTGGGTGCAATTGTAAATGGGATGAACTCCTTAATTTCTCTTTCTTCTGTCTTGTTGTTGGTGTAGAGAAATACAACTGATTTCTGTGCATTGATTTTATATCCTGACACTTTACTGAATTCCTGTTCAAGTTCTAGCAGTTTTGGAGTGGAGTCTTTTGGATTTTCCACATATAGTATCATATCATCTGCGAAGAGTGATAGTTTGACTTCTTCTTTGCTGATTTGGATGCCTTTAATTTCCTTTGGTTGTCTGATTGCAGAGGCTAGGAATTCTAGTACTATGTTGAATAGCAGTGGTGATAACGGACATCCCTGCCATGTTCCTGACCTTAGCGGAAAAGCTTTCAGTTTTTCTCCATTGAGAATGATATTTGCGGTGGGTTTCTCATAGATGGCTTTGATAATATTGAGGTATGTGCCCTCTATCCCTACACTTTGAAGAGTTTTGGTCAGGAAGGGATGCTGTACTTTGTCAAATGCTTTTTCAGCATCTATTGAGAGTATCATATGGTTCTTATTCTTTCGTTTATTAATGTGCTGCATCACATTGATTGATTTGCGGAGGTTGAACCAACCTTGCAGCCCTGGAATAATTCCCACTTGGTCATGGTGAATAATCCTTTTAATGTACTGTTGAATCCTATTGGCTAGTATTTTGGTGAGAATTTTTGCATCTGTGTTCATCAAGGATATTGGTCTGTAGTTCTGTTTTTTGATGGGATCCTTGTCTGTTTTGGGATCAAGGTGATGCTGGCCTCATAAAATGAGTTTGGAAGTTTTCCTTCCATTTCTCTTTTTTGGAACAGTTTCAGGAGAATAGGAATTAGTTCTTCTTTAAATGTTTGGTAGAATTCCCCCGGGAAGCCGTCTGGCCCTGGGCTTTTGTTTGTTTGGAGATTTTTGATGACTGTTTCAATCTCCTTACTGGTTATGGTCTGTTCAGGCTTTCTATTTCTTCCTGGTTCAGTTGCGGTAGTTTATATGTCTCTAGGAATGCATCCATTTCCTCCAGATTGTCAAATTTGTTGGCGTAGAGTTGCTCATAGTTTGTTCTTATAATTGTCTGTATTTCTTTGGTGTTCGTTGTGATCTCTTCTCTTTCATTCGTGATTTTATTTATTTGGGTCCTTTCTCTTTTCTTTTTGATAAGTCTGGCCAGGGGTTTATCGATCTTATTAATTCTTTCAAAGAACCAGCTCCTAGTTTCGTTGATTTGTTCTATTGTTTTTTTGGTTTCTATTTCATTGATTTCTGCTCTGATCTTCATGATTTCTCTTCTCCTGCTGGGTTTGGGGTTTCTTTCTTGTTCTTTCTCCAGCTCCTTTAGGTGTAAGGTTAGGTTGTGTACCTGAGACCTTTCTTGTTTCTTAAGAAAGGCTTGTACCGCTATATATTTTCCTCTCAGGACTGCCTTTGTTGTGTCCCACAGATTTTGAACCGTTGTGTTTTCATTATCATTTGTTTCCATGAATTTTTTCAATTCTTTTTTAATTTCCTGGTTGACCCATTCATTCTTTAGAAGGATGCTGTTTAGTCTCCATGTATTTGGGTTCTTTCCAAATTTCCTCTTGTGATTGAGTTCTCGCTTCAGAGCGTTGTGGTCTGAAAATATGCAGGGAATGATTCCAATCTTTTGATAACAGTTGAGACCTGATTTAGGACCGAGAATGTGATCTATTCTGGAGAATGTTCATGTGCACTAGAGACAAATGTGTATTCTGTTGCTTTGGGATGAAATGTTCTGAATATATCTGTGATGTCCATCTGGTCCAGTGTGTCATTTAAGGCCTTTATTTCCTTGTTGATCTTTTGCTTGGATGATCTGTCTATTTCAGTGAGGGGGGTGTTAAAGTCCCCTACTATTATTGTATTATTGTCAATGCGTTTCTTTGATTTTGTTATTAATTGGTTTATATAGTTGGCTGCTCCCACGTTAAGGGCATAGATATTTAAAATTGTTAGATCTTCTTGTTGGACAGATCCTTTGAGTATGATATAGTGTCCTTCCTCATCTCTTATTATAGTCTTTGGCTTAAAATCTAATTGATCTGATATAAGGATTGCCACTCCTGCTTTCTTCTGATGTCCATTAGCATGGTAAATTCTTTTCCACCCCCTCACTTTAAATCTGGAGGTGTCTTCGGGTTTAAGATGAGTTTCTTGTAGGCAACATATAGATGGGTTTTGTTTTTTTATCCATTCTGATACCCTGTGTCTTTTGAGTGGGGCATTTAGCCCATTAACATTCAGGGTAACTATTGAGAGATATGAATTTAGTGCCATTGTATTGCCAGTAAGGTGACTGTTATTGTATATTGTCTCTGTTTCTTTCTGATCTACTATTTTTAGTGTCTCTCTTTGCTTAGAGGACCCCTTTCAATATTTCCTGTAGAGCTGGTTTGGTGTTTGCAAATTCTTTCAGTTTTTGTTTGTCCTGGAAGCTTTTAATCTCTCCTTCTATTTTCAATGATAGCCTAGCTGGATATAGAATTCTTGGCTGCATGTTTTTCTCGTTTAGTGCTCTGAATATATCATGCCAGCTCTTTCTGGCCTGCCAGGTCTCTGTGGATATGTCTGCTGCCAATCTAATATTTTTACCATTGTATGTTAAAGACTTCTTTTCCCGGGCTGCTTTCAGGATTTTCTCTTTGTCACTAAGACTTGTAAATTTTACTATTAGGTGACGGGGTGTGGACCTATTCTTATTGATTTTGAGGGGGGTTCTCTGCACCTCCTGGATTTTGATGCTTGTTCCCTTTGCCATATTGGGGAAATTCTCTCCAATAATTCTCTCCAATATACCTTCTGCTCCCCTCTCTGTTTCCTCTTCTTCTGGAATCCCAATTATTCTAATGTTGTTTCGTCTTATGGTGTCATTTATCTCTCGAATTCTGCCCTCGTGGTCCAGGAGCTGTTTGTCCCTCTTTTGCTCAGCTTCTTTATTCTCTGTCATTTGGTGTTCTATATCGCTAATTCTTCTGCCTCATTTATTCTAGCAGTGAGAGCCTCCGTTTTTGATTGCACCTCATTAATAGCTTTTTTGATTTCAACTTGGTTAGATTTTAGTTCTTTTATTTCTCCAGAAAGGGCTTTTATCTCTCTGGAGAGGGTTTCTCTAATATCTTCCATGCCTTTTTCGATCCCGGCTAGAACCTTGAGAATTGTCATTCTGAACTCTAGATCTGACATATTACCAATGTCTGTATTGATTAGGTCCCTAGCCTTTGGTACTGCCTCTTTTTCTTTTTTTTTGTGGTGAATTTTTCTGCCTTGTCATTTTGTCCAGATAAGAGTATATGAAGGAGCAAGTAAAATACTAAAAGGTTGGCAACAACCCCAGGAAAATATGCTTTAACCAAATCATAAGAGATCCCAAATCGTGAGGGGGGAGAAAAGGGATAAAAAGAGGTTCAGAAAGAAAAAAAAAGAAAGAAAGAAAGAAAAGAAACAATTAAAAAAAGAAAACGAATAAAGAAAAAATATAAAAAAGAAAAATATATATATATATATTAGATAAACTAGTTAAAAAACGTTAAAAAAGAAAAGGGTAAAAGTTAAAAAAATGCAGAAGAAGAGAAAAAAATTGAAAAAGAAAAAAAAATTAAATTAACTGCAAAGCTAAAGAATCATGGGGAGAAAGCCAGGAGTTCCGTGCTTTGCTTTCAACTCCTCTGGAATTCCGCTGTTCTCCTTGGTATTGAAACTGCACTCCTTGGTAGGTGAACTTGGTCCTGGTTGGATTTCTTGTTGTTCTTCTGGGGGAGGGGCCTGTTGTAGTGATTCTCAAGTGCCATTGCCCCAGGCGGAATTGCATCACCCTTACCAGTGGCTGGGCTGAGTAGTCCGCTCAGGTTTGCTTTCGGGAACTTTTGTTCCCTGAGTGCCTTCCGTAGAGTTCCAGAGGACAGGAATGAAGATGGCGGCCTCCCAGTCTCCGGCCCCCAGGAGCCGAGAGCCCAGGGCCCCACTCCTCAGTGTGTCCTCAGAGAACAGCGCCCAATTACTCCCATCTGCCTGGCCTCCAGCCAGGCTCTGAGCTCACTGAGCCTGTGACTGGTTCAACGTAACCCCGAGCTGTGAGCTCACTCCTTGGCTCCGTCTCTGTAGCCGGCTTCACCATTCTAATACCTGTAAGCTCTGCGACCCTCAGACACCCCCGATCCTTCTGTGACCCTGCGGGACCTGAGGCCACACTGACCCCACATGGGCTTCATCCCGGTTAACCCTCTGGAGCGATGTCCCTCAGCGGAACAGACTTTTAAAAGTCCTGGTTTTGTGCTCCCTTGCTCCACTGTTTGCCGGGAGCTGGCTACTCCCCCCGCGGTCTATCTTCCCGTCGCTTTGGATTCACTTCTCCGCCAGTCCTACTTTTCAGAAAGTGGTTGATTTTCTGTTTCTAGAATTGCTGTTCTTCTCTTTGATCTCCCGTTGGATTTTTAGATGTTTACAATCTTTAGATAAGCTATCTAGCTGATCTCCTGCTACCTGAAGTAGTCTCAGCCTGCTACTTCTCCGCCATCTTGACTCCTCCCCCCGGAAACAGTTTTTATGTTTATGTTTTTTTATGTTCTTAGGATTATTCACATACTGCACTTATTCTTTGTAAGATTGGTCCTCTTAAGGCATAAAATACAAAAGTTGTCAAGAAACTTACACTTTAGGAAAGAAGGCTGAGGCTTTTGGACACAGTGATGAATTAATATTGATATTCTGGAAAACTCTACTAATCCATGAAGAACGAATGAGGAGACCGAACAAACACTATGAGAAAACAATTTTTTTTAGAAGTCAAATAAAAGCTCTTATTTGAATTTGTAATAACAACCACAGTTATTTTTTTCTTACTTTATAGAATTTTTCACATTTTAACATAGTGTTATATACTGAACATGTTATGAAAATATCTTAGTAGGAGTAAATGAAGAGGAAATCTTACAAAGACAACAATTTCAGCATTCTGATAATTTAACAAAGGTTAATAATATTTTATGAAATATCTATTATTGAAAAACTCCTAGAGATTCTCGTAAGAAGAAGCACATCTGTATTCTTCCTGCTCAGCACTGCTCCCATGCCTCCCTACCTGCCCACCATAGCTCAGTAATCCAGAAGCTTGTAGTTCCACAATTTGGAGAAGCTGCAGAAAACAATGGTGCTGGTGCCACAGGGGAGACTCGATCAGCATGGGGAAAGGACTGAAAGAGCCCAGTGACTTATCAGCTCAGAGTGATGATTTTGCTTGGTAATGAATGAGGAAAATCCATATGTTTACTAGTCGAGATTTTGGTTTTTCTGTCAAGCACCATGATCCCATAAATACAATGGGAAGATACTGTTAGTGAGAATACAATGGAAGAGTTGATATGAGCTCTCTACACACTCTTGGATGGTTGAACAAAATATGCACACATGGAGAGGAGACCAAGATGAACCCAGTAGAATTTTAAGCAGAAGGAGACTTGAGAACTGATATTCAAGTTGTGAGCACTCCCCTCTCACACGCATACACACACACACACACACACACACACACACCCCACATGGCAGAGGGTACAAACCCTACTGATTATAGTTTTTGAACATAGCTTTTAGAAAACTTGGGGGTTTCATTTAAGCTACAAACTCACAAGAGCAATCCTTAGGAATGTAGGCTAAAAAATAAAAATAAAGAATAACTATTTGGAAACACTGAACAAAACTATCAGCAGGCAGATTATAGGGAAGAAGATCCTGCAGTAAAGTGTATGCAACTTACAAATATATAAATCTAAGAATATGAAACAGATTACATATTATTTAAACTATATTACCAAAAATATCTATTTAAAAAAAAAACATGAAAAGTCACTGGCAAATGTCTACTATACTATAGGAAAGCATAGGTCAATATAAACTTCTATTGTGATAAGGTGTTACTTTAATTATAAGACAGTATTTTAGGGAACTGTTTATAAACATATGGAAATTATATGGGGCACCTGGGTGGCTCAGTTGGTTAAACTTCTGCCTTTGGCTAGTTCATGATCCCAGGGTCCTGGGATCAAGTCCCACATTGGGCTCCCTGATCAACAGGGAGTCTTATTCTCCCTGTGCCCTTCTTCCCCCTCTCATGCTTATGTTCCCTGTCTCTGTCTCTCAATCTCTCTGCAGTAAATAAATAAAATCTTATAAAAATAAGTATATGGAAATTATAAAGAAAACGGTTCAGATAATTAAATGAATATGTAATGGCAGGAATATAGCAAATAGGAAATATCAATAGAGAAATAAAACTATATGAATAAACCACAGAGAATTTCTTAGTTTATCATTAAACACCTGAATGAAAATTCACTTCATTGGCTCTCCAGAAAATATGAGATACACTAGAAAAAAATATTTGAAATCAAGGAAGGAATAAAAATTTATTCATGTCATGAATGAAAAGAAAAAGCAGAAGAATTAACAAAGTGTTTGCACAGCAAAGGAAAGGAAACAAAGTTGAAAAAATATTTGGAAGAACAATGTACAGAACAGGAGAAATATTGTAAACCATATATCAGATAAGGAACCTACATCCAAATATATAAATATCTCAACCAATGCAATAAAAACAAAGAAAAGAATGCGATTCTGAAAATGGGAACAGGGCCTGAGTAACATTTTTCTGAAGACATAGAAATGGCTAATAGGTACAAGAAAGAAAATCACTAATCGTCAGGAAAATGCAAATCAAAAACACAATAAAATATCAACTCTCACCTGTTACAATTGCTTTTTCCAAAAATATAAGAGAAATGGTGAGAGGATCTGAAGAAAAGGAAATCCTTTGGAGGAAATGTAAATTGGTGCTGCCACAATGGAAAATAGTACAGCATTTTTTCAAGCCATTGCAAATAAAAATACCGTATTATTCAGTGATGTCACTCCTACGTATATATCAGATAAGGGTTATACATCAGGTGGAAGAAGAAAACAAGACATAAACATGATATGAACAGCAAAATGGGAAACCTAAATCCAACTATCCCAATAATGACATTCATGCTAATTCAGTAAATATTCCAATCAAAAGATATAAATTGTCTTCCTGAATAAGAAAAGAATACTAAGGTCCGTCATTATGCTTTCTGTAACACACACACTTTAGATTCGAAGGCACAAAGGATGAAAGAAAAACAACAGCAAAAGATCTATCATACAAACAATAACCCCATAAGTGAAGACAAATGGCTATTCTAATATCAACGTAGCTGTTAAAACAAGAAATTTAATTAGAAATTAAAAGAAACATTTCACGCATTAAGGCTGTCAATATGAGAAGAAGATTAAAATAATTATAAACATATTATTTGCTAACAATGGAACCCTTATACACATGAAATAGAAATTGAAACATTTGGGAGGATAAAAAAACAATTCAATAATTACAGTTGGAGATATAAAAGCTCTTCCATCAGTAAGTGAGAGACCAGCTACTCACAAAATCAGAAGCCCCGTGGAAGACTGTCGAAACACTAGGAACCAGCTTGACAAAATTGATATACATAGAAATTATTCTTCTAGGTCATAAATAGGGATCAAACATTGAAAGGATGGAAATTTTCAAAGTATATTCTCTGAAGACAAAGGAATAAATTAGAAGTGACAATTGAAAGAAATGTGGAAAATTTCCAAACATGTAGAAAAGTGATAGACTCTGAAAAATTTATAGTTCAAAGATGAAATCTATGAAAATACCTTGTACTGGATGATACTAAACTGAGAATATATCAAAACTTTTAAAATGAAACCAAAGTAGTGTTTGGAGACAATCCATCGCTTTGTCACTTATATCCAAAAGGAAGAGTGTTATAAGATGCATGATCTGAGTAGCTTCCCTCTCAAGATGCTGTACAGAGAAGAGCCTATTAAAGTTAGAGAAGAAAGAAATGATAAACATATACTAAGCTGAAAATTGTGAAGTACGTATAATAGGATAACTCATGGCAGCCCCTAGTGGATCAATACCCAAATATCCAAGAGTATTAGCAATAGCATGGATGAATGCACTGTAGTAGAATCAGACAATGAAATAGCAAGGAGTCTGGATGATTTAGAACTTCATGAAACTATATGGATGAAATGCACAAGTTTAGCTTCCCCTGAAAATGCCAAAAATAAAATATGCATGCTGTATGATTCTATTTATGTAAATGTTTGTAAATGGAGGTGAAAATATGAAAGGGGTATTTTGCCATGCTGGTAATATTTATTTTCTTTTTGTTGTTGTTTGTTTTGTTTTGTTTTGGAATAAATATTATTTTTAATTAAAGCCCTAAGATAGGTTATACCTGAATTAATGAGATCTACAGTGATTTCCTTTGGAAATTAACTTTCTTTCTTTCTTTCTTTCTTTCTCCCTTTCTTTCTTTCTTTCCTTTTTTTATTAATATATAATATATTATTTGCCCCAGGGATACAGGTCTGTGAATCATCAGGCTTACACATTTTCTTATTCATATGATGGTGACACTTCAAAATTCAGCCAGGTGCTGGCAACCATCTGTATGTACATTATACCACAATAAAATTACCATAAGAGAACACTATGAAAATATGCAAGTATGTTTAAAATAGACATAAAATTGAAAACATCCTATCAAATACAACTTGTGAAAACCAAAACAAAAGGAAATAAAAATATCAGAAGTGTCTTAACTTCTAATATATTTTAATCTATAATCCAAAAAGCTTTTCATTCTCAGTTATAGAACATCTAGGTGCTTATAAGTAAAGAAAAATGAAATGTCAATTATCATCCAAACAGAAATCCTTACAGGGAAATAAAAGGGGGGGGGCATCTAATAAAATATGTGTTGTGTATGTTTTCTTGGAATACTAAGGAAAAGGGAAATTACATGTCCATGGCAATCTAAACTGATTCTGACAGTATACAAAAATAATGGACTATGATGTAAGTAGATTTATTGAAGAAATACCACTTTGGATTTATATGTGAAATTCCATAAACTTAATCTGTCACATTAGCAGAGTAAAGAAGGCCAAATGATGTGATTTCTCTGATGCAGAAAGCAACTGATAAAACTAATTTTCATTCTTAATTTTTAAAAAATTTAGTCTAATAGAAATAGAAAGGAAACATCCATGTAATGATCTAGAATAGATAGGAGAATTCTGAAGAATAACTAATATAAACCCACTGTTTACAAAAGAACAATTTTTAAAGTATGGATTGACATAAAAATATATACAAGATTAAGGAAACTGAGGAAAAATGCAGTTTATACCCAAACATATATGGAATGCAGATTTCAACAAAGATGCAGTCATTCAGTGGAGAAAATAGAGTCTTAAAACAAATGGTGTGGAAACAATGGAGCATCAAATGAAATTAATAATATAAACTTTATACTATATACAAAAATGCTAAAAACTGATCATCAATAAGTATAAATGATAAAATTTCAATAAGATGTATTTAAAAACATCTGACCTAAAGTTGAGAAGAGATTTCTTAGAAAGGACAACAAAACATAATCCATGAAAGAACAAATTGATAAAGCATAGTTCCTTAAGGTAATGTCTGCTCTTTGAAGAGAAGAGAAAAGCAAGTCATAGACTTGAGAGGAAATACTTATAAATCATTGTAAAAAATAATAATAAAGAATTTTCAAAATACAGTGACAGAAAGTAAAAATATAGCCAAAATATTTCAAGATACTAACATCAAAAAGCACACATTGATGACAAATGAGTACAGGGAAAGATGTTTAACACTATTAATCTTAGGAAGATACAAATTAAAACCACTACATATCAGAATTCCTACAAAATAGGAAACACTGTTCCCTATTCCCTCTACCAAATACAACTAAAACCCCTGGACATTTTATAAAAAAAACAACAGCAGTTTCAAACAGGAGATGAGAAAACTGACAGAACTGGGCACACCAACCCCAAGGAATGACAGAGTGGTGAGCACCCTGGATTTCTCTTTCCATCCCATATCCCAGACTGTTGAGCAAACCACAGACACCAAAGGGTACTGACAAAAGTCCCAAAATGTTTTTTTTTTCTCTCCAGTAAAAATAATGGAAAAAAGGCATGCTAGAAAGACCAAAAAACAAAACAAAACAAAAAAAAACTAACTTCATTATTTCAATAAAAAACCATATCAAAAAAATGGGCAGAAGGTATGAACAGACACTTCTCCAATAAAGACATACAAATGGCTATCAGACATATGAAAAAATGTTCATCATCACTAGCCATCAGGGAGATTCAAATTAAAACCACATTGAGATACCACCTTACACCAGCATCCCTTCCTGATCAAAACTCTTCAAAGTGTAGGGATAGAGGGCACATACCTCAATATTATCAAAGCCATCTATGAAAAATCCACCACAAATATCATTCTCAATGGAGAAAAACTGAAAGCTTTTCCGCCAAGGTCAGGAACACGGCAGGGATGTCCGTTATCACCGCTGCTATTCAACATAGTACTAGAAGTCCTAGCCTCAGCAATCAGACTACCAAAGGAAATTAAAGGCATCCAAATCGGCAAAGAAGAAGTCAAACTATCACTCTTCGCAGATGATATGATACTATATGTGGAAAATCCAAAAGACTCCACTCCAAAACTGCTAGAACTTGTACAGGAGTTCAGTAAAGTGTCAGGATATAAAATCAATGCACAGAAATCAGTTGCATTTCTCTACACCAACAACAAGACAGAAGAAAGAGAAATTAAGGAGTCTATCCCATTTATAATTGCACCCCAAACTATAAGATACCTAGGAATAAACCTAACCAAAGGGGCTAAGAATCTAGACACAGAAGACTATAAAGTACTCATGAAAGAAATTGAGGAAGACACAAAGAAATGGAAAAATGTTCCATGCTCCTGGATTGGAAGAATAAATATTGTGAAAATGTCTATGCTACCTAAAGCAATCTACACATTTAATGCAATTCCTTTCAAAGTACCATCCTTTTTTTTTTTTCAAAGAAATGGAACAAATAATCCTAAAATTTATATGGAACCAGAAAAGACCTCGAATAGCCAAAGGAATATTGAAAAAGAAAGCCAAAGTTGGTGGCATCACAATTCCGGACTTCAAGCTCTATTACAAAGCTGTCATCATCAAGACAGCATGGTACTGGCACAAAAACAGACACATAGATCAATGGAACAGAATAGAGAGCCCAGAAATAGACCCTCAACTCTATGGCCAACTAATCTTCGACAAAGCAGGAAAGAATGTCCAATGGAAAAAAGACAGCCTCTTCAATAAATGGTGTTGGGAAAATTGGACAGCCACATGCAGAAAAATGAAATTGGATCATTTCCTTACACCACACATGAAAATAGACTCAAAATGGATGAAGGACCTCAATGTGAGAAAAGAATCCATCAAAATCCTTGAGGAGAACACAGGCAGCAACCTCTTCGACCTCAGCCACAGCAACATCTTCCTAGGAACATCGCCAAAGGCAAGGGAAGCAAGGGCAAAAATGAACTATTGGGATTTTATCAAGATCAAAAGCTTTTGCACAGCAAAGGAAACAGTTAACAAAACCAAAAGACAACTGACAGAATGGGAGAAGATATTTGCAAACGACATGTCAGATAAAGGGCTAGTGTCCAAAATCTATAAAGAACTTAGCAAACTCAACACCCAAAGAACAAATAATCCAATCAAGAAATGGGCAGAAGACATGAACAGACATTTCTGCAAAGAAGACATCCAGATGGCCAACAGACACCTGAAAAAGTGCTCCATATCACTCGGCATCAGGGAAATACAAATCAAAACCACAATGAGATATCACCTCACACCAGTCAGAATGGCTAAAATTAACCAGTCAGGAAATGACAGATGCTGGCGAGGATGCGGAGAAAGGGGAGCCCTCCTACACTGTTGGTGGGAATGCAAGCTGGTGCAACCACTCTGGAAAACAGCATGGAGGTTCCTCAAAATGTTGAAAATAGAACTACCCTATGACCCAGCAATTGCACTGCTGGGTATTTACCCTAAAGATACAAACGTAGTGATCCGAAGGGGCACGTGCACCCGAATGTTTATAGCAGCAATGTCTACAATAGCCAAACTATGGAAAGAACCTAGATGTCCATCAACAGACGAATGGATAAAGAAGATGTGGTATATATACACAATGGAATACTATGCAGCCATCAAAAGAAATGAAATCTTGCCATTTGCGACGACGTGGATGGAACTGGGGGTATCGTGCTTAGCGAAATAAGTCAATCGGAGAAAGACAACTATCATATGATCTCCCTGATATGAGGGAGAGGAGATGCAACATGGGGGGTTAAGGGGGTAGGAGAAGAGTAAATGAAACAAGATGGGATTGGGAGGGAGACAAACCATAAGTGACTCTTAATCTCACAAAACAAACTGAGGGTTTCTGGGGGGAGGGGGATTGGGAGGGGGGGGGGTTATGGACATTGGGGAGGGTATGTGCTATGGTGAGTGCTGTGAAGTGTGTAAACCTGGCGATTCACAGACCTGTACCCCTGGGGATAAAAATATATTATATGTTTATAAAAAATAAAATTTAAAAAAAAAGAGCTTAAAAAAAAAAGTATTCTGATAGTGATTAACTCTGCTTCTTGAATGGGAGGATCCAGTGGCTACCAATCCTGACTACAATCACATATGCTCTTTTCTAACATGACTTATCTGCATTTCCCTATCATTCTGATTCACTTTGGAAAGGTTATCCTTCATGCCTGAGTAGCTTTTATAGTTTCTCCCTCCTTTTTGCTTGTCTTCAATTGTTTCAGTTCACTTACTTTCTCCCTAATCTTTTCTAATCTGTTCTTTAATTGTTCCATTGATTATTCATCTAAATGTTTTTGTTTTAATTTCTAGAAGTTCTTTTTTTGGCCTTTTCAAATTTCTCTGGGTTTTCCCCATACCCTATCCCTAACACACTAACTTATTTTTTCGTGTGTCCATTTTTATCCCTTGTATTTTTATTCACTCTAAATATTTGTACTTTAAAATCAATATTCAAGAATATTAAATTTAATGTCTTTTTCTCCTTTTTTTCTTTTCTTCTCTCTCTCTCTCTCTCTCTCTTTTGCATACTTTTCAATTTTAGATCATAGCTACCTAATCCTATGTGTCTTGGGTTCAAAATATCTATAGAAGCTTGTCTTTGGCAACAGTGATCCTTGAGCTCTGGGAAATAATTTTATAAACTGTATTGGTGGAAAACTTTTTCTTATTATGAGGAAGATAATGGTGATGATTATGTGGATGGATGACTAGTGTTTTTATTTTTATATGCTAATATATATTTGGAGTTATAAAAATAACATAAGATTTTTTAAAACCCACTTTTTTTCCTAGTCTGGAAAAGACTGCATCCATTTCAAGGAAAGGCAACCTAAACTGAATGTGCCAAAGGTATACTAACTTAGTCCGTATAACACATACTTATGGTGAAGAACAAACAGAGTAAGAATTTGGGGTAGAAAAACTATTTTCTTAATTACTTTTAGTCTTTTATATTACATACATAATTTATTTTGTCTTTGTGCCCTCTGTGCCTGCCTTCTTTGGGACTATCTGAATATTTACTAGAATTCTATTTCAATTAATATTTGGCTTTTATGCTACTTCTGTTTACATTATATTTTTAGTAGTTGTTCTAAAGATTACAGTACACACTTTTAAGTATTCTTAGTCTAGTTAGAATTAATTTTGTAAAATTTAAGAAATCTTGTACCAAACAAGTTATTGATCACCTCCCTTACCCATTATGGTATAGTTGTCATAGGTATTATATCTTACATACATTATAAACATCAGAATATACTGTTGCAAACTTGGCTTTTAATAGTCATGCACACTGCAAAGAAATTATAGAAGATTGTCTTTCATATTTACCCAGATATTTATAACTTTTCATGCCCTTCTCACCTTCTCAAATACCCAGTTATTCATCTGGTACTGTTAGTCTTAAGTCTAGAGAATCCCCTTCCCATAGCACCTCTTGCTCTGCAAAGACTGTTGATGATGGACATTCTAAGTAGCTATTTGAACATGTCTTAATCTACCTTCATTCTGGAAGACTATTAATGACATCAAGTTCTGACTTGGCATATTTTTTGTTGTGATTAACATTCTATTATCTTGTAAATTTCATTATTTCTAACGAGTTTCTGGACATACAAAGTGTTGTTATTCTCTCATTGGTCTCAAGATTTTCTTTAGTATTCAGAAATATGACTACAATGTACCCACTAGTGATTTAGTTTATACTTATTGATATAAACTTTAAAGATACATTTATACTTATCTTATTTGGGTTTGGTTGGTCTTCCTGAATTTAACTTGGCATATTTCAACAAATTTGAAATAGTTTCAGCCATTATTTCTTTAATAATTTTCTGTCAAACATTTCCTTCTCCTTCTAAGATTTTAATTACACATGTGTCATAACTTTGATGTTATCACATTGTTTTCCCTTTAAAAATTATTTTTACTCCCCTCCCAGACTGCATTACTCTTACCTAACTAGAGCATTTGTAGTACACAAGCTAAATTTCTACCTGTTGCCCGAGGAGAAGCCACAAAGAAACAGTGGTTGTAATTAAGGGAAAGTGTCAAGAAATGTAGGGCAGAGCAACACTTTTTATGGCTTTATCCCCAACTTTATCTCATTAATTGCCAGAAAACAAAAGTTTCAGACTAATAAATCTGATACCCAAGATTAGGCAGACACAGATCAGTCCTTCCTACATTCTCTGGAACTGGTGGCCTACAGAGAATAAATACACTTTCTGCTCTGCTCCAACAGTCAATTTTAAAAGGGCACCATCTTCCTCTGAATTTAGTATTGAAATGCATGGTGTTTAACTCTGGATCCCAAATAACAAGTTCTTTATGTTCAATACCTAATGTATATGTCAGATTTAGACACAGAGAAAACTACCATTTTTATCTTTATAACCCTGACTTCCCCATGACCTTGTCTATTCTGAATTCACTCTTGTAGCAGCCCTCTAATATACATATAATATATACTTTTTTCCGCTGATTTTGCTGTATCCTTTTTTTATTATTATGTTCAACTAACCAACATATAATACATCATTAGTTTTTGGTGTAGTGTTCAACGATTCATTAGTTGGGTGTAATACCCAGTGCTCATCACCACATGTGCCCTCCTTAATATCCATCACTCAGTTATCCCATCCCCTCACCCCCTCCCTTCTGCAACCCTCTGTTTGTTTCCAGGAATCCAGAATTTGTCATGGTTTTTCTCCTTCTCTGATTTCTTCCCATTCAGTTTTCCCTCCCTTTCTCTGAGGTCCTTTGCTTTATTCCTTACATTCCACCTATGAGTGAAACCATGTGATAATGGTCTTCCCTGCTTGACTTATCTTACTCAGCATAATCCCCTCCAGTTCCATCCATGTTGATGCAAATTATAGGTATTCATTCTTTCTGATGGCTGATAATATTACTTTATACATAAGATGCATCCCTTAACACATGCTCACTTTACCAAATAATCCCCATAGTACATGTAAGATTAGGCACCTTTTTGTGCATATGTTTGGATATGTAAAAAAATACATTGAGATAAATTTGGGAAGTGTTCCACATCAGAAGATATTAAGCACCTTCTCTCTAACTTTTCTCCATTCTCAATGGTAAGAGATACACATGTGGATGGGATGCTCCAACATTGGAAGGAAAAGGGCATTTCAGTGTCTCTTCCCTGTAGGTTCCCCAGTCTAAGAACTGAACAGGAATCTTGTTACACCTAGACAATTCCTTTGAAATTTCTTTAATTCCAAAAGAGACAGCATTTACATATGTCTAAAATAACACATTGGGTGAGGAGCCTGGGATTCTTGACCAATAAGAGAGAAAACAGTATATGCGGCATGATTTCAAAAAATAGAAATGCAGGGGCACCTGGATTGCTCAGTTGGTTATCTGTCTGTCGTCTGCTCAATCAGGATCTCAGGGTCCTTGGATCCTGCCCCTCATAGGGTTCCCTTGTTCAGCAGCAAATCTGCTTCCTGCTTCTCCCTCTACCTCTGCCCTTCCCCCCTGCTCGTGCTCTTTCTCTCTCAAATAAATAAATAAAATATTTTTTAAAGATTTTATTTATTTATTTGACAGAGAGAGACATAGCAAGGGAACACAGCAGGGGTAGAGGGAGAAGCAGGCTTCCAGCCAGGAAGCCTGATGTGGGACTCCATCTCAGGATCCTGGGATCACGACCCCAGCCAAAGGCAGATTCTCAACGACTGAGCCACCCAGTGGCTAAATAAATAAAATCTTTAAAAAAGTGGAAACTCATTCAAGAAAAAAATTACTCTTGTTTAGTGTCCATAGATGATGTGTACTGAATTTCTCAAAGACCTGTTTTAAAATGCAAATATGATCAAAGCGGTTAAATCAGATTATATTTCTGATGCGCAGCTAAAAATATTGTAAAAAAGAGATTTGGATGGGTGAAAGGAAGAAGATAGTGTTAGAGCTTGGGTTTTCTTGGAAATTAGTCTTTATTTAATATTTGGAAACACAAAATATGAAGAGATCACACAGCAAGAACTAAATGTGGTTAGGCTTTATTTTAAAGATCTTTAGGCATATATTATATATTATTTATCTCTCAGATCAGCCCCATGAGGACCTACATATACAGTTATCATGTCACAAGTGATGGAACTGAAGCATGAAGTTTTTAAGTAAAAATGACTGAGATTTAGAGAACATTTATGTGCCAAGAGGTGCTTTTCAGATAATCTTCAAGTAACTCTATGAGTAAGATACTATTTGCATTGTATTTTATAGGAGCCAGAGCAATTATGTAACTGGAATCACCAGATTAATAGTGTGCGTTCAGAATTTACTTGAAGTGACCTGGCTTTCAATGTCCTTAACTTTATACCATACTGCTATTCCCACTGTAAGTTCATCAAGGACCCTGGTGAATATCTGAATGATGATGTTAACCGCTAGACAAAACTATTTTATAACAGTTTTTGGCACAGAGGAAACAAAAATCTAGATGGGAATTTAGGAAAGTACTTTTTTTTTTTTTCTATTTCACCATATTTATTTTGTACAAAGATATCTCATGAAATATAATGAGAAAAATATTCCTGTAGATATTATGGTAGATTAGGTTATTGTTCAGTGAACCTATACTTCCTTCAACTGACCTCTTTGAAAACAGTAAACTTTGCAGACTATTATTGAGAGGTTTGACTATGTCACTTGTTTTCACAATATATGGTGGGTGGGAAAGTGACACCTTGAGTTCAGAGGGAAAGCATTAAGAAGCATATATCTGCTGGCCCCGAGGAGAGCAGCAAATCTCTTCTTAAATAGGTCATATACCAGATAGCCCATTGTTTTAAGAATAAAATATATTAAAAAAGATCTGAGCTGCATCTGTGGTTTACAGCCAAGTCCATACAACCCAAACCTCCATCAACTGAAACACAGCCAAACCACAAATGCTGAGTGAGAAACAAATGCTTTTTTTAAACGTCATTGCAAAATTGGGTTGTTTGTAACACAGTCTTAGCAATTAGTTACAACTACCATTTACATATTATATGAAGTTAATTCTGAATATGCATCTATCTTCTGTGTTAATATGGGAAATAAATGTAAAGAATATAAAGAATATGTCTATGTTCAAAGAGATAAATGTATATGAAATATGAATTTACTTTGCAATTAATAATCAAGTTTAATCTCTCTCCCTCTGGTAATTGAATTAGGCTAGAAAAATATCTTAATCTTTATCAAATTACTAAAGTCTGTCCTGAAATCTGATAAAACTAACTGTTTGACCCACACAAATATCTGTACACTTTAAATACTTATTTTCTTCAATATTTAACATTTTATTTCTCACATCAAAATATTTTCTAAACTTGGTAATAAAGAGTGACAGAAGTGAGGACAAGGGAATTTAATAAACAAAATCTCTCCCAAAATATCTGAAAACCAGGAAAACAAGAAACAAGAAAAAATAGCAAAGGCACTCGTTATTATTCAATGAAAAAACAAGCTCTACCCAAGAATGAACCTAATCTTTGACAGTGCTGCACTAAAATAGATCCTGAAGGTCCACTTTGGTTCCATTCTCTGGGAAGTTGAGGCAGATCCTCATGGCTCTTATAGAGCAACCCTGTGGTTGTTGCATAATAACTCATGATATCATGTTGTTGCATGATAACAGTTTGGTGCTCTCAGCTCCAAATCAATCCTCACTCCCCTGTTCTCAGACAGTGGAGCTAGATCCTATCCACCTCTCTCCCCTGTCATTTCACATGGGTGAGTTTTATTGGTAAAAGGCAATGGAGAGACACTGGAGCAGAAAGGGCTCTTTTTCTGGTTTCATGGTGTTTTCAGGGTGTTTGGCCCCTATGGCTTTGTTGCAAACTGTGCATGCAGGAAGTCCTGTGTATTCAGCCTCCAGCAGGTTTTTGTGGCCAGTCCCAGTCAAAGTTTCCCATCCTCCAGCCTCTACCTGCTTACACTGTCATAGGGAATTCTTCCTTCCTGCCAGTCGCAGCCTGAGATCCATACTTGTCAAGTTCAGGTGTAGACTATGGAATTGCTCTGTCCCAGGCCAATGCAGTATGCGTGTCTGCAATGAAGCCATGTGTGGCCACATTGTCTTCAGTGACATCTAAATCCCATCTCCAGAGAGTAGAGGTGGCTTCCCAGTGATTCCCTCCTTCTGGTACTCTCCTTTTATCCTAAGGTATTCTTATAACTTCCTTTCAGCTCCTCTCAGAAGGCTTTCCCTTACTTTTCATCAAACTCCTCCTGGTTTCTGTCTCCTTTCTCAACACCGAAAACCTTGCCACCCTGAGTTGTTCAACCCTCATTTTGCAACACCCCGCCCCCAAGGGCTAGGACAAATCAATTAATTTGGAAATATGAGGGGAATTGTTCACTTTATTGAGGACTTAAAATAATAGTGCTTGATGTTATGATTTAGATATAATCTATTTTACTACACATAAAAGCTTAAGAAATGCATAATATGTTCCTGAGTATATACATTTCTACATTAACATAACTAAAGGTTGAAAAATAGTTCTACACACCAAGGGTGAAATCTCAGGTACAGTTTGGACTTTGGGTGATTATGATACATTATTGCAGATTCATCCTTGGTAACAAATGGACCCTTCCAGTGAGTGTTGCTAATAACAGGGGAGGCCATTACATGTGCAGACAGGAGCAATAAAGGAAATCTCAGTACCTTCCTCTTTATTTTGTTGTGAACCTAAAATTTCTCTCAAAAATAATATCTTAAAAAAAACTGAGTAAATAATTGTATGGCTTGAAGAAAAGAGAAATATGTTCTTTACAGATGATGAGAAAGCAATATACCAAATTTAGATAAGCTGAAGTGCCTGGTACTTACAAATATATGTTCTTCTTTCTAAGCAGGATGCAAGAGTAAATTTGTTTGTGTGAACATGTAAAAATGTACAATTGTTGTCCCTCTCTGAAGTTACTGACAATCTGAAATATAAAAATAATATTAATTAATCTTGGTAAAATATAATTTAATATTTTAATGAAGAAGCATTTCATTTACTAAATGGTTATATATCTAAATCTGAATATTTTCATATAATTTTTCTATAGAAGCACTTAAATCACTGTTTATATATTATTCACATATTTTTTTTCTTTCTATGAGTAATTCTCCTAAGAGGTGAAATATAGGAGTTTTCAAGAAACTTACAGTTTGGAAAAGAAAGTTAAGCCTTTGGGCAACACCCATGAATTATTGCTTCTCTCGGAGACTCTAATCCATGAAGAATGAATGAAGAAGTTCAACATATACTATGAGAAAACAGATTTTATTTGAAGTCAAATAAAAGCTCTTAAACTCATTTGAATTTTGTAGCAACAAATAAAGTTACTTCCTTCTTACATCATTATCATTATTATTTTAGAGAAAGCGAGAGAGAGAGCAGGAGGGGGAGCAGAGGGAGAGAAAATCTCAAACAGGTTCCATACTCAGCCCAGAGCCCGGTTTGATCTCATGACCCAGAGATTTGACCTGAGCCAAAATCAAGGGTCAGATACTTATCTAAGTGAACCACATGGGCTTCCCTATAGAATCTTTCAAATTATAATATAATGCTGTACACTGGACAGATGATGAAAATATCTCAGTAAAACTAAGTGCAGAGGACAATCTGACAAAAATAACAGTTTTACAGTTCTGGTAATTGACCAAATGTTAATAATAATTTATGAAATATTTATTATTGGGAAAAAACCTACAGATTCAAGTAATGAATCTTTGTAATCTTCTTGCCTAGGACTGCCCATGCCTTCCGGCTTGCTGCCCTCACTCAGTGATCAAGAGGAACTATAGTATTTACAATTTGGGAAAGACTGCAAAAATCACTGGTACTGTTGCCACAGGGGCAGACCGGATTAACAGTGGGGAAAAGGATAAGTAGCCTATTGTTTTTCAGCTCCAAGTGGGGAATCTGCTTGATAATGTATGAGTAAAACTCACAATTTCTCTAATCTGAGGTGGAGGCCTCCCAAAAATATAAGGGGACGATATTGAAAGTGAAAGTACACCAGAAGAGAGGACATTAGCTCTCTATAAACTCCTGGCTGATGGAAAAAAAAAAAAAAAAATGTGCCCACATGTAGAGGAGAGCCGGATAAACCCAGTTAAAAGTGAAAGCTGAAAGCTGAAGGAGAGTTGAGAAATGATAATAAATTTATGAGCACTTCCCTCACACACACACACCCACACACTCACATACACACACATTACATGGCAGAGAGCAGAAACCCTACTGATCTGCAGTATTTGAATACAGCCTTTTTAAAAAAATTAATGATTGACATCTAAGCTACAAAATCACCAAGGGCAATCCCCGGGAAGATAGGCTAGAAAATAAAAACAAACAATGTGGGAAAACTGAGCAGACATATCAGGAGGCAATTCAGAAGAGAAGATTCTATGGTAAAAGTTATGCAAGTTCCAAAAAAAAAAAAAAAACTAAGAAAAATGAAATACAATGCATGTTTACTAAACTATATTTTCAAAATGTCCACCCAAAAGGCTTAAAACATGCATAGAAAGTATAGGTCTATATGTTAAGTGAAAACAAGGTTAATAGAAACTCTTACTGGGAAAAGATGTTAGATTTGCTAGAAAAAAAAAAGTATATTAAAGCAATATTTATGAATAAATGTAAATTATAAAGATAACTATGATCAAATTATTAAATGATAATATGGCACCAAATAACAAGTAGGAAATATCAGTAGAGAAATAAAACTATATGAATAGACCACAGAGAAATCCTTAGTTTATGAATACATACCTGAAATTAAAAATGCACTGTTTACTCTAGGGAAAACTTGAGATGCAGTAGAAAAAAATGATGAAATGGAGGATGGAGTAGCAGAATTTACTCATCCCAGAGAAAGAGAGGGAAAAATGAGAAAAAAATTAACAAGGTTCTGAGAATTTTAATAGTATCAGGAAAACTAGCATAGGTCTAAGTATAATCTGAGAAGACAAGAGAGACAAAAAAGGACAGAAAACAGTCTTAAATCACAATGAATGAACAACTCCTTAAATGTCATTAAAAAATATGTATGGACCCCAGGGGTGAGTAAACTAATAACAGAATGACCACATAGAAATCCACATCTCAAAACTTCATACTGACATGACTGAAGAAGACTTGTAAACACAAAGAAATAATCTAGAGGGAAGAGGGTAGGTTATGAGGTGACTTAAGTCAGTGTGAAAATCAGAGAATAGATGATATGTCTTCCACATCCAGCAGCCGTGGACCACATTATTTACCACAGAATCCATATCTGCCCTACACACTCTTTCAGACTGGAGAGGGTGTAACATCAAAGAGATGCAGGAATAGAAAGCCCCATACTCTAAATCCCCCATGGAAACAACTTCAAAATATATCCAGACAAAAACCTGTGTATGTATGGTCTAATCATTTTTTATGAGTCTACCAGACCATTCAATAGGAAAAGGACAGTATCTTTCACAAATGTGCTGGAAAACTTACTATCCACAAGCACAAGAATGAAGTTGGATGCTTACATTTATACCATATACTAAAGTTAACTTTAAATGGACTAAAGACTTAAACACAAGGTGTAAAACTATAAAGTTCCTTGAAGAAAACATGGACGGAAAGTTAATAAAACTGTATTTGCCAATGACTTCTTGGATATAACACTAAAAGCACAGACCACAAGGAAAATGCCATTGTAAACAAATGAACTACATAAAATTAAAATATTTCTGGGCATCAAAGGGACTGATCAACAGAATGAAAAGATAGAGTGGGGAAAAAATGCCTGCAAATTATATATCAAAACAAAGATTCATATCCAAAAATATAAGGAATTCTACGTCACTAGTAACAACAACAAAAAACAAATAATCCAATTAAAAATGGGCAAAGAAATGGAATAGACATTGAAAAATATACAAATGGTCAAAAAATATATATAATGATGTTCAATATAACCAATTATCAGAGAAATGATAATCAAAACCATAATGAGGTATCACCTCATATTCCTCAGGATGGATATGGTCAAAAAACAAAACCTCCCATGAGGAAGTAGACGTGGTTGCACTGTTCTTGGGAATGTAAATCAGTCAGCCATTATGAAAACATTATAGAACTTCTTCAAAAAATTAAGAATAGAATTATCATATGAATCAGCAATCTTACATATAGGAAAATGTCTAAAAAATTGAAAGCAAGATCATAAAGAATTATCTTTACACTCATGCTCACTGCAGCATTATTTACAAGAGCTAAGTGGTAGAAGCAGGCCACATGTCCACTGATGTGTAAAAGGATTAAGAAAATGTGGTTATTTTATATTACATACAACAGTGTAATATTAGTCAGCCTTGAAGAGGAAGGAAATCCTGTCACATCTACAACATGGATGAAACCCCAGAAAAATATGCTAAGTGAAAAAAAAAACAGTTATACACAAAAGAGTGTACTATTACATTGTATGAAATATCTAAATATTGAAACTGATAGAAAGTAGAATGATGATTGATAAGGGTTGAGGGGAAAGTGGAGGAGTATGAAGTTTCAGTTTTAAAAGGTAAAAGTTCTAGAGGTCTGTTGGACAACAATGTGAATACAGTTAGCACTCCCAGACTATGAATAAAGTTGGTTAAGATGCATGCTGTAGGGGCGCCTGGGTGGCTCAGTGGTTTAAGCTTCTGCCTTTGGCTCAGGTCATGATCCCAGGGTCCTGGGATCGAGCCCCGCATCGGGCTCTCTGCTCAGCAGCGAGCCTGCTTCCTCCTCTCTCCCTGCCTGTCTCTCTGCCTGCTTGTGATCTCTGTCTGTCAAATAAATAAATAAAATCTTAAAAAAAAAAAAAGATGCATGCTGTAAAATGTTAACATGTATATTAAATGTAATGGATAAGACGTGAGATGTTGTGTGATTCCAACTATACAACATCCCAGAAAACATGAAACTATGGAAATGGAAACAGTAAAAAGGTCAGTGGTTGCCAAGGCTTAGAAGGAAGGGAAGAATTAATAGGGGAAGGACAGAGGATTTTTAGGCCCGTGAAACCATTCTATAAAAATATGTCTTTATACATATCTCTAAATTCATAAAATGTACAAGATCAAGGGTAAATTTTAATTTAAAATATGTTCTTTCAGTAATAAAGATGTGTCAATGTACATTCATCAGTTGTAGCAAATGCACTACTCTGGTTGGGGTTATAGATAATAGGAGAAGCCATGCACGTATAGACTATAGGAGTATATAGGAAATCTCTATGCCATGTCTCAGTTTTGCTGTGAACCTAAAACTGCTCTCAGAAAAAAAAAGTTTATTGTTAAATAAATGGGTAATATGATAAATTTTCTATTATTTTAGCATGATTAAAAAATAAGATAAAAAGCAAGCAAAAAAAGATGATCTTGGAAGTAGCAAAAAACTACTGATTACATTTAATTACAACGAATAATAGGATTAATAGAGGAGTTCTCACCAGAAACTATAAAGAGTAAAAGACAGGGAAGGTCAAAACCAAGGAGCTCAAAGTCCTGGAAACAAAACAAAACAAAACAACAACAACAAAATATAAACCAAAGTAACCCTAAAAGAAAGCGAAACAAAACAAAGAAACTTGTCAAACAAGAATTCTAGATTCAGCAAAACAGTCTTTCAAAAAAAGAAGGTGAGTAAGGACCTAACAACACACATAAAACCTAACTGAATTTCTTCTTAGCAGACCTGTTCTTCAAAAATGTTTTTCAAGCTAAAAGTATGTAACACTAGATGGTAAAATAAATCCACAGGAAGGAATAAAGGTCAATAGAAATAGTAAATATGTGGGCAAGTCTAAGAGAGAGAGAGAGTGTGTGTATGTGTGTGTTTGTGTGCACGTTTCTCTATTTCTTTAAAAAGTAAGGTTATTTAAAGTCATCATTGTATCACTGTATTGGTCTATACCATGTATAGATACAACCTTGTGCTGGTAATTGGGCATACTGGAGAAGGGATGAAAACATTATTTTTTTTAGCATTTGTTGATATTTGTGGTGCAAAGTCACCATGAATGGTTTATTTCAAGTCACCAATATGAGATCATGAACACAGTGTTGAAAAAGACATCCATAATTGGTGTTCAGAAACCAGTACTAGCTGGCTTCAGCACATTTTTGGAAGTACAGACTTCTATGCTAAGTGACTAGAGCCCAATGCAGGGCTTGATTTTACAACCCCGAAATTATAAGCCAAGCCAAAATCAAGAGTTGGATGCCCAACCGACTGAGCCATCCAGGTGTCCCTCTATCATTTGTATGTGCTCTAATCTTTATTATTTCCTCCTTTCTGCTGGTTTTGGGTTTAGTCTGTTCTTTTTCTAGCTCCTTTAGGTGTAAAGTTTGGTTTTTTATTTGAGATTTTTTTTTTTTTTTTGCTTCTTGAAGTAGGTCTGTATTACTATAACTTCCCCCCCTTAAATAATGTGTTTTGAATTTCCTTTGTCTCTATGTATTTTTTAAATGTCCCCTTGATTTCTCAGTTGACCCATTCATTGTTTAGTAGCATGAATTTAAACTTTCATGTATTTGTGTTCATTCCAGATTTTTTCTTGTGGTTGATTTCTAGTTTCACGGTATTGTGATCAGAAAAAGATGCCTGGTATGACTTCAATCTTTTTTAATGTGCTGAGAGTTGTTTTCTGACCTATTCTGGATAATGTTCCATGTGCACTTGAAAAGAATGTGTATTCTGCCCTAATAGGATAGAATGTTCTGAATATATCTATTAAAACCATCTATTCCAGTGTGTCATTCAAAGCCACTGTTTCCTTGCTGATATTCTGTCTAACTCTGTGTCTGTTTCTGTGTGTTAGGAAAGTCAGCTATATCTCCTGCTCTTAAAAATAACAGCTTTATGAAGAAGAGTTCCTGTAGTGTCTTGCTTTATAATGTCCCTTGTTCAATGGATCCGGGCATTTCAAGGGTGTCGCCTGTGTGTGTTGTATGAGCCGTGCTGTTGTGGCTGATCTACTTTTACCTTGAGTCCTGTCATCTGCAGTGGTCATTGTCTGTTGGGGAATGGGTTTGGTCCCATTTAGGGCCTCTTTGGACTTGAGTTGAGTCAGACCAGACATTTCCAAAGATGCAGCATCATACAAATAGCAGGGCATTCTCCCTGTGTTCTCTATAGAGGCTTTTCTATTCTCCCATAGAAGCTTTCATTAATGTTTAGGGCCTGCAGTCAGACCATGTATCTACCCCAACTCTCTGCTGGGGCTGCAGTTGGACTACTGTATGTGGTTATCTTCTCCTCTTCCCCAGGGCAGAAATCCTTTAGAATGGTACTGGCCCCTCTTGGGGCTTCTTGGATACTCCCAGGCTTGTGGTACAGCTTTGCCTGAGCTCTGGACAAGGATATGTTGGAGGTAGTAGGTTCCCAGGAGAACATAGGGCAGGACACACAGTGTCAACAAGTTTTGCTCAGGTGGAAAGATACCTGGAACAGGAACCTGGCTGGAGGAGCCATGACTGTTGGGAATACAGGGTGATGCATAGTGTTAGCAAGCTAGGTGGAGAGCATTGGTGCAGCACTGGTTCCTTGTCTCTATACCAGGGATCAGGGCAGGGAAATGCTGCTGGCCATCTCCTTTGTTCCTTTGAAGATCCCTGCCCTCCCCCACATGCTCTGAAATTAGTAAATAAAACTTCTTGTATACCCTAGGTGTTTTTTAATCTGATGCTTCTATGGTGTATCTCAGTCATGCTGTTTGTTGTGCTGTCTCTAGGGGTAGAGACTGAGTTTTCTATAGCCCCCAGGCTCTCTCAGAGATAGGATTACTCATTTTAAAGTTTCATGTCTTAATCCCCACAAAAATAAGACCCCTTTGGTTTTTGAAGCCAATGTTATGGGATTCTTTTTCCCTAAGTGGGTTCCCCATACCTGGAGTGCTCTGTATGAGGGTCTGTTTCTTCTCTCTCCATACCTATGGCAGTGCTTCTTCCCATGAACAGTCATGCAGGTCTGCTTAGGTCCTGCCTACATCTTTGGACTTCCTACCTTCTTGGATGTAGCCTCTTCTCTAAACTCATCTGTGGACAGTCTGTTCTGCAAGTCTTTGGGTCATTGTCTAGGTTATTTACACTGATGTGAGTGTTAACTAGTTTTACCCGTGAGATGAGTTGAGCTTAGGAACTTCTAACTCTGCCACTTCCCAAGAAGTTGGTATGATATTTTCAAAGTGATCAAAGGAAAAAAGAAATAACTGTCAACCAAGAATGTCTTACTCCCCAAAACTATAATTCAGAAATAAAAGAGAAATAAAGACTTTCCCACCATCTCAGGGGATGGTGGATCAAAATTCAACTCTGGACTTGGGTGTCAATCACAGGATTGCAACAGCATGACTCCACTGGTGTCTGTTAAAACTGTGCATCTAAGGAATATATAAGCACTAGATCTAGTCTACAGAAATGCTAAAGGGATTTCTTCAAGCAACAAAACAACAACAAAAACCCACACAAATTAATAACATAAAAATATATGAAAGTGTAAAATCACTGGTATAAGCAAAAGGAAAAAAATCATTGACAATGGTTTAGACAATGATGTCTAGGATAAGTCACCAAAAACATAAGCATAAAATAAAAATGTAAACAAAACAAAAAAAAAATAAACAAAGCAAAAACATAAACAAAAAAATATGACATTACATTAAATAGTTTCTGCACAGTAAAAGAAACAGTCAAAAAAAAAAAAAGAAAGAAAAGACAACATATAGACTAGGAGAATGTAATTGCAAACCATTTATCTGATAAGGTACTAAGTTCCAAAATACATAAAGAACTCATACAACACTATAATAAAAAATAAAATAATCCAATTTTAAACATGGGCAAAGGACCTGAGTAGACATTTTTCTGAAGATATACAAATGGCCAATAGGTATATGAAGAGGTGCTCAACCACACAATTCATCAGGGAAATGCAAATCAGTGAGTATAAAGCAATGAGATAATCACCTCACATCTGTTAGAATGGCTTTTATCAAAAAGAGAAAAGATAACTAATATTGGTAGAATGTGAGGAAAAGGAAGACTTTTGGTAGGAATGTACATTGGTACAACCACAATGGAAATTCATTTAATTTTCAAAGAATATTAAAAATAGAATTATCATATAATCTAGTAATCTCACTCTTGGGTATATATTAAAAGGAACTGAAGTCAGTATCTGAAGTAAATATCTGCACAGCCATGCTCATTATGTTACTTACAATAGTCAAAAAATGAAACAACCTAAGGTCTGCCAACAGATAAAGGGTTAAGAAGGTATGATTAATATATATATCTCACATATATACGAATGTTACTCAGCCATGAGATAAAAGGAAATCTTGCCATTTCTGACAAATGGATGGACCCTGAAGGCATTATATTAAGTGACATAAGTCAGACAGAAATACACAAATACTGTGTGATCTTACTTGAATGTGGAATCTAAAAAAATTCAACTGATAAAAACACAGTCAAGTGTTGTTTACCTGGGCCTAAGATGTGGGGAAACTGGGAAGATGTTGTTTAAGTGTACAAAGTCACAACTTGAAGATGAGTGAGTTCTGCTGACCTTATGTACAACATAGTGATTATAGTCAGCATTACTGTATTATAAACTTCAAAGCCACAAAGAGAATAAATCTTAACTGTTTTCAACACAAAACATAAATGATAAATATGTGACATGAGAAAGGTGTTCATTAATATTACCATAGTAATCATATTGCAATATATACATGCAACGTTATGTGTAAATTACATATCAATAAAAGCAAACAGAAGATATATTTATTATACTTAGAGGAATGACTAAGAAAATAATTTAAAAATATAGCTAAGACATCAACAGAGGCATTAAAATGGAGCACTAAAATAATATGTGTTTAATACAAAAGATGTCAATTAAGGTGGAAGAAGAAAATAAGACATATGCATAGAATACAGAGCAGAATGATAGACCTAAATTCAAGTGTACAAATAACTACATTAATATGAATGAAATAAATATTGCAATTAGAAGTAGAAATTGTCACTCTGAATTTAAAAAATAAGATCCATCTATATGCTATCTACAATAGACACACTTTAGATTTAAAGGCACAAATAGGTGAAATTATTTATGGGAAATAATTATTTATGGGAAAACCTAAAACAATAACCATAAGTGAGAAGAAATGGCTATTCTAATATCGGACAAAGTAGCTGTTAAAGCAAGAAGTATTATCAGAATATTTTTTAATTCAAAATGTTAAAGGATAAAGAGAACTATTATAAATATACATTATTCACCTAACAAAAGAACCCTCAAAAGCATGAAGTAGAACTTGACAGAATTAGAAGGATAACTAAACAATTCAATGAGTATAGTTGGAGATTTAAAATCCCTTCCCTCGGAGCACCTGGGTGGCTCAGTGGGTTAAGCCTCTGCCTTCGGCTCAGGTCATGATCCCAGGGTCCAGTGATTGAGCCCTGCATCGGGCTCTCAGCTTAGCAGGGAGCCTGCTTCCTCCTCTCTCTCTCTGCCTGCCTCCCTGCCTACTTGTGATCTATCAAATAAATAAATAAAAATCTTTAAAATCCCTTCCCTCAATAAATGTTAAATGCTAGTCACAAAATCAGGACTATGGGAGACTGCAAAAACAGTAGGAATCCGCTTGACATAACTGACACATGTAGAAAGTATTCTTCTGGGTCAAAAATGTCATCAAAAATTTAAATAAGTGAGGGGCACCTGGGTGGCGAGGTCGGTTGAGCATCTGACTCTTGGTTTTTGCTCAGGTTGTGATCTCAGGGTTGTGAGAGTCAACCCTGCATAGGACCTGCACCCAGTGCAGAGTCTGCTTAAGACTTTCTCTTCCTCTCCCTCTGCCCCACCCTACGTTCTGAAATAAATAAATAAATATTTTTTAAAAATTAAACTAGTGAAATAATTCAAAGAACATTCTCTGAAGACAAAGTATAAATGAGAAATCAACAACAGAAAGAAATATGGAAAATTTTAAAACATTTGGAAAGTGATATACTTCTGAAAAGTTTACAATTTGAAGATGAAACTGTTGAAAATACCTTGTACTGGATGATATAAACTACCTTGTATTGGATGATATTAAACTGAGAATATACCCAAAAAATTAGGGTGGAACTAAGGTACTGTTTAGAGACAATTCATAGCTTTGTCACTTATATGCAATAGAAAGAATCTTATGAAATAAATGATCTGAGTACCTTACCTCAGTTATACAGGTAGAAATGATAGCTATAGAAGAAAGAAATGAGATTATACAAGGAAGAAATGATAAACATGTATTTAGTTGAAAGCTGTTGCTGAAATATGTATAGTAGAATAACTCATGATAGCCTCAAATGAAACAATAACCAATGATCCAATGGTACCATCATTAGAGTAGATTGGATTCTACATTGTAGTAGAATCAGATAATGGAACAGCAAGGAGCTATGAGCAATTTACAACTTCATGCAACTATATGGATGAATCACATAAATTTAGCTTCATCTGAAAAATCCAAAAATAAAGTATACATACTATAAGATTCTATGTATATAAAGTGCCTTTAGTGCAGAAAAAAACATGAAAGGGACATTTTGCAATTCATTTTTTCATTCTGTGCAATGGTGATACTTGAACATTCAGCCATCTTTTGGCATTAATAGCGTGTGCTTTCATCTTATACTTCATAAAATTATCATAAGAGGATATTATGAAAATATGCAAATGCATTTAAAAATATACATAACAGAAAAAAAACCTACCAGATACAACTTTTGAAGACCCAAACAAAAAGAAATAAAAATATCAGAAATGTCTTGTATCTTCTAACAGGATTATATCTGCAATTCAAAAAACTTTCCGCACTGTTACTGAGTATTTAGATGTTCATGTATAAAGAAATATATAATGACAATGTAAAAATAAAAAGTTTTTGCAGGGTAGGAAAAAAAAGAGGCTGATAAAATATGCTTAAAAAAGGAAACTACATGTCTATGGCAATTATAAATAAATTCCAACAATATATAAAAATAATAGACTATGACATAAGTAAATTTGTTGAATCAATACCATTTTAAATGTACATTTGAAATCCCACAAAATTAATCCATCATCTTAGCAGAGTAAAGAAGATATGATATGACTTCTTGAGGGGTGGGTAACTAAGGTAGTAGGAAGAGTAACATAGTAGGAGGACCCTGGCTTGCTTCATCCCTTGAACACAACTCGATAAATATCAAATCATTATGAATACCCAAGAAATTGACCTGATGACTGATAGAATAAGCTTCATAACTAGAAGGAGTGAATATGATACATCAAGGAAATTATGAAGTGTGGTGATGTGGCTTGGCGTAAAAATGGATCATTGGTGCTGTAGAGGGCTGGGAGTCCTGGTCATGGAGAGACGTAACAAAAAGAGGAGAGCACAGGGGGTGGCACAAGGAGAACACTTCCCCAAAGCTATTGGCTGGGAAGATAATAAGGGTTGATTTTTCACAAGTTTTTGTCATCAGTGGGGCTCAAAGACTGCTGTTTAAGGGCCAGTAGACTTGGCTGGGATAGAGATGGAGGAGAGTGCCCTACTCCTGGAGAAAAGGCAGGCAAGTAACCCTGGACAGATGGCATGATCTGAGCATCTCCTAAAGTTCATAGGGAGAAACTGTTCTCACTTCTTGGAGCATATCTGTGAGAGGTGTCATTGTATCTCTGGGGACAAAAGAGATTGCAGGATCCATTTCTTTCACCCCATCCCTCAGCAGAGGCACCGAGACACCTGCTAAGGGCAGCTAACAGGGACACTGGCCGTTTAGCCTGCTCTGCTCCAAATCCCATGACCCTGCATTCAGACATGACTGCCCTTACGGGTCAAACCTGCATCAGTCCCAGCATGGCAAGAATGTCCCCAGAAGAGCAGCCAGGTCTCTGCTGGACTAGGTCCCTAAAATTGGGGAGTTTTAAAGGTCAGAAAGTCTGGCTGGAATAGAGCCCAAAGTGCACTGTGCTACTCCAGGCAGGCAAACAAACTGGAGATAGACAATCTGAAAAATGCCTGAGATGCACAAGGGGAAATTGTTCACTATTGCAGGAGGGCTTCCTTCTTTGGGAGCAGCAAGCATGAAGATGAAGGAGTTACCTAGCACCTTTTCCTTCCCCCATCTCCTCAGCATAAACCAACCTCAGTGAATAGTACAGCGACAACATTGGCTACCTAACATGCATATGCCAAATATCCCTCCTTGCAGTGCCTTGCTGGTGCTGCTTTTCTTGGACAAGTGTGCCTAAGGACCAGAGCAGTGGGTCTCTACCCCAGAAAATCAGCACAAATCCACACATGCACCATGTCTATTGACTACTGAGTTCTGCAAACCTTCAGTTCTACTGGAAAAAGCTTCAGGTCTCATTTAACAAGCAGATGAATGCACACCTCATTAATACTTGCCACACTCTGGCCAAGGCTGAAACACTGCAGGCAAGGAGAAACTCTGCAGATGACTGGCGGGAGGGATAGAGCAACCTAAACAAGGAGCAGAGTGCAAGTAGTTTGTGTCCTGAAGGTGCCAGGCTCTGAACATTATATGGCCTCTTCATAAAACCATTGCTGTCAGGAGCAGGATACAACAGGATTTTCTAATACAGAGAAGAAGACAGAGACCTAAAAAAAATGCCAAGACAGAGAAATTCAACCCAAAAAAAAAAAAAGAAGAAGAAGAAAAGATCATGGCTGAGGTCTAACCTAAAAAGATATAAACAAATTCTGATGTAGAATTTAAAGTAACAATCATAAGGATACTTGCTGGGCTTGAGAAAACTATGAAAGATGTCAGCAAAAACACCTACCTCAGAGACACAAGAACTTAAAAAAAAAAAAAGAAAGAAATGAAAAATGCAATAACTGAGAAGTGAAAATCAACTGGATGTAATAACTACAAGGACAGAAGAAGCAGTAGAACAGATAATGAAACCCAGGAGCTGGGGTGCTTGGGTGGCTCAGTGGGTTAAGCCTCTGCCTTCGGCTCAGGTCATGGTCTCAGGGTCCTGGGATTGAGTCCCACATCGGGCTCTCTGCTCAGCAGGGAGCCTGCTTCCCTTCCTCTCTCTCTCTGCCTGCCTCTCTGCCTACTTGTGATCTCTGTCTGTCAAATAAATAAATAAAATCTTTAAAAAAAAAAAAGAAAGAAAGAAAAGAAACCCAGGAGCTGGTTCTCTGAAAAAAAATACTAAAATTGATAAACTGCTAACCAGGCTTATCAAAAAGAAAAGAGAAAAGACCCAAATAAATAAAATCACAAATGAGAAGGAGAGATCACAGCAACTATAACAGAAATACAAACAGTTGTAAGAAAATATTATGAGAAATTGTATGCCAACAAATTGGACAAACTGGAAGAAAGGTATAAATGCCTAGAAACATACAACTACCAAAACTGAAGCAGGAAAAAAATTGAAAACCTGAACAGAATGATAACCAGCAAAGATTTTGAATCAATAGTCAAAAAATCTCCTAACAAACAAAAGTCCAGAGCCAGATGGCTTCCTGGGGAATTCCACCAAACATTTAAAGAAGAGTTGATACCTATTATTCTCAAAATACACACAAAGATGGAAATGGAAGGAAAACATCCAAACCCATTCTATAAGGCCAGCATTACCCTGATTCCAAAACCAGACGAGTGCTCTACTGAAGAAAAGCACTACAAACCAATATCCCTGATGAACATGGATATAAAAATTCTCAACAAAATACTAGCCTATCCTATCCAACAGTACATTAAAAGAACGACTCACCATGGTCAAGTAGGATTTATTCCTGGGCTGCCAGGCTGGTTCAGTATTTGCAAATCAACAAACTTGATAAACCACATTAATGTAAAAAAAAGGATAAGAACCATATGACCCTCTCAACAGATACAGAGAAAGCTTTGACAAAGTAAAACATTCATTCATAATAATAATAAAAACCACCCTCAACAAAGTCTGGATAGAAGGAACATAATTCAACATCATAAAGGTCATATACAAAAAACCCACAGCTAATATCATCCTCAATGGGGAAAAAACTGAGAGCATTTCTTCTATGGTTAGGAATAAGACAGGGATGTCCACTCATACCTGTTATTCAACATAGTACTGAAAGGCCTAGTTGCAGCAATCAGACAACAAAAAGAAATAAAAGGCACCCAATTGGCAAGGAAGAATCCAAACTTTCACTATTTGTAGATGACATGATACTCTATAGAGAAAACCCAAAAGACTCCACCAAAAAAATGCTAGAACTGATAAATTTACAGTAGAGTCACAAGATGCAAAATCAATGAACAGAAATCTATTGCATTTCTACACACCAAAATAATGAAGCAGAAGAAGGAGAAATCAAGCAATCAGTCCCAATTACAATTATACCAAAACCCTTAAGATACCTAGGAATAAGCCTAACCAAAGAGGTAAAAGATCTGTACTTTGAAAACTATAAAATGCTGATGAAAGAACTGGAAGACGAAACAAAGAAATGGAAAAACAGACGCTCCTGGGTGACTCAGTTGGTTAAGTCGCTGACTCTTGATTTTGACTCAGGTCACGATCTCAGAGTCATAAGAGCAATCCCCACATCAGGCTCCACACTCAGCACAGAGTCTACTTGAGATTCTCTCTCTCCCTCTCCTTCTGCTCCCACTGCACCACTCATATTCTATAAATAAATAAATAAATAAATCCTTAAAAAAAAAAAAAGAAATGGAAATCATGGATTGTAAGAACAAGTATTGTTAAAATGTTTAAACTACTCAAAGCAATCTACACATTCAATGCAGTCCCTATCAAAATAACAAGAACATTTTTCACAGAACTGGAACAAATAATCTTAAAATTTGTATGGAACTACAAAAGACCCTAAATAGCCAAAGCAATCTTGAAGAAAATAAACAAAGCTAGAGGCAACACAATTCCAGACTTTAAGACAAAGCAATTGTGATTAAGAAAGTATGGTACTAGCACAAAATAGACACAGATCAATGGAACAGAACAGAAAACCTAGAAGTGGACCTACATTTAATCATATGGTTAACTACTCTTCAACAGCAAGAAAGAATGTCCAATGGGCCAGGGGGGAGGGAAAAGACAGTCTCTTCAACAAATGGTGTTGGGAAAACTGAATAGCAATGTGCAAAAGAATGAAACTGGACCATTTTCTTCCACCATACATAAAATAAATTCAAAACAGATGAAAGAACTAAACATGAGACAGGAAACCATCAAAATCCTAGAAGAGAACACGCATATAGTGAATAAATTTCAATAGTGATGCAAAGTCATTCAGTGGAGTCTTCCAACAAACGTTGTGTAATAACTGAGTATCAAATAATATTAATAATTACATACCCTACACTACAATACAAAAAAATACTCCAAATTGATCATAAACCTGTGGGAATTCACAATACCTGGCTAGCGAAGATATAATAAACAATTCTCCTTGAGAGAGGCTAGTTGAAAAGCAAAGAGGGAGTGACACAAAAACTGGGCCTCCTTTGAAGTTTCTGGGCTGAAAATAGCAAGATCCTAGTTGTGGCTCAAAGCAATCTCCCAGGGGGCAAATGCTTAACTTAGGTTAGGCATAAATCCTTAGTGGTCACCTACTCTGCCTGCAAGTCACAGTGCAAATAGTTCTAATAACATGATGCCAAGTAGTCACTGCCCTAGTTACTGAGATTTCACATTCATTTCTAATCTTGATTCTTTGATGTTAACAATAGCATGCATAATAAAAATGAAGACAGAGTGTGGCCACTACAGCATCTGGTCCCCTCACCCTCTTCTTTCTCCTACTTAAGTGTCTGGAGTAATCTTTTCACTTGCTGCCTCAGGGTTTGCTGGCCAAAGCCGACAAAACCAAAGTGTAAACTATAAAATTCCAAATGAGTGAAGGAAAAGATGCTCAGTGTTATTTTTTAAATTATGCTTAACACTATTACTCATAGGAAAATTCAAATAAAACCACTACATACAAGACTTCCTCTTTAGAAAGATAGAGAGAATATACTTATTCCTATTCCTCCCACCAAATAGAGCTAAAACCACTGGATATTTATATACAACATAAGAACATTCAGAAAGGTGGTGAGAAAGCTGACAAAACTCCAAACCTAAGAAATGACATGGCAGTGAGAGCCCTGGAATTTCTTTTTCACTCCCATGTCCCAGACTGGTGAGCAAACCACAGACACCAATGGGTACAGGCAAAACTCCCAAAACTTTTTTCTCTCCCGTCTAAGTAATGGAACATGAGCACTGGGTGTTATACGCAACTAATGAATCCCTGAACACTATATCAAAAATGAATGATGTACTGTATGTTGGCTAACTGAGCATAATAATAATTTAAAAAAATGCTAGAAAGACAAAAAAATTTAGACGCCAAGCGCATCATTCCAGTCAAAAACCATTGACAATCCAACAAAAATATCACTCAGGAATGCAGGGGAAATAAAGACATTCTGCAATAAAGGAAAACCAAGAAAATGTGTCACCATCAGACCCACTCTAAAAGAACTGCTAAAAGGAATTACCTAAACAGAAATTATGATAAAAGAAGGAATCTTGGATCATCAGGACAAAAGAGATAACAAAAGAAAGACTAAAACTGGGGTGCCTGGGTGGCTTAGTCAGTTAAGTGTCCACTTTAACTCAGGTCATGATTCTGGTGTCCTGGGATTGAGCCCCACATCAGGCTCCCTCCTCTGCGGGGAGCCTGCTTCTCCCTCTCCCTTTGCTTGCCACTACCCCTACTTGTACTCTCTCTCTCTGTCAAATGAATAAAATCTTAAAAAAAAAAAAAAGACTAAAACTATCATTAGGTCTAAAGGACTTTCCTTCACCTTTTGTGTTTTCTAAATTGATATTTAAAGCAAAATTATCAGTTGAAACAAAATTAGAATACCCATGAGATTCTCAGTTTAAGTAGAGAAATATTTAAGACTATTATAGTATAAATGGGACACATTAAAGGGACATAGAGGAAGGTAAGGCTCTCCATTTTACTGAATGTGCTGTGGGTTATGATAGATTGTGTAGAATGTGATTGATGTATATATAATGATCTATATAGTTATATAAATATATATTTATAAAGCAGATTAGAACTTATGTATTTACTTATATATCTATATATATACAAATAGTTTGTGAAGAAAAGATCTACTTTGCTATAAATTATACTCAATCAATTAAACAATGATATAGGAAAGTATAACCTTCACTTTTATCTCACAGAATCACAAATATAACATTACAAAAAATAAATTTCTACTGAACCATAAACTCTGACTAAAAGTTAAAAAATAAAGAAATTTTTAAAAAAGTAAATCCTAGAAAGCAATATAGGAAGCTACACTCATGAACTTTGACTAATTTCTGAAATTGGTCCAAAATAATCACCAATACCCAAAGTAATAAATTGGACTACAGTAGCATTAATAAATTTTGGTCATTAAAAGACTCCAATTTGAGAGTAAAAATGTGAGTCACAGAGTCAAAAATCTATTGCATTTTAAGAATTCCAAAAAGAGTTCATATCTAAAATATGACAGAGACTATTAAAAAGGGAAAAGTAGACACTGTCTAGGAGAAAAGAGCAAGAGACACACTTGAGCACTTCTCGCTCTCACAGAAGAGATTAGTCAAATAATTAATACCCCAGAAAAATGTTATATAACCATCAGAAGTTATTTTAATTTTTCTGAGACAACTGAGTTTTAGATAAATGGACTACTTGATAAAATGTGTATTTACACAATAATATAGAAAAATGTTGGAATAATGTAATAAATTGACATACACACATACCTATGTCTGTGTAATTTCATTACAATACTTAGAAGAAAATGTATTATAATTATGTATAATTATAATGTTATATTTCTGCATCATTATTCTTTTATGATAAATACAATATGCCTAAATATAATATATTATCTACTGTGCAGTTATATATTATATATAAATATGTATTTATTTAAATATATATCATTTTAAACATAATATGTGAAAAATGATATAGAAAAGTCTTTTCACAAAATAATAATTCATAATACCACACACTAAAAAGGAATGAATTCCTGAGAATAGATTTAAAATATCATATTCATACTAGACAGCAGTGAAAATTCACAAACTATAGACAAATGTGAAAATATAGAGGATTACAAATATATGAGAGTGAAAGGAGACATACATAAAAATGTATGCTGAATGATTCCATTCATATAAAGTCCAAAAGTAAGTGAAGATATTTCATGGTATTAAAATTGGCAGGACTGATAAAAGCTCCAAACTTCTATTCCCATGATCTGATTTGCAATTATGTGGTTCTAGCTACTTTGTGATCAATTTGTACAATCATATGTTTAGTTTCCTTGTTGTATAGTGAAATTAAATAGAAAGTTATTTCAGGCAAAACAGCATTTATAGAAAGATGGTTTTCTATGAAAAGTAAGACTGAAAATTATTGAGTGTACATTAAAGGGATAAAAATATGAATAGAATATCATAGAATCAAACTGTGGAATATTAACAGATTTTAAAATAAATAAACTACAAGTGCAAAAATATGGATGAGCTCTACAATATAATATTAACTGGTAAGTTTTTAATAAAATCTGGAAACATTTGAAATCTTACCATTTCTTCTTCATCATCTATGTAGAGCAGTTTAGAGTTCTTAGAAACACAGGCTGTCAAACTCTCATTGCATGGTTTTCTTTCAATGCTAATGTAATAGCAAGTGTTGCAATATATAAACCACTCTTTTTGACAATGACCACAGTGATAAGATAAAGAAAGATTATGAGATATTTTCCAAGAGATCTTTGAATATTGACAAATTCAAATTAATTTATATACTCACATATGTATACACATATCTATATACACTCACAGGATGGTATAAATAAAACAAAATACACTGATACACACTCACAGAGAACAGTCAGCTTTTTCCCTAATTTATGTGCCCACATAAAGCAAACACACAAAAATATCAATCTCTACATGTCCTGAGATCACTGAACAAAACCACTATTTTAAAATAGTAAAATGATACATCTCTTGTTATAGAAGAGGGAAATTTGAGGTAATTGGGAACAATGGGTATGGGGATTTTAAATGAATATTTCTTCATACTGTTACCTAAGAAGTAATATTGTCCTATAATCATTTCTGAACCTTTATTATCCAATTTTGTAGTTAATTTCCCCCACCCCCCAAAAATCTATCATCTTTGCCCAAAGATAGAGATAAAATAGAAACTAAAATAATATCAGGACTTTGAAAATCATTTTATACTTTTCTGGATTTTTGTTTTCAGGGATGAATTGTCCTTATCCAGTATGTCAATAGCTGAAAAAATTAAAAGAATCTTCATAAAAATTTAATATTGAAATAAATATAATATAATGACTTGGGTTCCTTAACTGAGAATTTGGTGTATTGTTTAGAATTATAAAATTCTGTCATAAAATTTATTTTACCAAGCAATATTAATAAAGCAACAAAGACTTAGGAGAAAGTATTTCAAAAGCCTAAAGAACCAAATCCCTCCATCTCTTACAGTATTGATTTTAACCAATCTTAAGAACTTGGTTGCTGGAGGGGAGGTGGGTGGGGACAGATGGGGGAATTGGGTGATGGGCATTAAGGAGAGTATGTGATATGATGAACACAGGGTGCTATACACAACTGATAAATTACTAAACACTACATCTGGAACTAATGATGTACCATAAGTTGGCTAATTGAATTTAAATAAAAAAAAAATCCTAAAATTTGTATGGAATCAGAAGAAACCCCGAATTGCTAAGGAAATGCTGAAAAAAACAAAAATAAAACTGGGAAAATCAGTTACCTGATTTCAAGCTTTACTACAAAGCTGTGATCACCAAGACAGCATGGTACTGGCATAAAAACAGACACATAGACCAGTGGAACAGAGTAGAGAGCCCAGATATGGACCCTCAACTCTACAGTCAAATAATCTTCGACAAAACAGGGAAAAATATACAGTGGAAAAAAGACAGTCTCTTCAATAAATGGTGCTGGGAAAACTGGGCAGCTATATGTAGAAGAATGAAACTCGACCATTCTCTTACACCATACACAAAGATAAATTCAAAATGGATAAAAGACCTCAACGTGAGACAGGAATCCATCAGAATCCTAGAGGAGAACATAGGCAGTAACCTCTTCAATATCAGCCACAGCTACTTCTTTCAAGATATGTCTCCAAAGGCAAAGGAAACAAAAGCCAAAATGAACTTTTGGGACTTCATCAAAATCAAAAGCTTCTGCACAGCAAAGGAAACAGTCAAGAAAACAAAGAGGCAACTCACGGAATGGGACAAGATATTTGCAAATGACAGTACAGACAAAAGGTTGATATCCAGGATCTATGAAGAGCTCCTCAAACTCAACACACACAAAACAGACAATCATATCAAAAAATGGGCAGAAGATATGAACAGACACTTCTCCAATGAAGACATACAAATGGCTATCAGACACATGAAAAAATGTTCATCATCACTAGCCATCAGGGAGATTCAAATTAAAACCACATTGAGATACCACCTTACACCAGTTAGAATGGCCAAAATTAGCAAGACAGGAAACAACGTGTGTTGGAGAGGATGTGGAGAAAGGGGAACCCTCTTACACTGTTGGTGGAAATGCAAGTTGGTGCAGCCACTTTGGAGAACAGTGTGGAGATTCCTCAGGAAATAGAGCTTCTCTATGACCCTGCAATTGCACTACTGGGTATTTACCCCAAAGATACAGATGTAGTGAAAAGAAGGGCCATCTGTACCCCAATGTTTATAGCAGCAATGGCCACGGTTGCCAAACTTTGGAAAGAACCAAGATGCCCTTCAACGGATGAATGGATAAGGAAGATGTGGTCCATATACACTATGGAGTATTATGCCTCCTTCAGAAAGAATGAATACCCAACTTTCATAGCAACATGGACGGGACTGGAAGAGATTATGCTAAGTGAAATAAGTCAAGCAGAGAGAGCCAATTATCATATGGTTTCACTTATTTGTGGAGCATAACAAATAGCATGGAGGACAAGGGGAGATGGAGAGGAGAAGGGAGTTGAGGGAAATTGGAAGGGGAAGTGAACCGTGAGAGACTATGGACTCTGAAAAACAATCTGAGGGTTTTGAAGGGGCAGGGGGGTGGGAGATTGAGGGAACCAGGTGGTGGGTATTAGAGAGGGCACGGATTGCATGGAGCACTGGGTGTGGTACAAAAACAATGAATACTGTTACGCTGAAAAGAAATAAAAAATTAAAAAATATAATTAGCTTTTATTTCTCAATACAAAACATCTCTTTGAGTAATGAAACTGAATATATGTGTAATACTCTTTACAATTATTCCGTTATTTATACTTTTGACAAATATAGAATAACCATTCCATATTTAGAGGATACATGCATTAAAATAAAGGACCTATTCCCTTAATAGTATGAGATATTTTGAGACAATGACAATTGTTAAAACGAAGAGTTCCCAAAGAGTTATTCAAACACTTACAGGGAATAAGAACTATTGTTATTAGTGTTGACATTAAGACAAAGGAGGTGATTCCCAGGATCCCAGCAATGAGCTTCCCTGGAAATAGTAAATATTAGGAGCAGAGATGGAAACAATATAAAAGGATGGAGGGAAATAATCATTTAGGAAATTTACATACAAGAAAACCAACAATGCACAGGGAATCGCATATAAAAACTTGGACTCCCAACTCCATATCTACCATTGTCCTCATCTCTCAGAATATACCATTGCATTTTCAGTAAAGATAATACTCCATGAGCTATTGGTCAAAGACTACAGATTACAATGCTGGAGTAAAATGAGTCCTCAGACTCCAATTACAATACCCTATAACAACTCCAAGCTCTGATCCTTACAAATGAAAAATATGGGAGATCATTCACTACTTATTCTCTACAACCCTGCACCCCAAGTGAGTTTACCAGAACAGTTATACTCTGTTTGTATTAAATGTTTTACCTGTGCAGTGGTTGTTCTTGCCATTCTCTTAAATTCCCTGAGAAGCATTTTGAAGATTTAATTCTGCATGGATTATTTCCTGCTCAGTTACTGAAATGGAAGTTTTAGTGCTCTTCAGTTTCCTTTGCTGTCTTTTTGAGTTCTTCACCAGATTAAGTTCTGCACGGGTAACTCCTTGGTTATTCATCTCTGTAGCTGCGTGGTGCCAGGCACAGGGCTGAATGGGACTGTACTGAAGGACTTAAATAGTGTATGCAATGACAAGATTGCTAGGACAGTCACAGTGGGTGGAGTGTGTAGTGAGTGGTAGTACTCATTTGCAGTTGGACAATGTAAAATCCGGTACTAATTTCCTTAGAGCTTTAAATAGGTATTTCAAAATAGAATAAGTGGTTTTTACAATGATATTCTATGTCTGACACAATAGTATTGGCTGGAAAAATGTAAAGTGAAATATTAGTGAAAAGGAAAAGAATTCATGGATAGTATTGTCCTTATTAATGTAAAGTCAAATTCCACAGATATGTTCTGACACTATTAGAATAACTTGGTTAAAATTAATATGAAATATTAGAAAATAAACGATGCACCAATTTCTATGACAATTTAAAAATCTGGTAATAGTTAAACATTGAGGTTTCTGATTGGGGAATAGCAGTTTTAGCACATATAGGAATTTCCTGTAATAAATTACTTTTATTTGATGACACACTTGTTTGTTAAAAGGTGATGTGTTATTATCAAATGATCTTTTATTTTGAGTAATTGTAGAGTTCTGAGAAATTAAGTTAAAAATTATGTATGTTCAAAATGTTATGCAATATACTAAACTTTTTCCAAAACCTGAACAATATTGAAAACAAGATAACAACAAGGATTTCTTAAAAACTACTTATTTAACACCAGAAATTGGCATTAATGGCAAAATATGAAACTATAAAATGATAAAAGTGTAGATCATTTATGGAAGAACACTGTTGTTACAACCTTTCACAAAGATCACATGGGTGTCCAAGGTTGTGAGGGTAACTTTAGTTGTGTAAGCAATTGTAATAAATCAAATAAATGTAAATCAATAATTCAGCCAATGAGTTTTGAAGCCAGTGAGATCTAAAATTACTGCTGAAATTACTCCTGGCTCTCAGATTTACAAAGTATGGCCTTTAAGTTACTTCATCTAGCTATCTAGTTTACTAATCTAAAATTAGAGTAAAAATGTGTAAACTATAATGCACAAGAAGCATTTAATACTCAATGTTGCTTTTATAAACTCTCAATAACATACGTTATTTTAATTATTTTTAACACAACAGCCACATTATAATTACTGATTCATATTTGTTAGATCATGCAACATAACTCATTAGACAATAATGTCTTTCAGTATGGAATCTTTTTTGCCTAGTTTTGCTCAAATTTTTTAAATGGACTTTTGACTATTTATAAATAAATTTAAATTAGCATTTTATGGAGGGTACTTCTTCCTGATTTTTATGAAAAACTAAACTGCTTTCATTTACCTAAGTAAGTGTATGAGGAATAACATTTCATCTTCATGATTTGATGAATTCATTTTTGTTTTTTCCAAATCTATGTTGAACTTGTACTATTAAGTAAATAAGATTTTATGAAACATTACCAAATGTTTGGATACTCATCTGTCATTATGTTAAAGATTTTTATTTATTTATTTGACAGACAGAGATCACAAGTAGGCAGAGAGGCAGGCAGAGAGAGAGGAAGGGAAGCAGGCTCCCTGCTGAGCAGAGAGCCCGATGCGGGACTCGATCCCAGGACCCCGAGATCATGACCCGAGCCGAAGTCAGCGGCTTAACCCACTGAGCCACCCAGGCGCCCTCATCTGTCATTATGAAATGTGCTTCATCATTTCTAAAAATGTTCTTGCCTCATATTGTGACAGTGCATTAGCTAGAAGTTTTCTACTGCCTTTATAATTTATTCATCTTTATAGTTTCATCATTCTTTTTTGCATTTGTTGGAGGAGTATCTCATTAAAAGAGTAAACAGTTACTTAAATATAACTATTATTGAAATTAAAATGAAAACTATTCTACTTATATTAATATAATTTTAAATTATTATATGCTTTAATTATATATTTAACCTCTATATATAAGCATATAAATACAATTAAGTGTTAAGTATAATACATTTATCACTAATTTGGGATAATCACTATCATTTCTTTGAGCTCTACTTTTTGTTTTCTTATCTTCCACAGTAAATATCTTATTTTAACTTTCCACTCTAAGAACATGTTAATTTAATATGCCTTAAATATTCTTCTATAATGTCCTATATTTTACAACAAAATGTCTATAAAGAGTGGCTTTTGCTGCTCCCCACTCAGTAGGCAGCTTTGGTTAGGTCTATCACCCCTGCAAATGGCCTCTGCCCACCAAACCTAGTAAATGTCCTCAGTTGGGCACAGTGCCCCAACCAAACTGGCTACCAATCTACCACAACCTGGAGAACTCACCAGAACTGGAGCCCCTCAAAAGCAACTTCTAGGGACCATCTCCTGCCCACCACTGTGCCTGCAACATTTGTGGCAAAGTCACACAGGCATCCATAGTGGGGCTTGTCTCATCCAAAAGCTGGTCCTCAGTATTCCTACCCAGTCCTCTCAGTCAGCCATACAAGGGCAAGACTATTGTCACACACTGAAATAAAGCTCTTAAACACTGATCTGAGTGACCATGAAGGGCTGCCTCTGCAAGGGAGAGTAGCAGCAGCTCACTTCTGCATATAGCTTTTATTTTTATTTTTATTTTTTTATCAGAAAAGCAAGGACAGATGGATCAAAGCATGGGACAGGAGTACAAAGAAGTCAAGCAGGCCTGCACCCTCCCCTGTATGCTGGCGGGCAGGGAGGAATTTATAAGGGAGGAGCAGGATGTTTGTGTCAGCAATCATCTGAGGCAGGAAAGGGATTTGAGGGGGATTTGAGGGTTACTTTCTTTAATAGCTCTTAATCTATGCCCTGCCTCAGGGGAAAATTGGATCCTCTTCCTACTGGGCAATCACATTCAATAGCCCCAAAACAGGAAGGAAGGAAGGAAAAGAAAGAGAGAAAGAAAGAAAAAGAAAGAAAGAAGTTAAGAAAGAAAGAAAGGAAGAAAGTGCTAATAATACATTATATATTAATTCAAATTTTTTTTTAATTAAAAGAAAGAGGGGCACCTGGGTGGCTCAGTGGGTTAAGCTTCTGCCTTTGGCTCAGGTCATGATCTCAGAGTCCTGGGATCGAGCCCCGCATTGGGCTCTCTGCTCAGCAGGGAGCCTGCTTCCCTCCCCCATGCCTGCCTCTCTGCCTACTTGTGATCTCTGTCTCTCTGTCAAATAAATAAAATAAAATCTTAAAAAAAAAATAACAGGACCATTAACTGAGTGGCTTAAGCAATAAACATGTATTTCTCATAGTTCTGGAGATTGGGAAATCCAAAATCAAAGTACCAGCAGATTTGTTGTTTAAAAAAAAAAAAAGAAAGAAAGAAAGAAAGGCCTTGTAGGTTGAGAAGAATAGGTATTAATTCTTTAAATGTTTTGGTAGAATTGGCCTATAAATCCATCTGGCCCTGGACTTTTGTTTGTTGGGAGAGTTTTTATTACTGATGCAATTCTGTTGCTAGTTATTGGTCTGTTCAAGTTTTCTATTTCTTCCTTCAGTTTTAATGGTTTATATGTTTCTAGGAATTTATCCAATATGCAGGTGTCTTTAGGTCTAAAATGAGTTTCTTGGGGCTCCTGGGTGGCTCAGTGGGTTAAAGCCTCTGCCTTTGGCTCAGGTCATGATCCCGGGGTCCTGGGATCAAGCCCCGCATCAGACTCTCTCCTCAGCAGAGATCCTGCTTCCCCCTCTCTCTCTTGGCCTGCATCTCTGCCTACTTGTGATCTCTGTCTGTCAAATAAATAAACAAAATCTTTTTTTTTTAAATGAGTCTCTTATAGACAGAATATAAATAGGTCTTTTTTTTAATCCATTCTGATGTTCCTATAGAACAGAATGATGTTCATTTTAAGAGTCCATTCTTAAGGCTGGACTAAATATCAAATCATACATGTAATTATATCTATATTGAGGACAAATCCAAAATTAACTGGTTCTTGTCATGATGCTTATGGAATTTCACTTATTATACTGACTTACAAACCCAGCTATGTGTGTGTGTAAATACACCTGATTACCTCACCACAGGCTTTACCATAAGAAAAATATGATTTTAAAAAACCTTAAAACAGGCACCGGGGTGGTTCAGTCAGTTAAACGTCTGCCTTCTGCTATGGTCATGATCCCAAGATCCTGGGATCGAGCCCCATGTCAGGCTCCCTGTTCAGAGGGGAGCCTGCTTCTCCCTCTCCCTCTGCTGCTTTCCCTGCTTGTGTTCTCTTTCTCCATCAAATAAATAATTAAAATCTTTAGAGAAAAAAATCTTAAAACAAACTTCATACATCAAGATAAAAATATTGAAACCTTTGTCTCTAAACTAAGGAAGGGTGTGTATAGAATCTTCACTCTGTCTTCTATTCAACATTGGAAATAAAATGTTGGCCTGTGAAAATAAGTCAAGAAAAAAATATAATTGCACCTGGAAAGAAGAAATAAAAGTATGATTATCTATGGATGAAATAGCTGTGTATATAAAACATCCAGAAGAATATATATGTGAAATGATAGAATTAATACATAAAATCAGTAAAGTCATGCTATATAAAATGAACATATAAACTTCAATTGTATTTCTATTTACAATAGCAAAATCTTCTAATCCTAGTCAGATATATCAAAAAGAAAAGTGAAAGAACCCAAATAAACAAAATTATGAATGAAAGAAGAAAGAAATCAAACATTTAAAAAAACTTTGTAAGAAAAGCAGCAAATATCATGAGAGACCATGAAATGCTGAAGCCATTTCTCTTAAAACAGGAAGACAGAAACAGAGATGTTGGCTATTATCCCTGGTACTCAATGGTTTGGGTACTATTTGCTAATAAAATCAGACGAAAAAATAAAGGTATTACACAGGAAAAAAGAAACAAAAAAATGAGCTTCCCCTGCAGGTGGTATGATCCTGCACTTGGAAACCTCAGGACATGATTCAAACCCCCATGAATGAGAATCAGGACAGGAACCCAGGAAGATGGCTGGGTACAGGACACCATGCAGAGGTTGAGGTTTTTCTCAATAGAAGCAAACGAAACTTAAAATGGGGAAACCAATGTATCAGCTCTATGCAGAGCCCCAAGGATATTTTTTCCTTCAGGAACAGGGACTTGAACATGTGGGTGTCTTGGCTGTGAGCTCTGCGCTCCTCCAGGGCAGGATTAGCATCAGGGAGATGGGAGCCAGATTCCTGGATGGGTCTGGAGCCCCCAGAAGCCCTTTTGTCCCCAGAGCCCACAGTAGAGACCTACCAGGTGGGCTGGTGCCAGATTCCTGCTTGGCAAAACTGAATGAGCTCACAGGGGGGAATGGGAATGGTAGGATGGCTGGCCCCTGCCGCACCCACCTTCCTGGCTGTAGGACTGAGGCGGGTATCAGGAACAGAAGTCTGCGTGACCCGCTCTGCCTCCCTGAGTGCCCTGACATGGGCCTGTACTCTGGGAGCACATTCCGGGGAGCAGCTTCTCCAGGGGGCAGGCTCAGGGTCCAAACTGGGGCTCAGTCCTGGACTGGCACTTGTGCTGGGGAGGGGAGGAGCCTCAGGCTGATTCTTGGAGGTCCTCTCCCTGCCCAGGGCTGCCGAGCAGGAGCCCTGATGTAGATATCACAGGCAGGTGGGCACGTGTGACTACCCTGGCTTCAGAGACAAGGGAAGGAAGCAGGCTCCTGAAGGACACACTCAGGTGGCAGCTGCCAGAACTCGCTGTTGAGGATGGCAGTTGGTGGCAGTTAGGGTTCTGTGTTCCTCCTGAGGCTGGCTCATCCTCACCAGTTCTGCCCACTGAAAATGAAGGAGCAGGCCAGGCTCTTCTCCCAGGACATAATGCAGATCGGCCTGGAATGAACCAGACCTTCGGCGCAACACATCATGTTCTGGGATCACTGTGTGTCAGGTGAGGCTGCTGAGCCAGCAGGGACCTGGGGGACCCCAAGGGCAGGAGACACAAAGGGGAACACAGGGTGTCTAAGGAGAAGGGAACTGACAGCAGCACACAAAATACTACTGCATAGTAAATGGGCTCTGAACGACCCACATGTCTCACGCCAGGGTCTGCAGAGATGGGAAGGGCAACAGGACAAGGGGCTCCTGGTGTCGATTTGTAAGCTGAGGCCCAAAGTGTCCTGTGGAGGTGGCCGGGGGGTAGAGGGTGAGGGCCATGTTGGAGGGAACTAAGGGCAGCTGGGCCAGCAACACAGATAGGGCTGGGCAAGGACACACATGGACCAAATGCTGGTCGGACAGTCAAAATGATCCCCACTCTTGGTGTTTTTATTTATGTCTGATTTTTTTTCCATTTTATTTTAGACAATTTCTATCATTTGTAAAGATAAATAGCATGATGAACCCCCAAATACCGCCACTGGGTCCAGCCCAGGGTTCTGTGCTCACCACACATGTTGCCAGCGGCAAGAGCTTCACAACAAACCGAGACCTTGGGTCTACTCTTTCTGGAGATGTCCCCAGAGGCATCGTGGAAAACAGAGATCCCCTTTGTATGCATGCCCATGGCACCATCACCACCCTGCAAGGATTTAATGCACATCCTTACCATGCATCCTGTGTTCATGCCTCCATGGCCACCTTGGGGTTCTCTGGAAGGTCTGTTCTCATCAGAAGTCCAGGTTTCAGGTTGAGTCCCCGGGTGCCAGTGAAGAACCTGATGGTGTGAGGGGCTGAGCTGGAGGGGTGGGAATACAGTGTGTCCAGCCAGGCTAGGGTGCAGGTGGATGGCAGCAGGAGATGGAGCTCTGTCTGTGTGCAGAGGGCAGTGGCTGGTGGTGTGCTTCAAAGCCTGGGTCCTCAGAGATGCTGACCTGGAGGGCCGCCAAGCCTGGCACTGAGGAGCTGTTTCAGGATGATAATCCATGCTCCTTCACTGAGGGAGGTGCCTTGTACCCCTGATCCTGGGTGGCCCCTAGGACAATCTTGGCTTTCAGAGTGTGGGCGAGTCATGGCTGACCTGTGACAACTGGTCCATGACGGGCCAGCCTCCAGCAGTCCTGAAGCCCCAGTCACTACCCAATTTGCCACGCACCTCTCAGAGACTGACCCTGATGTGAGGGGTAGGCCTTACCCTGGGGTACATCTGGGCACAGGATAGATGAGGTCTTCTATATGGGTCACAGGGTAAATATTTTCCAGTCAGCACAATCTGCTGCTGTCCTCCAAAGCAGGCTGTTCCATTTGGGGATGCTGGCCCAGCTGCATCCCAGTGTGACTCCATGTTCAACCCCTAACCACGTTGGAGGGACGCTGTAACCTATTCAGGACACAGAAAACCAGAAGGCCAGAAGAAGGCTAGGCCATCGATGGGGAGGAAGAGGCTGGACAAAAGAGAAATCAACAAATCGGAGTTTATCTAAATCAAAAACTTGCACTCTGCAAAAGACACTATTCAGAGAGCAAGAAGGAAATATACAGAGCAGGAGGGAGGTTTCGAATTGTGCCTCTAAATGTGGGGCCCCTGTAGATGGAGGACAAGCACCTTGGCTATCTAACACAGGATGGGGCACAAAATGGGCATAAGATCTAAGCAGACACTTGAGCAAAGGAGATGCGCACACACAGAGATGTGCGCTCACACAGGGTGTGTATGCATGACAGAGCACCTGGTGAAAACGTGCCAGATCTTCACACTGCCACAAGCACCCACCAGCACACACCTGTCAGAGAGGCTGCAGGCACCCAGTGCTGGTGCCCACGTGGGCAGCAGGAGCTGGAGTGCAGTCACACAGCCATACGGGAAGGCAGTTTGGCAGCTTCTTACGAAGATGAACCAAGCCTCATCGTACACTCCAAAGCATTCATAGATATTGACCCAGCTGATCTGAAGAACTTTATCTTCATAAACCTCGCATGAACATTCCCTGCTTTATTAATGATGGCTCAAACTGGGGAACAACAAAGATGCTATTGGATGAGCAGACACCTGTAATCTGTAAAAAGGACTACAATTCAGCACAAAGGAACTAGCTATCCATGCTTCAAGATCATGGACGCACCTTGGTGCATTTTCCTCAATGAAGGAAGCCAGACTTGTGTGTGGTTGAGTTCACAGGACATCTGGAGCAAGCCAGACCATGGGGAGGAGAGGCATCGGGGGCTGCTGAGCAGGTGCAGTGGGAATGCCTGGCTACACAGGGGACATTCAGGTGCTCCAGAGATTGGGGGGCGGAGGGTGCCTGGATGCCCCGTGAAAACTCAAGAGCTGTACATCCTACAGTGTGAGTTTGAATGGAGACAAACAGGAAAAAAAAAAAAAAAAAAAAAACCAGAATGGAGATAAACACCCATCGATTGCACTGTATGTCTGAGATACCTGCATCTCACCATGTGTAGAACTGACCCCAAAGAAATGTCACACACTGACGTGCCCTGAACACCGCGGGGACCGTGTGGCTGGTTTCTTAGCCTGGCCAGCCTCACTGTGTGGATTGTACAGAAAAGATCGAACCAACACACCCTGCTGTCCCCCTTCCTGTGCAGCAAGCCCTGTTCCACGTGCTCTCAGCCTATTCCCTGTACACACTGTGAGTGTCCCTGCAGCCAGGGCTGGTGCCCCACAGCTGTCCTTTTGGTGACCAAACCTGACCTACTAGTTAGGACTCTGGCTCCCACTGTGGCAGAGAGGCAAGAGACGGACTCTCAGATCTTGGACCAGGGTGAGGGCTGGGTGCAGACCTCACCCCTGGGGAGGGACAGAAGCTGAGTCCTTGAATCCTGGGGCTGCTAGGTGTCCCAGCATGTATTGCTGTTGTGGTAAAACTTGGGTCTGGACCCAGAAGGTTCCTTAATAGTAATCAGAAACCTGGCAAAGAGGAAGGTTGCCATTACCCTGAACTGCTTTAAGAGTGTGGCAGACCAGAACATGGCTCCCAGGGAGCCTGCTCCTACTCTGCCACGCATTCCAGAAGGTTCCCTCGAGGAGCACCAGCTCAGATACTCCACAGGCTCCATGGTGGTGTCTCGGCCCTGCTGTCCTCATGGACCCTCCTATGGGCCACAGTCAGGCCCTCTGCTGCACTCATACTGGGGTCTCCAGACTTCGCTGGTCCCCTTCACCCTGGCCCACCTAACTAAGCCACTTCCCCCTCATCTGAGAAAGGGGACCCTGGGATGACTCCCAAAGGGCTCAGTAGAGAGGATGTGTGGTACTGGTGCCTGAGCTGTCTAGGTGACCCTGCACCCCACTCTCCTCTCCTTCTGGGGATGCCCTCTGTGAGACCAGACTGTGAGGAAGCTCTGGGAGCTGGATGCAAGTGCGGTGGGAGGGCAAAGAGGTGTCCTAGGGGCAGCCACCTTCCATGCGGGTCTGGTTCTTGCCAGGGCACGAACCAGATCTCAGCCATCCTGCTGCTGTTCTTGAGTGAGAAGGATGCCTTCTGGGTGCCGGCTCAACTGGTGACCAAAGAAAGCCATGCCATGCGTGGTAGGAGGCCGGCTGGGACACTGACTGGACTTGGAGCTCAGGAGAGTCCCTTGCAGGGCTGCTCCAGCAGTGGGGCCAGTGGGGACCTCCACCCTGCCTGCCTCCCCAGGTCACCTTCAGGGCCCTGTAGCCATGGCCACTGGCCTCACCAATTACAGACCATTCTTGCATCCCCGCTGGTCCTTGAGGCTTTGGTCTGGCTACCTATGTGACTGCTCAGGCACCCTGCCAGCCCACAGCCGGAGGAAGCCCAGGTAGCCTCATGTCCTGCTCCTGTGTGCCCCCAGCCTGACTCCCAAGTCCAGGAGATGACCATGCCTACCCCCACACGCCCATCACACTCACTGCCCCCCAGTACTGGGGAACCCCTTGTCCCCTACTGTGGCCAGTGCAGGAAAGAGGGTGCTGGGTCCTCAGCACAGGGCACCAATCCAGCTGGGTCTCTGTGAGGAGAAGGGTCTAATGCCCCTGTCCCCCCGTCCCAGGCCTGGAAGGCAGTCCTGCTCTCTGGGAAGCATGTGCCTAGCCAGGGCTCAAGAAGGCTGTGGGCACACACTGGAGTCAGGGCGTGGGAGAGCAGGCACCTGACAGAACTCACCCCCATCCTGGTGGGGGAGAAGGCCTTGATTGTTGGGGGGCCTGGGGCCTTCTCAGGCTTCTTCATTCCAGGGCTCCCTGAACTGCTGAGATTCTGGGGCCATCATAAGCACATTCCAGGCAAAGCACTCCCAAAGCTGAGGAAACACATGGCAGTAGAAGGACCCCAGATGCACTGTCCCCATGGCCTGGGGTGGGGGTGGGGGGTGGGCATGCAGAGCCCTTCCACAGCTGACAAGGGTTTGGTGTCTTATTCCTTCTCTTGCTTGGGCCAGGAGCACCCTTGGGGTGGGACAGGGCTATGGGAAGTGTGTCCTCTTGGCTCCTTGGGGCCCTGGCACTAGGAGGTTTCTGGGCACTGGGTGGGTCCTCAACACTTTCTGCCCTTTTGCCAGGCCAGGAACAGATGTGCAGTGGCATTTACATCATAAAGTGGTTCCTTCAGTATTTCATTGCCCAGGTAAGGCCACCCAAGGAGACCTGTCCCCTGACCCACTCACTGCCCCTGGGTCCTAGTGAGGGCCAACCTCAGCCCAACCCTCCAGAGAAGCCAGGCCTGATCCTGGGTCACTAGGGCTGAGGCTTGCAGTGCAGACCCATCCTGGAGAAGCCCAGAGTCCCTCTTGAGGAGGTTCTGGGGGTCTGGCAGTCTGCCTCAGCTCCCCCAGAGAAGTCCAGCTCAGCCCGGGATGCGCACAAACCCTTGGCCTTTTCCGCAGCCAGCCTGGGGTCCCGTCGGAGCATGTTACTACCAAGTATGGACAGAGTCCAGCAGTTTCTTCCACACCTGCTGTCCCCAGAGACCGCCTCCTTGCTCCCCCTGAAGCTCTGGGATGCCTAAATCCTGGACAGCAAGCATGTGCTCACAGCCATGGCATACATGATCCTCAAGGTGCACAGCAGCAAGTGAGCTCGCGGGAGCCCAGGTATGTATGAAGGTGGGGAGCGGGGCCACGGCCCACTGCTCTAACCGGTGCACAGGCCTCGGAGGAGGGAGGGTTGGCTGGGCAGAGCCCTCTGCAGAGGAGCATCGGGCATGCGGCCTCCCCTTGCTATGGCACTGCCTGCAGAGCTCCTGGGCACAGCTGGACCCCCAGAAGCTATCCCCAGGAGGTGCCCTGGGGTGGAAACATGGGGCCTCTCTGCATCTGATTCACACCTATTGCCCAGAACATCTCCTGAAGCTGCCCTGAAGCGGGAAGGTCTTCAGAAGTTTCTGCAGGACACACTGTCCCAGACCTGGCCCTGGAGGATGAAGGGGTGCTCAGGCACACTCAGACCTCCATGGCCCAGCTGCAAAAGGTTGCAGTGCGACCTTGTCTCCCTTAGGTGAACACAAGGTCCAGACCCCTCCCGATTCACCCTCCTCAGGCAGTGAACAGTGGACAGAGCCGCTGGGGCCTTCCTCCTCGTCTCTTTCTATCTCCTCTTCTGCACCAACCTTGGGAAAACCAGGCCAGGGCCGGGAATCCGGGCGCTCACTGTGCTGGGGCTGGGGTCAGCAACCTGGGGGGTTCTTGTCACTGTTGGGCCAGTGTGGCCATGTGGAGAGCCATGAGGACTCCCTGGCGCCCCGCCAGCTGGAGACAAACAGTCCTCTGGGGATGCTAACCCAGTCTGCCTCTTTCCAGTGGAACCTGAAGAGTTCGCCGCCATCATGCTCTCGGGCCTGCAGCAAGTGTCCCAAGCTCCCAGGCCTCTCCTCCCTTCTCCTAGCGTTGAGACACTCCCCAGAGTGGACGGGTTGGCCTCCCCCGGTCCAGCCACCCAACATGAGCAGCCTGGACCCCCTCCTAGCCAGGTCATCCTCAAGGCCGAGGAGCAGCTTCAGGAGGGAACCTCCACAGAGCCCACAGCTGTGCACCTGTGTCTGGGCGCCTGAGAGGCTGAGGTTTGAGCCTATCTGCCACCAGCCCAGGACCCTTCGCTGGCCTGCTTGCCCCCCACAGTGATGGAATTCCCTCTCCAACTTGCCAGTGAACTAGGAAGGTACAGGCAGGTGGCTCCCAGATGTGGTCTTGAAGTCAGAACACTTGGTTCCCCTTCCCTTCATCACCTGCCTGGGCCACCTTAGGGGCCACACAACAGAGCTGTCCCCAGAACCCCACTCGGATTCCTGTGAGGGGTTCTACCCAGCCCACTAAAGATGAAGCTGTAGGGCCCAGGATGCCCTTCCTGCCCTGTGGCCACCACAGCCCATACCCCTCTCAGGGTACTGGGTGGATCCTCAACACTTTCTGCACAGCTAAGACAGAGCCGGAGCAACACTCAGTCAGCTGCCCCAGGGCTCAGCACATGTGCACAGCCCTCTGGCCTCTGTGTCCACAGAGAAGCTAGATGCTCACCTGCTTCTGAAGGAGAGGCACAAGCCGAGCACGGGGACCCCGAGGCTCCGGTCAGCCGGCATATTGGCCTTCCTACAGGACAGCACTCCACAGAAGGCCCAAGTCCCTGAGCCAGAGGGGCATGGCCTGGCCCTGGGCTCCAGGGATAGTGGGTAGAGATGACATGAGCCCCCCCCAATAAGAACAAAAACTGATAAGACCAAGCCCCTACTCCATGACCCTAGCCAGTCGTGGATTCTGGCCCAAGGCTGGACATGCACTCTCAGAGCTGTATGTGGACCTAGGTACGCCCCACACACCCACTTCTCTGACTTAGGGCGGCACAGGGAGCAACAGGTTACATCAGCGAAGGGGTAGCCAGCACAGGCAGGTGGGACCCACACTCACCTGCACAAGGAGGCAGGTTTCCCAGGGCTGGGCATCTTGGCAGTCAGTGTTCTGGCACCAAGGGACACCAAGGAGGCAGAGGCCAAGGCCAGGCTGATATACAGGGGCCTGCTTGGGACCCCAAAAGCTGCAGTCCCAGGTCAGGCCTGAGGATGCTGGCAGGTTTGGACCAGGCTGGCCGAGACCATCACTCTGCCATCCTCAGCAACTGCTTCTCGGGGACCCCAAACTCAGGAAATGTGCTATCACGTGGAGTCAGAAGTCTGCCAAGGTGGGGGTTTCTAGCTCCCATACCCCCTTGTGATTTCAGCACCCCTAAAGGAAAAAAAAGGGCTCTGTCCCAAGGGAAAAGCACAAACCCTTGACTCAAGAGACTTTCTTTGCTGTTGAAAGTTCAATAAAGCGTTTCTGTGCTAAAAAGTCAGCCTGTTCCTGCAGAGCCCAGAGCTCTGTGCAAGAAGGGCCGGACAGCCACCGAGAAAGGAAAGGGTGGCATGGCACAGGCTACCTGCCCAGCCCCTGCCAGGTCCCCCTGCACAGGGGACTTCAGGCAGAGTAAGCTGAGGGTCCCCTGTGCCTTCCAAAACCGCCCAGATGCCAGGGTCAAGACCATCAAATAAATTACTGCGACTCAGCCTGTGCCCAAAGGGCCAAGACCTGGCTGGGAGGAGAGCGACAGCCAGGGTCCTCATGGTGTCAGTTCAGGACAGTGTGTGCAAAGCGTCCTGGGAGGTCTGCGGTCTGGGGAGCCTGGGCTGGCTGGGCTCCAGTGGCCCTTCCTTCCTCCCTTCCCCTCCTCCATCCTCCATCCTCCATTCATGCCTCCTCCTGGCATTTGGTACCTCCACCCACTGTCCCTGTGCTCCTGGGGCAGAGACGGCAGTGGGCAGGTTGGAGAGGCCAAGGAAGGGGTGTCAGGAAAGCAGGCACTTGTGGCTCATGAGGTCTGGCCCATCCTCATTGGACGGACTCAGCTTTCCCACCTTGTGCTGCTGAATCTCTCGCACCAGCACATAGAACGCATGCTCTAGGCCCTAAGAAGAAGGGTCAGGCTCAGCATGGAACTCTTGGAATATGTCAACCACTCCTTTGGACAATGACTACTATGATACACTGAAGAATGTTCATGAATTATTATCCCAAAACAGTGTGAATTTTAAAAAAAATAAAATTCATTTTTAAAAATTTTATAAAATTGATATTTATAAGCATTGTATTTTTATACATTTTATAAATTTATAAATCATAAATTATAAATTTATGTATATTTATAAACATATGTACATAACATAGCTATCTATGTACCCTCATAGGCTAGTGCCTATACAACAAAACACACACACACACTCCCAGAGAAAAGTCAGCGCCTCATCTCCTAATTTATGTGTTCGTATAAAACAAACACAAAATACCCATTTTTTCATGTCCTGAAAGTTATTGAACAGAACCACATTTTTACAATAGTAAGTTTCTTTATCATATTACAGAAGGAGGAAATTTGAGCCAATTGACAACAATGGATTTTAATTTTAAATGAATGTTTCCTTGTATTTTTACATAAGAGGGAATTATTTTTGGTAATCACTATTTATCAACATTCATTGCCTAATTTTATATTTTATGTTTCCTCAAAAAAATCTGTCATTTAGCCTAGTCTAAGAGAGATACAAATATAATATATAAGTATATAAATATATAATATAATATATAAATAAAATAATATAAATATAAAATATAAACTGTATTAATATTAGAACTTTGAAAATCATTATATACCTTTATGGATCTTTGTTACCAGGGAGGAATTATTCTGCTGCTGCAGTATTTATTACAGTAGCTAAAAAAAAAAGTAATCCCCGTAAAAATTAATATAGATCTCAATAAATCTTAATAATTTTGGTTTCTTAGCTTGAAATTTGTGTACTATTTTGGATTAGAATAATCTGGAATAAAATAGATTTTACCAAGGAAAAATAAAGAAATGAAAATTGGGGGTAAAAGTATTTCAAAAACCCAGAGAGTTTTACCATCTCTTATAATATCATTTTTAGCCATCTCAGGAATTAATTTTTATTTCTCAATAAAGCATTGAGAAATGCTAAATTTCTAAAGCATGTCTTTGCTTATAAAGCTTTTATAACTCAAAGACATGCTTCTAAAGCATGTCTTTGAGTTATAAAATCTGAATATATATGTATGATATTCTCATATATATGATTTTCTCTATAGTCATTCTATTATTTATACCTTGGAAAAATTCAGATTAACCATTCCACATTTAGTCTAAAAGAATATATTAAAATGAAAGTTCTTTTCTGTAATATTGTGAAATATTTTGAGGCACTGACAATCATTAAAATGAAAAGTTCCTTTATAATCCTTCAAAAATTTACTTACAGAGAATAACATCTATCATTACTACCACAATGACATCAAGATAAGGCAGATTATTCCTAGAATCCCATCACTGAGCATTTCCAGAGATGATGGAACATCATTCTGTTCTACAGGAACATCATTCCTGTATGAGATGATCTACAGGAAGAAAAATAAAACAGAGACAGGATGCATGGAGACAATTATTTAGAAAGTTTACATACAAGAGAACCCCAATGCGTAGGGCATCCAATACATAAACTTGGACCCCAAACCTGTATCTACCATTGTAATCTTTCAAAATATGCTATGGCATAATGCTTCATGAGTTGTTGGTCAAAGACTACAAATTTCAAACAATACCTGAATGAAGTTAGTACTCAGGAGTGACTAACTACATCACATTTATTTAGTGGCTTACATTTATTTATTAAAGGGGTTACAAAATGCTGATAGCCCACTGTTGACCAGAAGCCTTACTGATAACATGAAGAGTTGATTAACACATATTTTGTATGTTATAAGCATTATATATTATATTCTTAAAGTTAAGTAGCTAGAGAAAAAATATATTATTAAGAAAATCATAAGGGGGGCACCTGAGTGGCTCAGAGGGTTAAGCCTCTGCCTTCGGCTCAGGTCATGATTTCAGGGTCCTGGGATCGTGCCCTGCATCGGGCTTTCTGCTCAGCAGGGATCCTGCTTCCCCCTCTCTCTCTGCCTCTCTGTCTACTTGTGATCTCTCTCTGTCAAATAAGTAAATTAAATCTTTAAAAAAAAAAAAAAGAAAGAAAAGAAAATCATAAGGGGGTGCCTGGGTGGCTCAGTAGGTTAAGCCTCTGCCTTTGACTAAGGTCATGATCTCTGGGTCCTGAGATAGAGCCCTACACCGGGCTCTGTGTTGAGTGTGGAGACTGCTTAAGATTCTTTCTCTCTCTCTCACTCTGCCCCTTTCCAGCTTTCTCTTTCTCTCTCTCTCCCTCTGCCCCTCTCCAGCTTTCTCTTTCTCTCTCTCTCTCTCTCGAATAAATTTTAAAAATATACTAAAAGTCCTTTTCTATAATTAATTTTATTTTTTATTTTTTAAAAGATTTTATTTGTCAGGGGCACCTGGGTGGCTCAGTGGGTTAAAGCCTCTGCCTTCGGCTCAGGTCATGATCCCAGAGTCCTAGGATCAAGCCCCGCATCGGGCTCTCTGCTCAGCAGGGAGCCTGCTTCCTCCTCTCTCTCTGCCTGCCTCTCTGCCTGCTTGTGATCTCTGTCTGTCAAATAAAAAATAAATAAATAAAAATAAAAATAAATAAAAAGATTTTATTTGTCAGAGAGAGAGAGAGCACAAGCAGGGAGAGCAGCAGGCAGAGGGAAAAGCAGACTCTTCACTGAGCAAGGAGCCCAATGTGGGACTGGATCCCAGGACCCTGGGATCATGAGCTGAGATGAAGGCAGATGCTTAACCACTGAGCAACCCAAGCGTCCCTACAATTAAATTTAAATTAGCATTTTACAGAAGCTACTGTATCTTGATTTTTATTGAAAATCAACCTGATTTTATTCAATCTAGGTAAATACAATAAGGAATTATGTTTGGCCTTTATCATGCAACAAATTTCTTTTAAAGAATTTATTTATAAAGGTGGAGCAAAATGTACCTTAGCATATTAGTATATGAAAAACACCTTGTACTGATTACAAAATCCAAAATTAATTGTTCCTTGTCATGATGTTTTGTGGGTTTCACTTTGAATTATATTGATTTACAAACCCAAATATGAATGTGTGTGTGCACTTGATTAATTTCCCACAGACAATAATTTGAGTACTTTAAGAAATCTTCCAACATATTTTATATTTTATGGATATTTTTTGCCCTGAATTATTAAAACAAAAACACCAATGTTCTCTGTGATTTGATTGTATATAGTTGTACCTCAGATGCACACCATCCAGCATTTGAAATCTCCCACTAAATAAGGTAGCTAGTAGAAAGGAAGAGTAGTGACACGTACCTTTTGTCAGCCAGAAAGTCATGCCTCTTTTGGGAGAAGGCCAGGTTACTTTCATACAGGTCTGCAATAGCTGGGGTATAAAAGGAGAAACTTAACATAAATCCAGGACAAGAATACACATTACCTGTGACCTTCACAGATTTTCCTTTGAAAGCCCAGAATGAGGCAAGCATGGAAAAAGCAGATTTCTCATCAATACATCCATTAACGTTTGAACAGGACATTCTCACAGCTGGGCTATTTGAAGTCAGTTTATTTTATGACACTTTCAGAATGTAAGACACATGGACTGAAAGGGCAAATGGACCGCTCAGTATATGTCATTCAGATTCTCCATTTTCAAATATCTCTGAAAAATTATTTTCATATTGTACAAGATTTGGGGGAATGGAGGCTTGATCCCCCATGTGGTTACCTTGTTTCTGTCTCAATCACAAACACTGCAAGCTTAGGGCATCCCAAGTTTTGCTCTTTAAAATTATTGCTTAATCTTGACATTACATATATCTTTTCCTCATAGCCTCATTATTGCATTTCTGTCATCATGGAAAAAGTTCATAAGCCCATTAGGAACAGGTATTTAATGATATTTGCTACTAATTATTCTTATAGTCCTCAGCCCCAGTTCTTACATTCAATTTTATTCTTTTTAAATAAATAATTTAACTACAGATTTCCTCTGATTAAAAACAAGTGTCCCTTAGAAGGCTATAATACAAATAATATTGAACTATATAATCATGCCAGAGGTTGAATTATTAAATAGCTACTCATTAAATCATTCACTTATTCATCTCACAATTATGACTAACAACTTATAATTTATACCAAAGCTTTTCTCCAGACCTGTGAGACATACAAGAAGTAAAAATACTCTGACTTAATTAAATGTATGTTGTTTGGTATGTATTAATTAATTCATTAAACAAATAATTATTAAGATTTTTAAAGGTAGCCAGGTCTCTGTTGTACACTAAAGAGAGACAGTCACTGGGATTACAGTGGTTTAGCCTACCGGAAGAATATATAGAACTAATTATAAGTAACTGTGTAAGGGCAGTGACATAGGGATGTGTGCCTTTAAGGAGAACCACAAAATCAAATTCTGGCATGGGTTGGCATAGGATAGAGGTTAAGAACAGTTGTGTTTTAAGAGATGTTATCTTATTTGAGTCCTGAGAAATTATTAAGTGTTAATGGCATAATTTAGGGGGAAAGGAGACAAAACAAAGAAAATCACATGAAATCATGAACCTAACAAGTGGTCCTCAGGGAAGCATTCAGTATTAGGAGGGCAGTGAGAAGAACTGAAGACAGAAACATAGCAAGGTAAAGAACAATCCTGTAGATTTTTTAAAAAGATTTATTCATTTATTTTAGAGAACACATAAGCTGGAGGAGGAGCAGATGGAGAGGAAGAGAGAGAATTCTCAAGGCAAATCCCAGCTGAGTGCAGAGCCAGATGCCAGATGCAGGGCTCAATTTTATGAGATCATGACTTGAGATCTGACATGAGATCATGACTTGAGCCCAAATCAAGAGTCAGATGCTCAACTGTCTAAGCTACCCACACATGCACCCTCAATCCGGTGTCTCTTTAAACTGCTTCATTATTACCCATAGGCAATGGTTATGCAATGTTTGCATAAATCACCTGATATTGGCTGATTCAAGTTTTACATATACCACTGGTTGTCGTAGAGAAATGAAACTGACCTTTAAGAAAGGCTAGGAAGATACAAATTACAAGTCACCAGAGGCAATTCAAGAGATGCATGATAAAAGTATTAATGAGGGATATCATGATGGAAATATAAACATGTTCATTAATTATAATTAATAATAATAAACAATGGATCAGCACAATCCTAAACTTCCAGATCCCCTCTGCATATGTAGGCATGGTCAAATTTTATGTGTTCATAAATATGGAAGATTAGCCTTCCTCTTTCTCTTTGTGAATATCTTTAGATTAATCTCATTTTCTCCACTTGTGCTTATTTTACTTTATTGCCCAGAAAATTTTCTCATTTTATTCTTCATAGTCTTTCTGTTGTCAAGAAATATATTTACAGAAACAGCTTCATTTGAAACCTTTCCATTAAGCAATTCACACTCAGTGCAGGACATCGTTTCAACCACACAGTCAGTAAACAGCACCTCCAACAATGTTGACCTCATCAGCTGAGCTACACGTCCCCTGAAAGCCACTGAGGTCCCACCACAGTGTTACTGCTTGTTCTGTATCTACAGGTGTGAGCAGAGATACGCCAGCACACTCACCAACTCAAGCTCATACTGATTGTTCCACTCACTCTTCTGCTATCCATATATTCAGTTTTTGTGCACATCCAATTTTATTGCACTTCTAAGTGCTTCCTGAGTAGAGTTTCACCACCTCTTTTCAATTCCTCATTATTGCCTGAGAGTCAACAAATATTTTATCTTTTTGTTCTTATTACTTGATAGAGCATGTGAGAAACACAGACAGAAAACAGTGTTGCCTCTGAACATGCTGTGTCTTGCCTGAAATATTTTTTACTCCCTTGCATTTGGTTAAATCTTAAAGTATCACATAAAATTAGTGTCAGAATACTTTCCACAGCCTACATTGGTGTGAGACCCTTTTATAAACTGCCAACATAGTTTAGGCTCACCTTAACCACTGTCTTACTGCTCTGCACCATGATGTCTGTGTCTCATTCTCCCATAGACCACAAGTGTCTTGATGGACTATGCTTACCGATCTTCACAATGTAGGAATAATATAGTAACAAGTCATATGTGTGAACTCGATAGTGTGAGTTCAGTGAATAAATAAGTGGGGTGAAATTTATGCTGTTTCCTAGAACTTCTGTTAATTCTGTATCACAGGTAGAAAAGCACAAAATAATGTTTAGGATATAACTCAAGTTATGTATCTTTTTTATTTATTTTTTTTCTTTTCTGGCAGTCATAATTTTTTAAGTGAATGAAGAAAAATAGCACCAGCTGATGTACGGAAGTGTTAAATCACTATATTGTACACGTGAAACTAATATTACACTGTGTGTCTTAACACTGTGTGTTAACTAACTGGAATTTAAATAAAAATTTTAAAAGAGAGAGAAATGTTCGTGAAAGACATAAAATGTAAGCAACTAGAATATAATATTTTTTAAATAAACCTATTGGAAAAATTTAAGTGGTTGAATTTCACCTTTTCTGCTTTTATAGACAACTCCCCTCCATGGTAGACCCCATCTGCAATTCAAACTAAAAACTGCTAATTTTAAATTACAGTCAAATTAGTGAATTCAGTTAAGAAGTACTAAAATGGCAAGTGTGACTTAAAAGTAAAGAGTCTGCAAAAATGATCCATTTGTTTCTTTAATTTTTTTATTCTTTTGTTTCTGTTTTTAATTAGCAAACATTTGATAAAATTTTGACATATTAATACATTTTACAATTACCAAATATCCTTTCACCATATAGACATAGCCCTAAAATTATATATACTATCTGAACAACTATATTAAACATACCTTAACAAGTTTAAAAGAATAGAAATCATACACGGTATCTTCATAGACCACAATTACATTAATATAGAAATTAACAACAAGGGATAGCTGAGAAATGCTCAAACTGCTGAAGCTTAAACAGCACCCTTATAAAAACAAATGCATCAAAGATGTCTGAAGAGAAAATATATTTTCAAAAACTTCTAGCATTAAATAACTGTAAGAAAAATAAAGACATCACAAAACCACGAAAGAAAGTAATAAAAATTAGAGCAGAAATCAATGAAATGGAAAACAGGAAGCAAAAGGGAAAAATCAATGAAACCAAAAGCTGATTCTTTAAAAATATCAATAAAACTGATAAAATTCAAGTCAGGCTGACCAAAACAAACAAACAAACAAACAAAACAAAACAAAATAGAAGACACAAATTACCAACATCAAAAATGAAAGAAGAGGTGTCAGCACAGATTGCATAAAAACAATGGGACACTAACATAAAGGATAGCCATAAGAGATTAATAAAACAGGATAGAGTGCAGGGAAAAAGAAAAAACAGTAGACTTATGGTTGATTATCTTTTGACAGATATTATTTCCTTTTAATCTCTGTAGTGTCAGTAGCCATGTTTTCTCTTTCATTTCTGATTTTCTTTCTTTTTTCCCACTTGGTCAGTCTCCCTAGAGATTTATCAACGTTATTAGTCTTTTTTAAAAACTTGCTTTTGGTTTACTATGTTCCTGATTTATTTTCAATTTCTGCTTTCATTTTCATTTTACATTGTTTTGTGTTTATTTTTTTATTCTTTATTACATTTACTAAATTGGAAGCTTAGTTAACTGATATGAATAATTTAGTTGATAAAATTCCCTACAATATAAGTATGTAAAAATGGGAAGAAGGAAGAATTGTACTTTTTTCTACTTCGTTTTTCTCCTTAACTTGTGAGTTTTTGGTTCAGGTGTTCATTTTTTGTTTTTGGATATTTAAATCAGTTTAGAGTGTTGTATTACAGTTTTCTTATGCTTCCTGTTTGGTTTTTATGGGAGAATTTTCATCAGCTGAAATGTTTTGATTCTCATTTTCTATGTTCTTCCTGTAATATCTTAAAATACGTTAAACATACTTTTCATGGAGAGGAGTGGTGGGGTGGGTGCTTTGTTGGATTCCTAGGTCAAGGGTGGCCTCTTCTGTCAAAAGAATGCAATGCAGGGGCGCCTGAGTGGCTCAGTGGGTTAAAGCCTCTGCCTTCCGCTCGGGTCATGATCTCAGGGTCCTGGGATTGAGCCCTCTCTGAGCTCTCTGCTCAGTGGGGAGCCTGCTTCCCTCTCTCTCTGCCTGCCTCTCTGCCTACTTGTAATCTCTGTCTGTAAATAAATAAATAAAATCTTAAAAAAAAAAAAGAATGCAATGCAGCATTTTCAATGAATGGATTTTGGAGAGAGGAAAAGGTGGGGTTTTTGTTTTGTTTTGTTTTGTTTTGCTTTTTTTTTTTTATGTCATTTTGTCTAACATAGCTTAACACTCTCCTCACTTAATACACATATACCTGCTTCCTTTTTGACTAAGCTAACTTGGATTATGAAATGCATTTTTATCATCAAGAAACATTGGGCTCCTGGGGGTTCAGTCCAATAAGCATCTGCCTTCGGCTCAGGTCATGATTCCAGGGTCATGGGATTGAACCCCACATCAGGCTACTTGTCCAGTAAGGAGCCTGCTTCTCCCTCTGCCTGCCGCTCCCTTTGCTTGTGTTCTGTCTCTCTCTCTCTCTGTCTCAAATAAAAATAAAATCTTAAAAAAAAAAAAAAAAAGAACCATTGATGTTATCTCTCTTTACCCAAACAAGCATGCAAACTCGATGCTTTTATGTACAACTTCAGGTAATTTTCTAAGTCACTACAGGAGGCATAGATTCTAGAAGGTAGTAAAGAATCCCTTTTACTTACACATTTGCTGGAATCACATCTCATCTGAATTCAAATACCTTGATTAAAACAAGTATTGTTCCTCCACTGTTGCCTAGTGGAAGAAAAAAAATCTAAAACTTTGATCGCTGTCCGGCATTTTACAAAGTAGCAAAAACACCTTCAATATTACCAAGCAGAGAGTTTTAGTTAAATTTACATATTAATCTCCTTCTGTTTTTTTACTTCTTCAGTCTTGACCAGAAAGTGTCATTCTAGCAAGTAGTATCCTATCCAATATTTAGTCCTCCAGTCTCTATATCTACTGTTACATAGTCCTTTAAATGTTTAAAGAAAGATTAAAAGCTACACTACTGTGAGATTCTAATCAAGATTCTTATTGTTAGAATATAATTCTATGCTTCTGTCTGTTACTTCACAATATTTCCCCAGTGCCTCAGAAAATATATACAGTAGTCCCCCCCATCTGTGGTATCAGTTACTCATGGTCAACTGCAGTCTAGAAGCAGACGATCCTCCTCCTGAGATTGTCAGAAGGGCAACAGTAGCCTAACACTGAGTCACAATGCCTACATCAATCACCTCTCTTCATCTCATCACCTAGGCATTTTCCCCTCTCAAATCAGCAGAAGAAGAAGGATGAGAACCGTACAACAAGATATTTTGAGACACATTCTCATACCTTTTGTTATTTTATATTATGATTTTTCTATTTTAATACTAGTTATTGTTATTAATTTCTTACTGTATCTAATTTATAACTTGAACTCAATTATAGATATTATACATAAGAAAAACAGTATATATAAGATTGGTACTTCTCCCCCCCATAGATAAGGGGGAACGGTACATGACCGACTTCTTTATTTTTTTACATCTATACAAGACATATTTAGATGTTAAGAATATTAACCCATGTCTATGATGCACCTTATAAATATATTTTTCAATTTATTCTTGTCTTCCTTTTTGAAAAATTAATTGTTGCTAGTTTAATTACAAGCCATCACAAATTTCCTAAAATTTTTTCTGTAATTTTTGCTTTAAAAAATCCTTCACATTCTGATTCAGTTACTTCATTTTCACTATTTTTTCAGTTTATATTTCTCAATCTACTTTCATCTTTTGAGTATATTTTGACATATAGTATGTAAGAAATTTGTAAATCTATAATTTTCTAAATTATAAATTGTTATGAAATAAGCTGTCCTTTCTTAAATTATTTAAAATGCCACTTGAATAAGAACAATAAAATTCATATTTTTATAAATCTGTTTCATTTAAAAATATGACAGTAAAATGTTTTAACCCTATCAGACAAATTTTCACTTATTATCATTATAATTTTTTTTACCTATTTCACTTTCCTCCAGATGGACTCTAAACCAAACTCCTTGATTCATTGTTTGCAATGAATGTTATGTATGACCAACATAACATAATAAAAATATGAATAAATAAATAAATAATAAACAAAATAAATAAAAATTTAAAAAAACCTTTGGAATAATGGAATATTTGGAATAAGGCAATAATTAGAATAAAACAATTTGTATATGTGTTAAAAAAAAAACTCCTAACTAGTTTATATTAAATTGATATTTAAGTCTCAAAAGCCAAGTGTGCAGATTTGTCTACATAAAATCCTTATCAGTTTCTTAATTTTTGGGTAACATGATAAAAAAGTCTAGTAAGAGTTCTCTAACAACCCAATTAAGATGGGTTGCTGAATCATTTTACATACATACATACAGCTACATGAGATGTAAAATAACACTTTCCAATGCATGCTTCCATGATGCTTCACATTCTGCTATGGTTGTACATAAGCAATAATCAGAAGACTTATTGAGTGATAAGAAATATTTCAATCAGTTTGATACAGTGCATTAACAGTTAAGAGTAAAGTAAATATCCCCATCCCTCATTAAACTAAAGCTTATTAAAACTATTCAATGGCCCCCACATGAGTCTTAATCTACCAATAATTATAGCACTGGCTATCTAGCTTTGATTTTTGGTTTCTATTCATTTTCCTTTTTTTTTTTTAAGACTTTATTTATTTATTTGACAGACAGAGATCACAAGTAGGCAGAGAGGCAGGCAGAGAGATGGTGGGGAAGCAGGCTCCCCACTGAGCAGAGAGCCTGATGTGGGGCTCAATCCCAGGACCCTGAGATCATGACCTGAGCTGAAGGCAAAGGCTTAACCCAGTGAGTCACCCAGGCGCCCCTTCATTTTCCTTTCTTAGTTGAAAGCTCAAATAGAAATTTAATTCTTTTTCATATTAAACATTCACTTGTATTTTAGCATTTTTTATCTGTTAGCACAGAACATGTATAAATGTTCTGGGTTTAGAAAAATGAAATAAAATAATTTTAAAAAAGTAAAGAGTTTAGCATCATCGAGACATCTTCAATCTGTTCAAAACAAAGAGGAAATCATCCAGGTACAAATTCTTTTGTCACTTACATGCAGTTAAATTATTAAGTATAGTTCTTATGCTTACCTTAGAATAAGTTGTTAAATATAAGGAATATAGTAGGGAAAGCATAATAATGTAGGAGATAGTAAATTTAATTTTAGCTGATCATTTAATGCCAGACATGTTTTGAGTCCTTAGCTGATGATAATGCTGAATACATGATAAATGATAGATAAGTAGATACATAGATGATAGGCAGGTATGTAGATAGATGATAGATAGATAGATAGATAATAAATAGTTTGAAAGGTATGAGTTTTCCTTGGCAGATGGTATGCTGAAATACTGAGACTTTTACTGTTCCACAAAGCCCACTGCTACCATTTTAACTTCAATTTCACACTGAGATTGGCTATTTTTGAAGAATTTTGTATGTCCATAAAAGTGGGATTTTTTGTTTGTTTGTTTTTGTTTTCAACTCTGTGTTTACTCCTTACAGCACTAGACTTTTTCCACTCCCTTCTTCCTGACTGAGAGTCCTCAATCCATATTACTGAGGAAGCAGAAGTAACTGAGAAGATATCTGTAGTTTTCTTACTTGTAGTGACCGTCAGCTAGTTCAGTCTGATAGCCTCAGTTTCCAGACACATCCTCCGTATTACCTTATAAAACGAAGGTAAGCAAAATGGAGACTGAGAGGATCTACTCGCTGACTTGGTCCTTCATTTTAAAATGAAAATTTTCTAGTTTCCATGAGTTTACCTTCTGTAAGGGCCTGCTTAGCCAGAGGGAGTCATTTTGTGTTTATGCAGTGAACTTAGATTGACCCTGTGCCTACCAGAGGAACTTACTTGCAAAGCCTAGATACAAGGGCGGGTCAGGCCAGGTGAAGACATCCTATCAGTGAAGCGCACATGTATCTACTTGGGTAAATTGAAATTCAATTGGCCACCCGTGTGTAACCTAGCAGTTTTCTCTGTGTGTTGCAGACCTAACATGACTGTGCAGTTTTCTCTGTGTGTTACAATCTCATTGGCCACCTGTGTATAGCCTGGCTAAACTACCTCTATAAAAGTTAGTCTGTGAGGCTGGGAGGGGTTGCCTCTTTTCAAGAGATGGCACTGACCGGTTAGTTTGATTCTCGATGCTTGGTGCAAAATAAAACTTTGCTTGACCTTCACTTTGTATCAGTCTCGCTCTTTTGATCACAGACCCTAACACCTTCTACATAATTAAAATACATAGAGAAGAGAAAACATTATTCACTTAAGTATATTCATAGATGCTTAAAAGCAGAGGCCAAATATATAATATGGGTTATAAAATTTTTCCTATAACTTATCTGCATATAACTAGACCAGCATTAAAAAATCCTTGGGCAATTTGATTATGTCTTAATTTCTTGGCACATAATGAATTTAATTTTTTTTCTTTCTCTCTTTCATATACAATTGAGAAATATTTTTACTCTGTGTATTGCAGCTATGATCTTTGCTGTAAAAGAAAAACAAGTGGCAGAAATGGGAGCTGTTATTATTTGGCTTAATAACGTAGGAGTAAATAAGACGTTTTGAGTCATCTACAAGATATCATTACAGGCACTGAGTTAAACCAAGGTGTCAAACACATTCATTTAATATTTCTTCAATTAAACAAAAGCAAGCACAAGTGCAGAATTTTTTTATTAATGTGACCATTCTGTTACATCTATTTCTTTCTCTAAATTCCCAAGGGGAAACAAACTGTTGTTTGTTGTAATGTTGTAAATGTTTTTCAGTTAAAACAATTACTCAGTCATATTGACATACCAACTGTAATTCCACTTAAAATAGCTGCTTTTGTTCACGTAATTTACCACATCAGTGATATTATCTCTTTGCCAAAGCGTTAAAACTAAGTCCGTGACTATTTCACGATAGAAAAATAAAGACACCACTGTGACCATACTGGTTTAAAAGTTCTGCGTACTAGAGAGGATGTTGGGTAACCAATAAGTCAACCTTCCCCCAGCTCATCACCTTCTCCAGTCACTGCCCAACCTCTCCTTAATTAAATACCTTGAAAAAAAAAATCTAAACTTCCTTTCTCCATCTCATAAACCACTGCAAGCTGGTTTTGTTCTCGTAAAAAAAAAAAAAAATTAGCCATATTTTCTAGGCAATAATTTTCTATATATAAACAGACTAAAGCCCAGATCATTTGGCAAGTTTGAAGATGCCTGCAAATTAAGGATTGAGGGGCGGGAACGCAATTTCCCAGTTGGTACTGGGACAGAAATTCAACACATGTAGTTATTTTATGGTCTGTCATTGATGGACTCTTTGACCTAAATTAGCAGAATCCTTTTTTCTTTTTTTACACATTATTTAAGTCATTGAAGAATTGGAAGCTTGGTTGATGTTGCAAATCTTAACTAAGAGCATGCAATTATTGGCACTGTGGCATAATTTCTTATAACACATCACTGTGTATTTATTTAACTTCTCCTAAGAGTATTACTCATCATATTTTTATGTAATGAAAATATGTTTAGGGGAAAAATCTCTGACTCGAGTTGACACACAATGCTGCATTCATTCCAGGTGTACAAGGGAATGATCCCACAAGTCTATACAGTATGCTATGCTCACCACAAGTAGTGCCAGCAGCCGTGGTGTTATGATAAACAGGTTATGATAGTATCATATCACAACATCTCTGACTCTATTCCCTATGCTGTGCCCTTCATCCCTGTGACTTATTAATTCCATAACTGGAGGCCTGTATCTCCCACTCCCCTTTCCCCATTTTGCTCATCCTTCCATCATCCCTCCCTCTGTCAACCATCAGTTTGTTCTCTGTATTTACAAGTCCGTTTCTGGCTTTTTTTAATTCATTGTTTTTTGTTTTGTTTGTTCTTTGGGTTTTTTTGTTGTTGTTGTTGTTCTTTAGATTCCACATGTGAATGAAATCATATGGTACTTATCTTCTTCAGTCTGATTTACAACCCATAGAAGGCATTAAAAAGATGAGATCATGCCATTTGCAAAAACATGGATGGACCTAACTTTAGTTCTTCTACTATCCCATTAAAGCTACTAAAACCAAGATCACAAATGATAACATCTCTGTAGCTAAACCTATCACTTCATTATTCTAGAAATACTCAAAAGTTTCTGAGGTATTAATTTTTCTGCATTCTTTTCTTTTACAGGACAATGTAATAATACATTCTCCTTTGGCTCCATTTGACATCATTTCAATACACATTCACATATGGTGCTAGATCTCCTTCTCCAGCATGATCCTGCTTTACTAATTTTTATTAATAAAAAGCGATTGTCAGCTATATATTGCTGACTTTGTATTTTTGTATTTTATATAAATTGTATTATACCTCCACACCATGTCAGCAAAATAGTTATCTGTTAGTTGTAAACGTAAATAGCCAGGTATGAACTTGACATCTTGTCATAAAGAAATAAAAGGAACATATTGCAGTTATAGTGGCTTTTATTTTGGTCTCCAGCTGATTAAAACATGATTGTTTTCGGTCCTTTCCAAATGTGCAAACTATGTAAATACAGTCAAAATGTTTCTATGCTCACAAAATGTTCGAGTCTACTCTCTCCCACTTGTTGCTGTTTCCTGTTTTCAGTAAACCGCTGTTAAATGTGGGTTTGTTTGTTTTTTTTTTTTTTACTGTGCTAAGGGGAATAGATTATAATTTTCTCTCTTTTAAAAGATTTATTTATTTATTTTAGAAATATTGCACATGTGGGTTGGGGGAGGGGCAGAAGGCGAAGGGGACAGAGTCCCAAGCAGACTCCGCACTGAGCATGAAGCCCAACACAGGGCTGGATCTCATGAACCTGAGGTCATGACTTGAGCTGAAATCAGGAGTCAAATGCTCAACTGACTGCCCCACCCAGGCATCCCTAGATTAAAATTTTCTTTACCAGAAGTTTTAATATAACTGGCTGTGACTGGAGAAATGAAATGCAGAAGAGAAAGTGTCTTGATTTACAGCTAACAGTATGTGAGTTGGTGTAAGTTCCTCACAATCCCCCAACTTTCTTTTTTCTACATTTTTCACAGACATTTCTGGAACAACGAAACCCCTTGGCAAGTCACAGGTAGAACAATGAAACCCCTTGGCAGGTCACAAGAAGAACTACACTACTGAGTGTTCTCTTACTTCCACACTATTTGCTGCATGTGTGTTTATCGACTTTCTCTGTGTCCATTCACAGGCTGAGAGGCATCAAGGACAATGTGATTCTGAATTTGCAGGAGAGGATTTTTCAAAAGTGCTTTTCATTTGGGAATATTTTTTAAAATCTATTTTCTACTGATAAATGTAAAGGTTAAGTGCAGAACTAATTTTCTGAGAATTTTTTTTTTTACCTACAATTTGCTCTATTGTTAATTGCATATGTATAAGTTAAAACGAAATTTATAAACTAGGAGGTTCTGAGCATTCTAGTCTCATTAAACCAACTAGGCTGTGGTTTTAGAGCATGTAGTCAGTGGATGTTTCACAGATATACCAAACTTATTATACCTAAAACTTACAATTCTGGACCTCCAGAAACCCTTTCTCCTGCGTTCCCCACTGAGCGGAGCCATCAGCCAACTAGATGTCCTATGATATCACTGGACTTAATCCATGATCCTAAACAACTGATTCAAATGAATAAAGAAGAACCCCTCTTTATTTCATCTCCTTTCAGTCAGAAGTTGAGTGGTCACGAACTATACCTTTCTCTGTGACATTTTCTCTGTAGAAAAGGTCTTATGCTTAACATTGACCTCTGACCAATTCTCACTTTCTCCTTCAGGTTTAAGTTCTTTATTCCATCATTGCTACTGTGCTGTGCCCTGATTCCCCCTACAGGACTATAATACAAGTTCTCACAGATGCCAGGGATGTTGATGCATGACAGCTCGGAGATCTCAGCCCAGAGGCATTGCCCTCAGCTAAAGACATCTAATTCACTCAGGATCACTACCCATCCTACTGGACACCTACATCCCATGTATGGTTGAAACAAAAGAGATAAAGGCCTGGCCCTCACTTCAGTTTGGGATTATTCTGATGGACCTTTCCATTTTCAGGAATTCCCATGAAGTTGGCTGAAGTTCTAAGTTGGTTGTTAGTTCATTGCAGCTCGTTCTGTCCAATCCTGTCCTTCTTTCCTATAAAGTGCGGGTCACAAGAGCATTTTTTATTCAATAACCTCTGTCTCAGATGCTATTTCGCTTGGAAACTGACTCGCAATGTATTCGAAGAGCAATTTGAGGCTTCTGCTACATATCAAGATATAGTTCTAGAAATCCCGTAGGATTCCTCTCCCGGTTCACCCTTAAATCTGAGTTGTGTCCCTTACATGTACTCCCCAAAGAATATGCTCTTTAACTGTCACTGCAATTCTACTGCAAAACTATAAAAGCTTGTATAGTCTTCTGAATTCCCCATTATTTTGTATCAAATATGGAGTCTTTAAATTTTTTTATTCACTATTTTTTGTTTATGTTATATTCACTATTCATTATGTTTATGTTAGGTGCCTCTTTGAATAGGTATATGAGAAAATACATATGCTAGTGTGTTTCAGGGCCTGGATTTTTACATTAAGATATCAGAGTTTAGGGGCGCCTGGGTGGCTCAGTGGTTAAAGCCTCTGCTTTCGGCTCAGGTCATGATCTCAGGGTCCTGGGATCGAGTCCCGCATCGGGCTCTCTGCTCAGCTGGGAGCCTGCCTCCTCCTCCTGTCTCTCTCTGCCTGCCTCTCTGCCTACTTGTGATCTGTCTGTCAAATAAAAAAAAAAAAAAAATCTTTAAAAAGATATCAGAGTTTAAATTCCAGCTCTGCCACGAACAAGTTCTATAACCTTGGAAAGCTTCATGTAGTCACTTCTTTCTTCTATCAAATATTACAATCTATCTTATTTGTTTGAGAATAAATTTGATGAATATATATAAGTCACTTGTAATTGCACTTGACAGAGTAAATTCTAAATGTATGCTTGCTATTATTTTATTTTATTTTTCTTAAAATCTGGCTTTCTTGAGGAACATATTTGGTTTGTGGCACCTTTTATTTGCACAGGAAAAATCAGTGCATGTTTGTGGGAGCTTTCATGCTATTGTCAGTCAGACTATACCCATTCTTCTGAGAACTTCTTCCCCTTCCACACATAAGCCTATACCTAAGGTGCCCATATATTGATGGCTTAGCTCACCCTTACCATGACATTATTTTTTTCTAGTAAAATTAAATAGGAAACTTTCTCATCATAAAAGCTATAAGACAGATGCCTGAGAGTGGTTATTATCTATGTTTCCAGTTACATGGAAGAAATCTACCATCATTATGAAAAAAAGTAAATAAAACTGACATGGAAAGAGAAAGGCAGAGAAAAGCATCACAGGTGGGTGGTAGAATTGATGTTCCTGGCTTATTTTCCCTGTGGCTAAGCTCTATTGTTACCTTTCCTATGGTTTGTTCATTCAAACTTTTCTTCAATTAGACATAATAACCAAGTACATTTCCAAAGGTTTCCCATTTTGTTCAAGCTAGATTGAATCCTGTTTCTTTTTTTTTTTTAAGGTTTATTTATTTATTTATTTGACAGACAGAGGTCACAAGTAGGCAGAGAGGCAGACAGAGAAAGAGGAAGAAGGAGGCTCCCCGCTGAGCAGAGAGCCCGATGCCGGGCTCCATCACAGGACCCTGAGACCACGACCTGAGCTGAAGGCAGAGGCTTAACCCACTGAGCCACCCAGATGCCCCTGAATCCTGTTTCTGTTACTTGTAATTAATGAAGTCAACCTGACTTATAGAACAGGTAAAAGGACAGGAAAGTAGTAACGACAATTAATTTATCTGTGTCAATAAACTGAACATCATCCTAAATGAAATGACCCTAATGAAAACTTCAACTGCAAAACACTAGGGAGCAATTTTAAAAAGATCTGTAAAGGAGACTAAAACTATAGGAGCAGAGTGGAAGGAAGAAAACCAAGATGGAGCAGAATTGTTCAAAGTAAAATAATACTGTATCCAAAGACGATGATGATAATGACAAAGTACCAAGAAAAATGAAATAAGTAGTCCAGTAAAATTCTGTAGATAGAGCAAATAATACAAGTATTGAAATATATTGGATTTATGAGTTTAACATACTTCCTAAAACAGAAACAGACATATAAAAAAATTCAAAGCAAATGAACAAATTAATGACTACCAAACAGACCATTAGTATTTTAAACAAAAGCAGTCTCAATAAAGAAGAGAAGATACAAATAACAGTGTTCTGAGTAATTATTTGAAAGTGAGAAAATACATAATTTGTGTAGATTCTTCCCTCAAGTACATTTACTTTGAAAAGAAGCCTAAATAAGGGGCTAATTGAAGGGGACATGAGTAGAACCAGATGGGTACAGATGCATGAGTGTGTTTCTGTCTTGGAAGTAAGTTATTTTAAGGGGAAGTGGTTGCATGTATGTGATGGGAAGATTAATGGCATAAAACTTGAACAGGGGAAGTTGTGGGGAGCTAATCCAGTGTCTATTCAAAAGTAGCCTTTTCCACTAAAAGGGGAAGCAAGGAATTGAAGATATAAGTGAAACTGATATATTTAAAATCTGGTAGGAAAACTTCTGTGAACAACTTTGGAAATAGATGATTTCAAAGATTTGATTTATTTTTTCTTTTTTTGTGATTTTGTTACTGTTGATACTCCTGTATTTTTTACATTCTTGTATGTTATGTGTTAAATCATTTACTTTTATTTCCCACTGTATTTGTTCTAAAGGCTTATTTCCATAGGGTCATAACTATAAATGAATAAATAGACTTTAAAATATAAAAGAGGTCCGGGGCACCTGGGTTGCTCAGTGGGTTAAGCCACTGCCTTCAGCTCAGGTCAAGATCCCAGGGTCCTGGGATTGAGCCCCGCATCGGGCTCTCTGCTCACCAGGGAACCTGCTCCCCGCTCTCTCTCTTTCTGCCTGCCTCTGCCTACTTAGGATCTCTCTCTGTGTCAAATAAATAAATAAAATCTTTAAAAATATATATATAAAAGAGACCCAGAAAGATTAAGTAGTCATAATAAGTGATATGTTTATTGGTTCATTCATATAATTCTCACAAAATCAAACAGGTTCTGTATTTCTAAACTTTCTGTATTACTTGGAGATTTCTGCTACAACTTAAGATCTTGCCTTCTATTACAAAGTCATTTATCATTTTCTGCCATGAAAAAAAATTTACAAATAACATGAAAAAACAATAAAATAAAGACCAGCAGATCTTGAGTCTGTAATATTATTGAGGTGTGAGCTTCATAACTTTTCTCTTAACTTTCTTCTTCTGATTTTTAGAGGACACTCTTCTCACACAAGCATGAAGAGGATTTAGTGCAGTTATCAGTACCAACAGTGTGTGAATTTACATACACACATTTTCCCTGGAAATCCAGACTTGGTTCTGGCAAACCCCTGAGAAATTAGAAAACACGAGTCATTGGCCATACTCACCATCTTCACTCTATATGATATTATTTAAAAACCACTATGTGAAATTCATTATGTCTAATGCTGTCAAGAACTCAAGGCTATAAAGACACTCTCCCTCTTTTGCATAAAGAACTCATGCATTTATAGAAGAGATGAATATATACACAGTAAATAAGTTTCACAAAATGTGATAATTATTTACAAGTGGTAAAATATACACCAGTATAGAGAGAAAGAGAATGATCTGGCTGGAAAATTATGGCAATAGCATGAAAGGACATATGACCTGGGATATAAATTTATGTTTTAAGTACAGATTGGCATAATAGAAGCCATTCAATTATGCATGCACAGTTGCAGTTGAAGGAGGGATATTTTGCTTATAAAAACATTATATTAGATACTCAATATTAGTAATGAAATTTAGTATATATGTACATACACATGTGTGTTTTGGTGTCTGTGTATATCTGTGTCTGTGTAATATGTCAGGATCTTTCCCTGTGCTCTGATGAGTTCTTCAATTTACAAAGTCACCACTGACATAAATGACATATAGCAGATGCTATCAAAACTCTGGTTGAATTTAGTCCTTGACTAAAGATCTAGAGCATTTTAGGTATTGTCAGTAAAACTACCTTTCATCAACTCTACAGCAAAATTAGTTGTCTAGTATTGTCTGGAAAAAGTAAAGCTTATCTACTCAATTATTAAATGCATAATACATTATTTTTCAAAATGTCAAAGAAATTAGAAAAAAATTCTTAACTGCGTAGGAAAAATAAAATATTTTATTTTATACATTCTTCTATTCATTAATTCCACATACTTATTGAGTATTCTGTGTAGCAAACATTGTACAGGGTTTGAAGCAGAGGAGAATATTCGAGTTACAAAATTCTAATAAATAAAATGATCTACCATGACATCTAATGTCATCCTGAATCTGATTACTAAAATTATTTTTTTTTATTTGACAGAAAAAGAGATCACAAGTAGGCAGAGAGGCAGGCAGAGAGAGAGGGGGAAGCAGGCTCCCTGCTGAGCAGAGAGCCCGATGCGGGGCTCGATCCCAGTACCCTGAGATCATGACCTGAGCCGAAGTCAGAGGCTTAACCCACTGAGCCACCCAGGCACCCCTGATTACTAAAATTATTAAGAAATGTTTTTATTGTCATAATGTTTGTGACATTCTTCCTTCCCTAGAAGATTGATGAAACTTACTGTGATTGTGGGAATGTGATTACCCTATATGAAGAGATAGACCATGATCACATAAGAAACCTGATAAAGGGGTACCTAGGTGGCTTAGTTGGTTGAGTGTCTGCCTTTGGCTCTGGTCATGATCCTGGGGTCCCAGGATCAAGCCCCATGTCAGGCTTCCTGCTAGGGACACTGCTTCTGTCTCCCCCACTGCCCACCCCATTCATGCTGCCTCTCTCATTCTCTCACTTTCTCCCAAAATAAATAAATAAAATCTTTTAAAAAAGGAAAACTTATATAATGATACCAAAGCCTCCATTTAAAAAAATTGTATACTTAAACGAATTTTGAGATGGAAATATTAAATCCCTTTATCTTTTATAATCGTTAATTTGAAAATGATATTTCTTGTAAGGCAAACTTATTTGGGCACTTATAATGAAAATGTCAAAGATATATCTTGCCTTTCTCTATAATTTAAAATGAAAGAATGCGATTTCAAAGCCAATATGATATTTCATTTGGCAAAGGAAGAAGAATAAAATTCATTATTAAAACCAGAAAAAGTAATAAATAAAATTATCAACCAAGGAAATAAGCAGACTCAGAATTTAACACAATGGTATAGGTTAAGTCCAGAAAAATATTCAAGGTTGTTCACATGTTGAAATATTTACACAAACCATGAAATATTTAAATGACATATGAAATGAGTTAGGTTATTTAAATATTAAAATTTTAATATATGATAAATATGACATTAAATTCAGTGATGAAAAAAATAATCATTTAAACAGTACTCTAACAATTGATTCCCTAATTGAAATATACATATTAGGGATAGACAAAATTATAACTAATGTAAATACACATGTACATGCTTCAACTTTCTCCATCTTATGTCAAAACAAATTTTAAATGTATAAAGACAATCTCAGTATGCCTAAATGTTAACTCTTTCCTCACTTAATAAAAGCAAATAAACTTAAACAGCAAATCACTAAAGGAAAAAACTGGTAAGAATGTCTGAAAGAGAGGTTAGAAACTTAATATATAAGAAGCTATAGCAAAAAATAAAAAAGTAAATAGGATAAAATGGTCAAAAGCATTATTATAGGTTATAGGAAAAATAGTTTCACTAAACATCAGAAGAATATAACCTTAAAGAACAAAATAAAAATAATGAGCTATCAAAATTATCAAAACTTTGAAATTCTAAGTTTGTCACACAGCAATGAAACAAATGTATATATAGATAGATAGATATAGAAACACACACACGCACACACACATACTTGCCGTAGATGTCTAATGCAATGTTTCTGGATCACAGTGACCAATATGTGCTTAAAACCATAAAAAGAACACAAACTCTGTGGCCAAAGAGTGAAATTTTATACTTCTAAGAACAACAGAAATGTCCCAAAGTTTATATATAATCATATTCTTCTTCACATTACATTTATTTTTTTTTAAGATTTTATTTATTTGTCAGAGAGAGAGAGAATAAGAGAGCGAGCACACACAGGGAAAACAGCAGGCAGAGGCAGAAGCAGGTTCCCCACTGAGCAAGGAGACAGATGTAGGACTAGATCCCAGGACCCTGGGATCATGACTTGACCTGAAGTCAGATGCTTAACCAGCTGAGTCACCCAGGCATCCCCACATTACATTTCTTATCTAAAATTGTAATTAGTCAGATCATCTAATAATAGAAGCATATTTACACTAATTAAAAAATATCTGAATAACTTTATGATTTATAAAATTGCTGACAGTATAATATGAAATAACAGAAGCAAGAAATAAAAATGTCCAGATTCTGTCCCAGGTAATCTTCTCTATTTCCTCAAGCTCTTTAAGCAAAAGACATTAAGAAAAGAATAAAGAATTGGGTTATATACCAGAAACTTACAGCTCAGGAGAAGGAGAGGAGCCATCCTCCCACTTCCATTTATTGTCCTCCTCCTTGTAAGACAGGCCAAGCCAAGTATGATTTACTGTAATTAATTTCATGATATTCTGGATGGAACAAACAGATACAAAAGTATTAATACTAAAAGCACATTATAGATGAAAAATATGTAATTTGTGTCAGGCAAGAAGTAAAGAATCATAAAAATAAAAATACTGCAGTCTATATATGTCCACTGATAAAGGAAACATCAAAAAATTACTTAGTTCTGTGGTGTCTGTGCTTTTCTCAAACCAGGAATTAAATGTGAAGAAAAAGAAAAGATAGTTAATAGAAAATTGTATAATCAGCAGGACATTGCACACTAAAAATAAATTGTTTTTTTAACTCATTTTAGCACTTAGTAAACTCTGTGTCTGTTCTTCTAGATTAAAATATATCATTGAACAAAAATGAGAAAATTCCCAATTTGAGGGGATTGGGTCCAGATAGAAGTAAACATCATATACACAAATGATATGTAAGAAGGTGACAAATCCTATAAAAGAAATTAGAGCAAGGAATCACAATGAGGTATCACCTCACGCTGGTGAGAATGGCTAAAATCAACAACACCTGTTGGTAAGGATGTGGAGAAAACGAACCCTCGTTTTGCATTGTTGGTGGGAATCCAACTGTGCATCCTCTGTGGAAAACAGTATGGAGGTTCCTCAAAAAATGTAAAAAATAGAACTACCCTATGACCCAGTGACTGCACTACTGGATATTTACCTAAAGAATACTAAAACATTAATTTGAAAAGATATATGTATCCCTATTTCTATTTCTACATTATTTACAATAGCCAAGATATGGGAGCGGCCCAAGGTGTCCATCAATAGATAAATGGATAAAGAAGATGTGGCATATATATCTCCAATGGAATTTTACTCAGCCATAAAAAGAATAAAATCTTGTCATTTGCAACATGAATGGAGCTACAGGGTATAATGCTTAATAAAATACACCAGTCAGAGAAAGACAAATACCATATGATTTCACACATATGTGGAAGTTAAGAAACAAAACAAATGAACAAAGATTAAAAAAAGAGACAAACCAAAAACCTACTCTTAACTGTGGAGAACAAACTGTTGGTTACCATAGAGGAGGGGAGGGATGGGTCAATTAGATGGTAAGGATTAAATATTACTCTTATCAAAACATAATGATGTCATTATTTCAGTCACTGAATTAAATAGAATAAGTTAATTTGGGGAAAAAAGGGTGCACTTATGATGTACACTGAGCAATATATAGAATTGTCAAATCACTGTGTCATACACCTGCAACTACTATAGCACTGTATGTTAACTATACTGCAACTAAAATAATAAAAGAAATTAAAGGTCAGGCAAGGAAAAGAAAAAAAAATTAGAGCAGGGTCAGAAGGACTGGGAGTACAAAGGAAGTCATCTGTGGGGGGTAGAAGAAAAGGTGGGCACTGATGCACAAGTTGCAGTTTTAAATGGGGGTTGTCAGGGTGGGTCTCATTGAGAAGGTGGTAACAGAATGAATGCATACTTGAAGAAGGTGAAGTAGTTAGTCGTGGTTATAGGAGAGAAGAACATTACATGCAGAGGGAACAGCAAATGCAATGCTTCTACAGGGAAAGTATGCCTGGTGTGTTGGGAAAGAAAAGGTGTGCTGAAGTGGAGCATACCAGGAAAAGATGAGTGAAAAACGAAGCATGGGTATTGCTTTCTCTGGTTTTAGTGGTGCAGGTGAACAGTTCCTTTAACTGGTACCTATTACATATTCATATCCCAGAAGCAAAGAATAAAATACAATCTCACCTCCAATCTACTCCCTTCTGTCTTAAAAAATGTAGCATTCAAAGAGACACACAGATCAGAACAGTTTAACCAAGAAACCATTTCCATGGTTTGATGGTAGCAGTGGTCTTTGTACTGAACCCAGTGCTTCAGAAGAGGTCCACACTCTACTCCTAGGAAAGAAGATAATTATAATTATAATATATATAATTGTAATTATAGCTCAGAGTCCACAGACCCTCAAAGCCCACAAACAAGGCCTTATTTCTTCAGACCTTTCCCTTTTAAGATATATAAGATTATTATTAAGAATTAAGAATTTTTTTTTTTAAAAGAATTATCGACTCAGAATTTTCTCGATTTCCCCCAAATTACCTTGTTTTTCCTTTAGTTTGTGTAAAGCCTCAATGAGATAATCCTTCTGGCTCCGGAGCCACTCTAGGGTTTCTACATTGGACAGTAAGACTTAATAGATGAGAATACACATTATATGACATTTTTTTTTACTATCTTAAGGGTCATAATAATGAAATTCTCAAGTGGCAAATATACAAATAATTCTGGTTTAGTTCCCTTCTCTTCTGAATTAGTTTCATCTCTAGCTGAAATAATTGATTGCTTAGAAACCAGCCTTTTAAAATGCAGAACATAGTGGTCATAGTCAGCAGTGTTGTATTATAAATTCAAAGTTGCTAAGAGACTAGATCTTAATTGTTCTCAATACAAAATTGAAATGATAAATATGTGACATGATACATGATGGTAGCAATCATACTGCAATATATAAATGCATTAAACCAGCATGCCACACACCTCAAACTTACACAATGTTATATTGTGAAGCATATCTCAATAAAATAAGGAAAAAAAATAAGGAAATCTGTCTTTTAACAGAACCTATCATGAAAGGACTCTCAAATGATTGATTCAGTTATTCCATATAGATTTGATACTTTGCAGGAAACAAATATGGTAATACGAGGCTTTTGTAAAATATTTATTTATGGTAAACAGACTATTTTATATTATAATTAACTAGCATAAAAGAAGCTTTATGATGACTAGTATTTTAAACTTCTCTCCTTAGGAGACATTTAGAAACTATGAAAATACTATGAGTTTTCAGATATTTAAGTTCTCCCATTCCCCATGCTCTCCGAATATCTTACACGTACCTCTGCTTCACACCTAGACACTTTGATTTATTTTCGGTTTATACGATTTCTCCTGAGCCTCCTAAGGGCAAGGGTCACGCTGATCACAGCCTGGTGGCTGGCATTTAATGTGCTTTGAACAGATGTGAATGAATAAATGAGTAAATAAGCTAATTAAAATAGGAGGCTGTGTCTCAGTATGTGTGACTCAGTTTCAGAGGATGATGGGAAAAAGAAGCAAGAAACCGTCCAAACTGTCATGCTGTTGAGTCAGAGAGCTCCTGTTAAGTTTCACAATCAGCCATTTTAGGGCTGTAGTAAGAACCACCTTGCGTTCTGTAAAGAGAGTTTTTTCTAGCTCTCATATTACCTTTGTTTCGGTCAAGAGCTTTTTGGATCTTTAGAAAATTTTCAGTTTTGTTTTGTAAAGACTCAATCCATTCGTTCAAGATCTTCATCTTGGTTGCTGATGCCTCAACAGTGTGAAAGTCTAAGAACAAGAATTCCCAATACATGTAAGCCACATGCTTAATTATGAAACAGCAGTGTATTCAATTATAAAGAATATATTTTTTTAGTTTCCTACCTACTGAAGTTCTCCATAAATGTTTTCAAAAGTTGTAAAAAGTTATTTGGCCAAATACTGTCTCATTTATCCACTATTATTTCTAAAGTCCACATCTAATCTAAACTATCACCATGATTTCCTTATAAGTTTGAATACATGTTTCTATTAATAGAAAAATGGTCCAATTCAATTGAAACAGACAACAAAAATGGCAAAGATCATCTTGAATAAGCCTTTTGGCATCATGATTTAATGTGTTGATTTAATGTGTAGAATTTCATTCCCTGATCAAAATTATAGTGTTTTCAGTATCAAACTAGTGTTATCAATGAAAGAGGAACATTTACTTTTAAATCACCAGTTGGGAATAATGTTAGTAATAATGAAAGCATTCTATTGATCTAATTTAGGCTGCTGGAGATATTGAGAATTCAAACAAATTATAAAAGAAGTTACTTTCTGAATTCTAAATAAATACAGTTGTATATTCATTGACCTTATTTCTTAGCAAGTTGTGATTTTCAAATAGTAATAATAATAATTGTTATTATCAAGATGTCTACAGTAATTGCAATAATATTGCTTCCCTAGAAAAATATTGTAGTTACTGAGAGCTTACAAAGTTAAATTCTTCCATATACTAAAAATGTTGTGATAATTTCATGTCTTTTTTTTTTTTTAAGATTTTACTTATTTATTTGAGAGAGAGAGAGTTCACAAGTAGGCAGAGCAGCAGGCGGGGGATGGGGGAGAAGAAGGCTCCCTGCTGAGCAAAGAGCCCAATGCAGGGCTCAATCCCAGGACCCTGAGATCATGACCTGAGCCAAGGCAGAGGCTCAACCCACTGAGCCACCCAGGCACACCTAATTTCATGTCACTTTTTGCCCGTTCTTTTTTCAATGGCAACAAAACGTTTACCAAAAGCTATTACCTGAAGATGGTTTAAAGAAACATAATCTGAGAAAAGTTTTCCCCTAATTAATCAGACTTACACTGATATCCAAAGAACCCACACAACATCAAGAGCAGCAGGCTGAAGATTCCCACGGTCACAGGAATGATTCCTTGCAGAGAAAAGGAAAAAGAGGAAGCTAAGAAACAGAGTAAGTGATAATCAGGGATATTGTGGGCTTATACTGTTTGAAAGATTAACACCATTATTTTCCACTTGTTATTGCTCTTAAAATATCCCCAAATTTCTGATACTATCCAATGTGTGAATTACTATAAACTTTTAGGCTGAATGTGAAGGGAAAAAAAAAAAAAAAACACTTAAAAGGATGTGCAGAAATGAGTTAGCATAGCAGACCTGACTACCATCCTTTGAAAGGCCTGCTTGTAAGGTTGGCCCTTGGCATCTAGAAACCTATATTTCAAGATGGTTCCCACCACGGTTATTGATAAGAATGGTTAACTATTCCTAAACTGTTTGGCACACTATATAGTTTATGATGAACACCTACTTTCCTTCTGGAAGTCTGGAATTTTGTTACATGTCAGCCAGAGGTTGCCTATATAATCACTCCTAATTAAGATCCTGAACACCAATTCTCTAATGAGTTTCCTGGGAGGGCAACATTTGATACACATTGTCACATCTTACTGGAGGAATTCGTGTGACTCATGGGACTGTACTGGGAAAAGACCCTACTCTCCACCATTCTTCACTCCATGTACATTTTCCCTTTGCTGTCTATGCTTGTATCCTTCCATTGTCATAAATCTTAGCTATAAGTACATGTATCTGTGCAAGTTCTCCTAGTCAATCATCAAACCTGAGCATGATCTTAGGGACTTCCACCACAGGTGAAAATCTTACAAACAGGTATTAAATATCCTTAAATACCAGGTATAAAATTTCAGTACAGATTACCTTATCCTCACTAATATATTCAGATGAGGAAGTACTTAATTATTTTAAATCTCTGTTATTATTAAGATAGAATTCTTTATTTGAACTTGCTGACTGGTGCTATATTCTTCTCCTAAAGGATGACTGCAAATCTTATGGAATTTTTTAACTGGATGATATTTGGTTTTAGGTGAAACATCATCTGTAATTTCTTTAGTTTCACTACAATAATATGTTACATTGCCACATTCTGGAAACCAAACTTCCAGCCATCATTGTTTATAGTCTTTTCTATAGACTTTAGTGTTAAAAAAAAAAAGTATTTGTACTTCTGAAGAATTATACTTCTGAAATAAGGTGAAATTCTGCCATCAAAGAGAATGGTTATATTAATAACTAATGTCCAAATCATTTCTTCAACTTTCCGAATACAGTAATGGTGGTTATCAACCAGAGACAATTTTGTCCCTACAGGACATTTGTAAATATCTGGAGACATTCCTGGTGTCACAACTGAGGGGTAAGTGTTACTGGTGTCTAGTGAGTAGAAGCCACAGGTGCTGCTAAACATCCAACAATCACTGAACGACAACAGTTATCTAGCCCAAAATGCCAGAGGTGCTGAAGTTGAGAAATCTTGCTCTACTAAATGTTTTTTTTTTATATATAATCAAAAGGAGGCAATCATATGGTAGGGTTCTCTCTTTCTTGTCTTTTTACAAATTTGCTGAAATTTAAATCATGATCATGTTTTAAATTTTGAATTTTGATCATGTTTAAGTCTCTCAGTCTCATGTCAGGAAACATGTCTAAATTTGGGCAAATGGCTTTCTTTAATCTTTGACTATTTTCCTTAATGTATGAAATTTTCAAATGTCTTTGTGAGAAAACACACTTTTATTTTGCTTCCATATACATTCTGAAAATTTTTATATCTCTATATTTTCTCTAAATTGTAAAATTCCCAAATAGTAACAGAGAAAAGTAAAATCAGTTGAAGTACCATAAGATAACAAAGAGAGGACATAAGTGCATAAAATCTGCTATGTATACTGTACCATTTATCCTGGTAGGCTCAGAAACTGGGCTCCATTCATGCTCTGGAGGAGGAGGAAGAGGAGAAGGAGGAGAGGGAGGAAGGTCAGGAGATGGTTCCAAGTCTGCAATAGGTATTGTCTCTGTCTGCTCTGTGGTTTCTTTTAGCATAGAAAATAAATTGAGATTAGAACTTAATTTAAGAGATTCAGAACTATTTTTAAAAATTACTGGAAAAACAATTATAATAGTAGACATTCAAACCACATTTCCATTCAACAGCCCACTCAGCTAAAATTATTTAAATGATTGATTACACTTTAGGTTGAGCCAGGAAACAGATCATTATTTCTGTTAATTTTATTTAAAAGCATCCTTTCAATATGTCTGAAAAATATTAAAGAAAATATAAGAACTTATGCCCCTGTTATAGTCATAACCAGCAGTAATGATAGACAAAGATAATTAAAATGTTACTTTCATTAAAATGGCATAGGATTTTGAATTTTAAAAAAAAATACCTGGAGGCAGCTCAGAGTCTGAAGCATTGGACATTATGAAGCCTTCTAGATGATTTCTTTATCCCCGTAGTGAAGAAGAGCCCACAAAGATGCTGGTAGGTGAAGGAAGAGATTTGTTCTCTACTATCCTCCTAGACTTGATGAAAAGTCCAGACCTAGTCTAAGTAGGGCAGCTACTTACAGTTGTATGAGACTAACTTACTTTGGTAAAAACCACAAAGGAAATGTGAAAATAACTGGATATATTTCTAACCATTTTGCAAAAATAAAAAAAAATTCCCATTTAATTAAATTATGTAAAACAAGATTTTTAATAACATCTGATTTGTGCAAGTAATAATCTGGAAATAAATTGGGAAAAACCACTGTCATAAAAAATGTAATTGATAGTTCATAGTGAAATTTTTCATGAAAATTGAGTATGTACTGAAGGAAGACATAGGTGCATGAATCTAAGGGTCTAGCCAACTAGAGGAATAAGAAAAGGAACAATACTGGAAATAACAGATATCTGTTAAAGAGAGATTTATTTTTTTTTTTTTTTTTTTAAGATTTTATTTATTTGTCAGAGCGAGCACAGGCAGACAGAGCGGCAGGCAGAGGCAGAGGGAGAAGCAGGCTCCCGCTGAGCAAGGAGCCCGATGTGGGACTCGATCCCAGGACGCTGGGATCATGACCTGAGCCGAAGGCAGCTGCTTAACCAACTGAGCCACCCAGGCGTCCCTGTTAAAGAGAGATTTAAATGACAACCTATAATAAATGGCTATTGAAGATATAGACCCCATAATAAAATCTGTAGATCTAGATATTGACAGTTTGGCTTAAGGTTTTTCCGTACCACGCCTCTCCACCAACTTTTTTCTTTTTTCAAGTAAAAACAAGTTCTATTTAAAGAAATAAATTTGGGTGACCACCAACAATCTACTGTTCACTATTTACTGGACTCCCATGGCTCAATATTTGTAGTGAGTAGAAGCAGATAATGTACATAAACAAAAATAGACATAAGACTCTTTCTCATCATTGGGGTTATAACCTCAAAGAAACAAATATATATTTAGGTCAGTCTGGTTCAACCCACACAAGATACCTTAGACATAGGCAGTTGTCATGTTTTCCACTCTTCTATATCCAGTTCAGATCAGTCTTACAAGTAAATCCTAAAAATATATTGCATTTTATCTTTTAATATATGAAATGTAAGGTGGGTTGGCTAAAGCAAATATTATAACATTACTGTTCACTCAAAGATCTCAGTAAATTTAGGGATGGAAAGAGCTGAAACTTAATAAAAACAACCATTCATTGACTTTTTGCCCATCTTGTACTTCATTTTTATTTGTTTATTTTCTGACTTTAAATTTAAAAATCTGATTGCATTGCATTGGTTAAGGATTCAGATAAGTACAAGTGGGAAAAAAGAAAAAGCATTGATCCCTAATGTTTGAATATCATATGGATATATATAGTATTCCATTCATGTATCCTTTCATTCTATTAGAATGAAATAAATTTCCAACATTAAGATCACTGACTGTGTTCTTGAAAGTTCAACTTCATGCTAATGATCTCATCTCTTATGACTTCTAACTCTGGATCCAAGAACTTTCTTCATACTGTCTCATTCTTCCCCAATCTCATTATTTGTCCCCAGAATGTTTATGCATTTATTTAAGCCATGTTTGCAATAAACATGCTCACCCTTTAAAAAAAAGAATAAATAAACTTATTGTACTGTAGCTTTTCGATATGACTAATCATCTTTCCACTTGAGTAGTTATACATCCATGCATTTTAAAGAGAGAACACTTTAAAGAATAAGCCAGAAGAAAAGTTCTACATGTTTTGTTGCTTAGAAGCAAAAACCAAGTTGCAGAGTAGTGAGCACTTGTCTAGCATAAAAAAAGACAAGTGGAAGGGAAATGTGGAGGAACAAGAGAAGTAGAAGGAGAAGGGGGGAAAAAAACAAGAAGAAATAATGTGTAAATATGTTTATTTAATTCATATGAACATAAAAAATATTTATACTGGTCATCATACACAAGTGAGACTTTAAGAGAGAGGAAAAAATTATTCATATTTGCTCCATTTTAAGCTTCACATTATATACGTGTGTTACATTTATCATGTTTTTAAATAAGTTCTGTTTGAGATGGGGAAGTAAAAGAAAAGTCATTCAGCATAAAGAAAAAAGTCATGCTGTGAACAAACTTTATCTTAGAAGATACCCATAACAGTATTATATCCAAGGACCAGAAATATCAG